>NC_092674.1:23027000-23636500 GCF_964355755.1 Antedon mediterranea | reverse complement strand
AAAATAAATTGGTTTGTAGCTATCTCAGTCCTAGTTATCTCTTTCATTGATGGTCCGGTATAAATGAAAGACACAAGAAAGGTAAAATTACTAAGATAGCATCAAATATAATTGGTTGTACGGTTAATTATTTAAGATATCTTTATGAAAAACAGGTCCTAAGTAAATTAAGTAAAATTTAAACGATAAGAACCATCCATTACATGTGAGATTTTATAAGAACAATTCAGACTGGCTACGAGCTCCTAGAGCTGATACGTCAAATTCAACACATATTTTTTTAATGAATATATTGTTTTTGTATAAATTGTAATTGTGAATGTTTTGTTTGTTTTACATTTTTTCCATCAAGGAAAACAACTTTACTATGTACACAATTTTATATATGGAACAAATGATTTGATTTTTTGATTTGATAGCAAACTAAATCGCGAACATTTTATGTCCACAGAAATAATGTAACGGTTTGTAGTGTATTGTATAAACATATAACACTCTGACGAGATATCTAAGCTGACGTTTCATAGTATTTTGTTAGCTTCACCAACGATTTTATAAACACTCATTATTAACAATACTTCGTTTTTATATAAATATTATTCTACATTACAATTCATATTACACTGAACTCATCACCACTTATCACAATTCAGCTCGGTTAATGATCCTTAGTCATACACTGCCCTCTATAAATGTATACGATTATAAACTTTTTCCAACCGTCTCACAAACTGAAATTATATAAAACAAAATGCGTAGCGCCCCCACTTGAAATAATTCACATCGGTAAAGTTCGTTGCAGGGATTTATTTACTCTTCCATGATTCGTGTATCAAATTTATTGAGAACAAGGCCAACAGCCATAAGTCACGTGCTAAAACGCATAGTGATACCGGACCGACAGACAGACCGACAGACCGACCGACATAGTGAACTATAGAGTCGCGTCCACGCGACTAAAAACGGGGGAACCCGTCTTTTGTAATATAATGTTTCAAGATGAAATGTCACCAAAAACATGAAAAATTAAGATTAATAAAATCAGATTTGAATAGGCCATTTTGTGGTTATAATCAAATCAATTATTTCCGTGGCGATATAAATGAAATGTTTTCCCTTACAAAAATACCAAAATGAACGGTTAAATTCAATCAAAAACCCATTGGGTGCTTTACATTACATACAGTGTTTTCAGGTAAAAAAAAATTGTTTTTATCAAAATTTTGTTCAAAGTGAATAATTATTATGTGTCGTAAAATAGCAAAAAATATTCAACATCAACATTTGTAACAATTATTTTTCAAAGGTAAAATAAACATTTCATTAGAAATTATAAAACATCGTTTCTAATCGGGTCCCAATGCGATCTCAACAAAAATAGAAATATTAATAGCATAACTATAAAACAATCAAGAATTGGGTTGTGAACACAATTCTATTTTGAGAACGGAGAGGGCGGGTTTTCGACCTCTTTGATCAAGCACGCTCTCTGTTAACACGATCACTTTAAGTTGAAGACAAATTTTCTTATTTTTCCATCACCGATTTCCATCCTAACACGACAACTTTTTTACAAGTAAGTTTTCTAACAATCCGGCACCTTATGCGACACAACTCAGGGCTGCTCTTGGCGGTGCCTTGGCACCTGCCGCGGGCTATTTTTTCTCTGAGCATCCCTGTTGTGCTTACTTAGAATTGGAAAATTATTGCTATATATAACTTATATTTGCTTATGACTTTTATGTGCAGTTTTACATGGGCGAATGTTCATTTACTAATAAACTATTTAAGCCAGAACTTATGTTGTATGCATCTTTATTTAGTATTCTATGAGTTTGTTAATCGTCGCTGTCTCCGAGTAGCAAAAATCAAGAATTGGGTTGTGAACACAATTCTATTTTGAGAACGGAGAGGGCGGGTTTTCGACCTCTTTGATCAAGCACGCTCTCTGTTAACACGATCACTTTAAGTTGAAGACAAATTTCCCTCCCTCCCGCCCAATATTTAGACACTTAAATAAGGGCTATTTTTTCTCTGAGCATCCCTGTTGTGCTTACTTAGAATTGGAAAATTATTGCTATATATAACTTATATTTGCTTATGACTTTTATGTGCAGTTTTACATGGGCGAATGTTCATTTACTAATAAACTATTTAAGCCAGAACTTATGTTGTATGCATCTTTATTTAGTATTCTATGAGTTTGTTAATCGTCGCTGTCTCCGAGTAGCAAAATAACTTTAGGAAACGAATTAATCAATAATCAAACAGAATATGATATCAATACAATGTTTCTTTCTTTCTTTCTTTATTAAAAACAAACCAATTGGCAGCAAATCTGCTGAATTGCATGGTAAGGGACAATATACATTCAAAAGACAAGTAAAGTAATAGTCATCATTAAACAAAATTATCGCAACAAAAATGTTTAACCAGGGAATAGTGACCTGTTCGAACCATCATTTACCTATTATTAATCATTTTCACTTTAGTTTAGGAAACTTTAAAGTAACAATTTTCTAGATTAATCAGAACTGGTCGACGATAACAAGAAAAAAGGTGGAGAGACAAGATTAATGAATAGTAGTCACTGGGATATATGAACATGACCTGTGGTGATAATGATGATGATGATAATGATGATGACGATGCTAATGATGATGGTCAAGATAGTTAGATAATAACAAATATAATTATATATGTAAATATTTCTATACTACCGTATTTATTCAGGAGGGTTACAGAAAAGCGGGTGGGTGTATCCGAGGGAGGCGTATCATCAGGGGAGGCGTTTATTTTTGTTGGGTGTAATATGGTAACATAATGTGTAATCAAATAAATACCTCCTAGATGCGAAAACAATTTAACACAATTAATATCGAGAAGTAATAAAATACAGTAAATATCATATCAAAATGCGTGGCAAATTGTAGATCATGTCAATCAATGATTCTACTACTAATCAAATGTAAAATATTGATGCATGTGGCGTGGCGCGATATTTCTTTTCGTACGTTGGGAACCCCTCATGAAACGTCACAAAAAAAACATGAATATTCAGTAGTCTTATCCATAAAGTAAGGCGTTTATTCGAGGAAATAAATAAATGTCCAAAGGCGTTTATTCAAGGAAGTTGGGGTGTGGTTGTGATCGTTTATTCTAGGGAGGCGTTTATCCAAAGTGGGGCGGGTTTATTCGAATAAATACGGTATTTTATAGTAAATATAAACTTATTAATTCATTTAATAATTAATTAGATATCTACATGAAACGAATTTTACAAATAGTTTTTTAATTTCTAAAATTTTTATTTTCTCGTTGGAAACCGTATACATTGTTATTGGCATCCGCATTTCATGTTAGACATACGTCTAAATGTGTCTACTTTTACAACAATTTTAAGTACTCCATACAGCTCAACGGGTTGTTTTTATTTTAAAGTGACACGGACCGAAAAAAGACTCGCTTAAATAACGATAAGAACAATGTATATAAAGAAAAATATACGAGATAATAAAATTGAATTATTAATAATATTTTAATGTATACAACAATGGATAAAATAATTATGAGGTAAAGTTGGATAACCTCCCAAAAGAGGAACTAAAGGTTATAAGTGAAAATATAACTTTTTAATAATGTTTGACACTTTTCGCATGTAGGTAAAATGTAAATGATATAAATAAATACATTTATTTAAACAAATTCGTTCAAATTCAGTGAGCATAGAAATTATAAAGAATACAATAAAATGTGTGTCACAATGCAATTACACCCGCCCTTGAACTGGTTATCACTGTGATGATCGTTTTATCAGTTCTAATTGAAATCAAACACAGAACTTAGAAAAATATGTTGTTTTTTTATTAACTGATGATATAAATATAGGCTTTAAAAGCATAGTATCAGTTTGAGAAACATGATATAACGCATAAAACAATAATTAATTGTTTTTATAACATACCAACTTTGTTAAATTATTCCACTGTTTTCATCTGAATAGTGTTAAAGAAGGCCAATTTACACTTGAGCGGAACACCGCTTGCTCGGATAGTATACATTCTGTGTCGGACACGCTACGCGGTTTCCCGCATACCGTTACCGGTACCGGTACCGCTCGCCGGTATAAATTGGCCTTTATACGTGCTCACATTGTTTTTCGATGCTGGTAGCGGTGGCTCGATGTGTATGTACGGTATGTTAGCAGACAATCATTGCTGGGTCTAATGAATTTCACGTGTTGTCCTTACTTTACACTGTACTTGCGCGTGCGCAGATTGGACGGCATAAAGTAGCAGAAATATTGCAACATCCCTCAAATTGTACTCGAGTTTTTAACAGTAGTTTATTGGCATTTACTACAAAGTAAACAGACCTATTTCGTTATTTTTATACGGTTCATTCGTCTTCACCCGAACACCACACTTCCAGAAATTCCACAACGATCCCGCAACAGGAGTAGGCCTAAGCTATTCCACAGGGAAATGAACCCGCTACACGTGTCATGAAAAATTCCTTTGTTTACGAAAGTTTTATTAACGCGTTTATAAGTTCACGTGATCTGCTGAGTAAAGAAACGATATTGGTATCGTCCCCTGAAGTATAGAAGCAAAAAACCAGGGCACTGCTTGATATTTGAGAAGGAAACAAGGCACTGACGATCATTATAAATTGGTCTGCTCGTGGTGAGGTGTCGCATGCATTCAATTCTATGCATAATTCAGCACTATTATCCGTATGCATATAGATGAATTCATACGCAGATGAAGACATAGATAGTTAACTGGTAACATAGAAAGGCATTCAAGCGTGGCGAATGCCAGAATTGATGACGTCACTAATTAATATGACGTCATATTTTATATAGCAAAATTATCAGTATATTATGTATGTAAACATGTAGGTAACATAGAACCATAGAACATTTCTTAAGATATAACAATGTATTATGGTGTAAGCCTAGCTGCCTACATTACCGTGTGAAAAATATATCCGATCCATTTACACTGGTAAATATAATTCTGATTAAATTCATTTCCATCACAGGCTATATAATAATGAGTCTAAAATAAAACCCTTCCACTGATGAAGGGCTAGTGTTGCCTGAAAGCTCTGCTAACTTTTCTGGCTGTTTTACTTTCGACTTTTGTATCTCCATTGAGATCCAGCCACTGAAACTCACAGCATTCATTTTTTTCAGTAATTTGCCTTTGGATTTAGATAATATGAGTTATAGAAATCGCAATACCAGAGTTTTTATTTTGCTCTAAGACCATTTTGTTTATCTTACATTATAACGCTTGGTTCCCATGCAGATACGTAACGCAACGTAAGTAATTTGACCAATCAAATGCGATGGATTATTCCAACAATCGCTTAATATTAGTCAACTTGCTTTGCGTTACGTCTCTAAAGTGGGAACCAAGCTTTACGGAAACCTTGAATCCTGTAAATGATCTGTTTTTTAAATATTCCAAATTAGATTAATAATAATTATTTGCCTGTTTGTTTTATTAGTAATGAAGCTGCAATGCATGCTTAACAGTATAATAGGCCTACATCTTAGATATGCAATTATGATTACCGACCGTAAGTCCAAGTGAATGTAGTCTAATAATATTTACGATTGAATAAGCAAGAAACATAGGATAGGAAATTAGGTTTTGGCGTGCAGGTGTGATACGCGCCTGACTAGCAGACGATACAAAACGTAGTAAACATCCCAAGCCATGTGTACAGAAATAGGTTCGAATAATGCTAAATATAGGTTAGTACATTCCATGTTTTTGCTTTGTTTTTTATATAAAAGAAACATTTCATATTCATTGCTACAATTTATTGCATGGATGTCAACACATATCTCTGCCATTTGATTGATTGTTTTTGTATTAAACACGTGTCGAATTTCTACCATTTCAATGTTTGGAGGTACTATTGCACGCTCATGTTTGTGTATGTAATTTGAGAATTTTGTTCGACGCGGTAGGCTCAAAATTCAGCCTGTAACGTACGCTGTTTCATCGGCTCTATTTCACGCGAAAATGCAAGCGCCTCTTTTTACATGACTTGGCCTTCAGTATTAGATTCAAGATAGCAGCATCGGAATAATAAAAGTTGTAGGCCTACAACATTAGATTTTTCATGAAGCAAATAATAGTATTTGTTGAATTGAATAAATAAATGTTGTTGATTGTAATTGCAAAAATATTTTCATTCGTTGACGGCTTAGCTGCCTGTCCAGGTTAACTCCCACTCGTTTAATAGAACAGTATAGGCTAATTCTTGAAAATATTCTCCATATTCAACTCATAAACATTTATTATTCGATTCTGATGTTGTTAAGCCTTCCACTCAACGAATTTGTTCGCGAGAATCTAAAGTTTCGCAAAGAAAAAAAACACATTTTCACTACAAGAGCGAATATCTGCGATTTTCTAATAAATACGCATCATGCATCCTTTGACCTCTATTTTAAATTTCTGAATCCGCTACTTTATACTACTGGAGTCTGAAAAGAACAGATACAATCAACACACCAACTTATACAATTTTGTTCTCAAGTTTATTTTATAGCTAAACATAACAAAGTGACACTTTGTTAATGTCACAATAATCCGGTTTGCTTTCGTTTGAAAGCACAAAAAATATAACATTTGTCAGAGAAACCTGCGCATTTATATGTACTATTAACTATAATATATAAAACAGTGGATACAGAAGTGCTAACGTTTTGTTCAGAACTTTGGGCATACATTTTAAGAGTTTGTCTTGTAATTATTATAGTGCAGAACCACATTGTTTAATAAGTACAAAATAGTAACACGCCTTACTATTATATAGAAACATCTTTGATGGAAGGATTGTATTTGTTCTTAAGCTCTGTTTACACTATCTAGTTAAAAAAAGTATGATGTGCCCAAATATGGTAGTGATGTGCCCAAATACGTTAGTGATATGACATCATCTTGTCCATTTTTTGTCACATAAATGTTGATACTGCAAACAGAGCTTAAAGGACAACTTGACCGAGGACCATATTTTTACAACGTATATAGGGATGTACATTATGATTTTGAAGTCATATGTACATCCCTAATACGTTGTTAAAATATGGTCCTCGGTCAAGTTATTTAAGAACAATGGTGACTTTTTAATTTCTAGCCTACACTGTCCATGCGTTAACATAAAACACCGCAATACAAATGTAATGCATAAAATGATTCGATTGAACGAAGGAAGATTAGATTAGTAATCTTCCCAGATTAAGTTTACAAAATATCATAACAATTAATAATAATCATGTATAATTAACTTCAAACTAATAGCATTTTTCTGGAAAAGAAGTACTTGTGATTTTCCAACATAATAGCCGACATTTTAGATTCGTAGACAACATCCTCTGCAAGTTCCAAGGCTTGAATGTAATGTTTTTAGAAATTGTTACAAGTTTTAAACTGGATATGGACACTTTTAATATAAACAAGAGAATAATAATCTTTGAATTTTCATGTTGTGGTCCAGGAGAATCCTAATCATTCGGTGTCCTACAACTACTAGGCTTCTGCGACTATACGCTAATTTGATAAGTCAGATTCCTAAACCTGTTCAATATTCATAGAGTACCATTTCAAATAATCAATAATAAACGACTAACGTTATGAATATTTTCATTTCTGAAGGTTGCCTCATACGAAATAGTACATTTTACTAGGACAGTCTGTAAATTTATTACACAAAATGGTGCTAAATTAAAAGCATCGACAAAATTCTTTTGTGAAATTTATAACGATTAGGATTCGTATTCTTTCAAATTCAGTAACATTTTGGTAAATTTTTTTCCAAATGTTTTACTTTCTATTTTTCCACAAAACTTTTTCAAAATATTTTAAGATTTACTTTAATGGAATGTTTCGTTTACGGTTAAGGTTCTAATTTATAACCAAAACACAGAAATGACCAAATCAAAGCTTGGTTCCCACTAGAGACGCAACGCAAGGACGAAGACACAACGCAAGTGAAATGACCAATAACAAGTGGCTGTTTAAATAGTTCATCGCTTGTGCTTACATCTTCGCTTGCGACTCTAATGTGTGAACCAAGCTTACACATGAAAGGAAATTAACGTTTTAACAATATCAAGTTGAAAATTAAATGAATGTATTACATATAAATTTGTGTGAAAAATATAATTTATATCTTAGGGTTTGGAGAATGCACGTTTAACGAAGATGTTAACAATATAAACATTTACCCAAATATTTCAAATCACGATAATAGAGCCGTAAGTAGTCCCAAAGACCTGTTTGTATACGGTTAAACCTCGTTAATATTTCATAAACCAATTTAATGTTTGTATTCTCAGAAGAGAAATAAATTCCAAATTCGAAATGATAAAAGGATAAAATTCTCCTGACTTGTATCACTCAGATATACATACTCACCTCATTTCTACATAAGTACCAATTAATTATTCTTATTTTGTTTCAGAGAATTATGAAATGAACGAGTGGATAGGCCTAGCGTGGAGGTTTTATTATTAACAAGGAACGAAGGTGACATCAATTCTATCCTATGCTCTGCTCCCACGGGAACTTAGGCTACGCTCCAATGAAGAAGTCAATCGTAGATTTCACAGTTTCTAAATAGACTAGAATAAATTATAGTCATGTAAGACTAGAAACAGTGTGTTCGAGAATGCTAGATACATCTTCCCCTCCTTCTAAACTATAATACAATTATAACATAATGAAAATTCTTTAGAGTAATCTAATGTTTTTACTTAAATTCAAGGCGGTTCATTTGAACTGTTCAGCAGTTAGTTGGGCTCTATTGATGACATAATACCGTGCGAGAATCGGGTGATGATTATTAAGCATAAACATACATTTCTAATGAAGAAATGTCAATCTTTTACATTACAAATCATATATTGTTTACAATAATACAAACAAAAAGTTATACCAATATGTATAACTATCGGAATGGAATATCAGGATAGGAATGTAACGGTCCAACAATTAAACTTTATGTTATTAAAAAACAGAATCATAAGAATGGGTTTATAAAATTGTCATTCCCTGAATCAATTAACCAAATCTACTCTTAATTAGATTTATTTATTAGAAAACCTTGGAATATTCGAATTATATGCACTTATATTGAAATGGGCACACGGGAATAGACGATTTTGTTTTTGAATGCCATAGAAATTGTTGATATTAAAAGATATGCATTTATATTTGTAACGATTAGATGTAATTTCATATACGTAGATAAGATTCCGAAAACTGTTGAAAAATTGTGATACCGAAATAAAAGAAAAAATATCATAAAATCGACTCATAAATATGATAATTTAAGGTGATTCTAAGAGGGAAAATTATATAAAGTAATGTATTATGCCTATCTTCTTGCACTATGAGAAGGTTTGAACAACTTCAAAGTTAGATTGTCGGCTGTCGGAAAATGAGTGGGTTATTTAAAATTAAATAATATAAAATAAAAGAAAGATAATATAAATTATACAGTGGAATTTTTAAACTAGAAATTGCTTTTTTAATGTCAGTTTGATGCCATGATAATTAAATATAAACACTATGAACAATTATAAATAACACAGTTGTTGAAACAAAGAAACTACAAACAACAAAGCGCGTTTAAATAAGTGCACCTTACGCGTATAATCTTTATCTAAAATTTCAGCATTTAAAAGAATAATATACAATTTATGTGACATAAATAAGGGAAATATTAACATAAAATACAAAATAATTCATTTTTAATCATATTTCAAAATATATATTTCAAACAATAACAAACAATTTACAAATTAATTGACTTATTCTAAAGAGGTTTTGTGTAGAAACAAATACAACTGTACATATGTCTAGTCCGGCTAGGTATTTCTAATTAAATAATAGTCTGATGATATTAAATAAGTTAAAAGTAGACTTGTTGGTAGCTCAATTAAATCCGCCGTTTTGATCTTGAGTCGGGGTTCTAATTCATCTGTTGAACCGAATTTACTGCGCATGTCGATGCGCAACTTTCATCGATTTAAAGGTGCTTCATTGACTGCCAAACACAAAGTAGTCAATTCTATCGAAGTAGCTTTTGACGTAGTCTTCGATTTCTGTGTTGCATTCAATTTCTCTAGTAAAGGTGTTTTGTTCGAAACAAAGATCGCGTTTGTTATTGTAATGTTCAATGGAATGAGTTTTTAGCATAGCCCGACTCTTGCAGTGCTTCTGCTGAAAATTGATCGTAGCTTTTCGAAAGAATTCGTTTAAAACGATTTTCTTTATTGAGTATTACAACGCCAAGAACTGCCCTGTCCACGCACAGAAGCTTACGCCACGTATATATACATCGCGTATGTGTAGGCCTACTACATTATCGCTGTGTGGACTCATCGCACCAACACTGGTAATTGATATGATCTAGTTCCTACAAGTACTTCTTCACATTGGGTTACTTTCTTGTGCTACCGTTCAGTAACAATCCCTTATTAAATGCATGTATAAAACACACAAATCATCAGTAATTAAATAAATATACACAGTACTGCATTTATTTTGCGTTTTTGTTTTGCTCGTAAATGAACTTGTTCGTTTGAGAATAACTCACATGCGGTGGATAGGTGATAAGTAACAAACAAAATGGTTCAAAAATAAAATAATTACAATGTTCATCTACCCTGAGCCGAGTATTTCATTCGTTTTTGCTTTTGTCTCTGATTACAAAACCATACTCGTACAACGTTTTTCCTAAGTTCTAACTTCTCGGCAATTGCGGCGATTTTTTCGCTGGACGGACGAGGCTGTACGGTAAAGTACGCCTCTAACGACCGTTTTTCTGGAGCTGCTATACTTGTGCGTTTTCGCTTTTTGTCACCGTTTGCCATCAGGGGATTTTCGCGCTTCGCTTTAGCCGTTGCTTCTGCTTGATCTAACCATTCGGCTAGTACAGGCTTAAGTGCT
Source organism: Antedon mediterranea (assembly GCF_964355755.1). Taxonomy (NCBI): domain Eukaryota; kingdom Metazoa; phylum Echinodermata; class Crinoidea; order Comatulida; family Antedonidae; genus Antedon; species Antedon mediterranea. The sequence goes on along the minus strand of NC_092674.1, from coordinate 23,625,521 downwards.
ATCATGTTGTTATGACTTAACGTGAGCGACTCAAAGCGACAAATGGTACTTTGGCTAAGGGCTCCAACTCCAGGGAGTTTTAAGTTTGCCAGGGCTCGTCCAACGTCGGCTTGCGTCACACCAAGCTTGATCCGCCTTTGTTTAAATCGTTCAGCGAAGGCTTCAAGTTCCCGGGGGTCGGTGTCTAAATCATGCATCCCCATTCCGTGGGATAGCATCACATGGGTGCTAGAGTTCATATGTCCATTATTGGGGATTTGTGAATACTGTTGATGCGCCAGCATTGGGTTCTGCATCTCTGCTAAACTGTTCGTCAGCGAAATTTGATCGAGAAGGTCATTGTGTTCCACAGAGGAGTGAATTCCTCTGGTTGTGTATGAGGTAGAGAAAGGAGGAGGCATGCTTCCGTTCATGTGTGTCGGGTACATATCTTGCTTAATGTTCATCGGTTGGTTGTTTTTCACAACGTCCACCAACGATTCGGCTCTTTGCGTAAAGTCGTCTAACCCGCCAAAGAAGTTGCCCTGAAATGAAAGTAAAGAAACGTTAAGGGATGTTTTGGGTTTTTTTTAACGGGTAAAGATGCTTAGAGGGAAATGAAATGTTAGAAGCAGTTAATATAGCCGGCCAGATATCCTTATCCTTATACTAACCCATCTGCTGACGACATTAGGCCCTATTGACAATTGTTTCTTCTAAACAAATGGCAGCCATTTTTAAAAACATGGCCGCCACTTTTTAACTGAAATGTGCACTCAATTTGATCTAAATACGCTAGGTGTATGATATTGGTGGTTAAACCCATACACTATGTAAAGGAATAAAACGAGGAACAAAACGAAAAATTTCCGCGAATGCGCACAATGAAATGATATTGCTTTACTTGTTCCTACCGTAGTTATAAATCGTCCGCTAATCAAAAGCTCATTTGTCTCAAATCATGTAAAATATTATTTTCCCTATATGTTTGAATGTTTTACAGTTTTATCACTCTTAAACAATAAATCAAACATCTAAATGTAATTCAGATTAGGCCTAATAAAAGCGGATGTAAATAATGCAATATGTCAGTAAGTAAGAATTTAAAGTTTCATAAAATAGACTTATACATCTAATCTATTTACACGATGTTGACATTTAAAGCTATTACAGTGTATTTCTAGAAGTATTAGGCCTATTTCTATTATTACGTCAAAACGAGTGCGGACGTTCCTCCTTTGTGGAGAAATTTCTGCGAGGAAACGTCTCAAGAAAAAAAACTTAACTACGGGGCATAGTTTATTGTCTCCCGATATAGCGTTATGTCACTAACTATACATACATTGTCAAAGATTTTCGGAATACCATTGCTAAATGCTAAGTGGTTAGAACCACGCCAGAGGTGGTATATTTATTCATTAAAGATGTATTGTCTCCCAAAAACATGAAAAATAATAAAATCAGACTTTGAATAGGCCATTTTGTAGCTTTAATCAAGTTAATCATTTCCGTAGGAAAAAACAACAAAAAGTACAAAATAAACGGTTAAATTAACAGCGGGCAGCCAATTTAACTATTCATTTTGCTTAAAATTACAGTTTTTTCAGCTAAATATTGAAAATGGTGGTCTTGCTGCTTAACATAAGAACAATCATCCTTGAAAACAAACTATAGTTGGACTTACACTCTGGAATCACGTAACTGTTTTTTTTTTATTTAAACGTAAATTAAAACTATTATTGTTTGAAGGTTCTTTGTAAACTTCTTTATTATTTACATATTTGGATATTATCTGTCTGTTGTTGTTTTTGGAGTTCCTAATTTCGTAATATTATTTAAATTTCATATTTTTTGTTTTGAAAAGTCTATTCATTACTTTATTTTAAGATATATTGTTCCCCCAAAAAATTGAATATGTCGTTTTAATGCCATATAATTATATTATTCACTTTTACCAAAAACTGGATCGGATTTTCCTGAAAGAATGTAAGTTAAAGCAAAACATTTCTAAATCGTCCGTCATGTTTTTAGTCGCGTGGACGCGACTCTATAGTTCACTATGTCTGTCGGTCTGTCTGTCGGTCCGGTATCACTATGCGTTTTAGCACGCGACTTATGGCTGTTGACCTTGTTTGGTTAAAATTAACCGTTTCTTTTGTCTTTTTATAAGTGAAATGTGTTTTTGTTAGATTTTTTTTTCTACAGAAGTGAATAACTTAATTGAAACTGCAAAATGGCCTATACAAAGTACGATTTTATTAATCTTTATTTTTCAGGTTTTTGACGGACAATACATCTTTAAGTTATTATTAAAGTGAAATTAAATGAAAAGTGTACATAATAATTACAGACACCTTGGTCATGGTAACAGTCTATTGATGTTACATATAGGCCTACAACTAATCTGCCATACTTTGTTCGATTTTGTTAACTCTTTAAAGCTTTGTCTACACTATCAAACTAGTTTAACAAGAAAAAGTGTTCCCAAAATATGGCGACGATATGCCTAAATATGGTAGTGATATGACATCATTATGTCCATATATCACATCACATTTATTTGTCACATACAGTGTAGACAGAGCTTAAGTAAGTTTACAACAATAATAAATGTAACGAAAACTTGTCGAAGTAACAAAACTGTTCACAGTACTAAAATTCAATTGTAACTTACGTTGATTATTGTGTAAATGTTTTGCTCAGAATGACATTTATCTTAATTCAAAATAACCACATGAAATCCGGAGGGATAATGTTTTTCTGAATCTTGACTTTTCGGATCATTCGATCACACAACACTTATATTTCAATAATAGTCAATTGTAATATCACTTCAAACTATAATTGAACAGTAGAACTCCTTCTTTGGGACACTAATATTTGGGGGACACCTCTATTAAGGGGACAAAAGCATGTGAAATTAACAAGGGGAAATGTATGCGAACAACCCCTATTCAAGGGACACCCCAATACTTTCAAGAGATCCTCTTAATAGAGTTTCTACTGTAACTTATAATTTATTTTTAGAAATAAATATATGAATATAATACCAACGTAAAGCTGATTGCTAGGCCTACCGCATCATTACTAGGCCTATTGCGTCATTGCTAGGCCTACATTGCTAGGCCCACTGCATCATTAGCTATGCTTACTGCATCATTACTAGCAATTCTACGAAAACAACAATCGTGTAATCTTCACTGGATAACTGTACTACGGTTATTAATTAATATAATATGATTGAATGTGAAGCAACATATGCAATGTTATTAATTAGACCTAATAGAATCAATGGAGACACAATTACATTAATTTTAAGATATTATTGTTTAGCTTTAATTTCCAAGATGATGTACGCGTATTATTATTACATCAATAGTAAACTCATTAATTAACTAATTAATTTGAGGTTCGGGATCTTTTTTAAAATTATACTGCAGTTACTGCAGTAACTTTGTTTGCTGAAATAAGTGCAATAAACTGTGTACTTTTGCAAAGAGTTAACTAAATGTAGTTTCTGCAGTAGAACAAGTGTTACATGATTCCTTAGTAGTAACACCAATGCAATTTTATAAACCGCTTTCAAGTTTATAAAGTTTATGCTTATTTTTTTAGTATAAGTATAATAATGTCATATAATATAATATACATATAAAAGTATGCGGATTATCTTGAAAGTAGTGGGATTCGTCTTTCATAGATCGCCATGTTTAGAGTATGAAGTTTTTCCAAAATTAATCTGCATAGGGCGTAGGCTACATATAATTATTGAAACTTTTAGGCTATAGCGAATCATCTCACCTCGCTTTAACCTAGGCTTATTCCAATATTACTCTTACACTCTTAGTTAGTTACTCTTAGTTATCCCATAATTCAGCTAAACTCAGGTCGAGAAAATAAGGTTGCCTTTCAAATTGACTTCCAGCCATTTTAAGACATTAGGTGCACACTCAGAAGCATGCATAGAATGACATTTAGACTCAACAGTGACGTGGCGCATCGTGAAAAGTGACACTGGCACACAATACATCATTTTCCAAACTTCGCCGTTTGCACACAAACTATAATATAGCTAAGTAATACAACGAAAAGCATAATTGCACCTTGTAAACTCCATTAAGCGACTCATAATCAGTTCATTTACATTTTCCAATGAGACACAATTTCAGAATTTGCAAGTGGAGCGCGACGGCCTATGCGTCTCAAGATAGACATTATAGCTTTCAAGCAAGATTGTTTTGAACTTTTCCGTCGCAATTGATTCTGGTTACGAGTTTGAAAGTGTTAAATAAACGTGTTTCGTTCTGTTCTGAACGCACTAATCACCAACGATACCGCCAAGCGCAATAATCAAATTACCCAGAAATTCTACACCTGATTATCACGTTTTGCTTCAAACGAAATGATACAATGTTCACGCAAATCCTGAACAAGAACATTAATATTTAAAAACCATTTTCAAATTTCCCGATAATTTTTTGTGTAAATAATCATGCTCACTAATATTCCGGAGGGCATGATAAAAAGCAATCACACGTTTTTTGTAAATGATGTTGTAGAGCCCAAACGATTAAAACTTTGCCCCGTTTCTCCGCACTGAAGAACCCTTTCATCCATCCTGTAATTGGCGAGTTGCTTGCAGTTTTGGATGCGTATAAAATATATATATATATTTAAAAGAACACTAAAGTTATCCCATAATTCAGCTAAACTCAGGTCGAGAAAATAAGGTTGCCTTTCAAATTGACTTCCAGCCATTTTAAGACATTAGGTGCACACTCAGAAGCATGCATAGAATGACATTTAGACTCAACAGTGACGTGGCGCATCGTGAAAAGTGACACTGGCACACAATACATCATTTTCCAAACTTCGCCGTTTGCACACAAACTATAATACAATTACATAATAGACTACAAAATAACAAAAAGCAAAATTGTTCATTATTTATTAAATATCATGTTCTAATGACATATAAATTAAATCTAAATTACTTACTTACTAATTGAATCTATTGAATTTTTTATCCAAACATGTTCAAAGGTAAGATGAATTTAAAGGAATAGAGATACAATTGAAATTGATATGTACTTGAAATCAATAAGCACGGAGTAATTAACGAAAAGCATCACATTATAATTAAGTTCAATGTTCGTTGTACAAGGCGTAAAGTGTGGTAGAATCGGGAAATACAACACCACTAAATGACCTCAGCGAAAATTATGAATAATAAAGCAATCAATAATCAAATTTTCATACTGTAAAGGAGCGTTTAATTGGGGCATTATATCACCAAATTACATGTGTATTCGGCCAATTTATTTTTGATTGCCATTGTTACCATATCTATTTATAATTTAATAGGAAAACAGAGGTGATAATGAACGTGTATGTTGCTGTAGAAAATGGACTCCTGTCCTAGATTTGGTAAACGTGTAAATAGAGAGGTACAATACGGTTCAGTAAAGTAAAACGTAAAAAAGTGCATCACTAGTATCTGTCTGGTACAATTAGTTATGGACGTTACGTTTGTGTTACGGTACGTCATGTTAGATAGATATAATTACTTATTATAATATCAAGGCAAATCAAATGTATGTTTTAACATCAAGAATCACCCCTATTTAGGGTGAAAACCTATTAAGAATACCGTACCATTTTAAGGTGTCCTCTTAATGGGGGTTTTATTGAAATATCAAAATAATTGGACAAATTGTGACCATGACATAATTGAAAACTTATAAGATTAAGGGTTTGTAATGGAACATTTTGAATTGGAAGGAAAAAAAAATGATAACACCTTATAAAAATAAACGAGAATTGAATAGAAATTGTTTTGCATAATCAGAAAACATTATCTTCACCTTGGTTTAAACAAATTAAGTGTAAACAATGACAATTAGAATATTTTATTGTAGGAAGCAATAAACAACTATCAAACGTTATTAAGAAACATCCCATCACAAAAACGTGACATCTTCAATAAATAATTTACGTAAATGAAATGCTATCTGGCATTTTATGTGTCACTCAGTATATCCAAATCATGAACTTATTCTCGTGTACGCGCTTTCTATTTGGAAGCAAAAATCGCACAAAATTAATTGCCTCCTAATTGTCAAACTACAAGGTTGGGACTCTTTGTGATATTTTTTACAGATAATAATAAAGTTATGCATCGGAGGATCTAGGGCGAAGGTCAATGAACTTAATGCATACACCTGCTGAAGATCAGTCTTTCTGTTTGTCTATTGGTCCGTGTTGATACGCCGTTTTCTGTTTTATTCATATTGATCCATTTCAAAAGTTCTATTTTGTTAATTATTTCTTCTATCACAGACCCTCTGTATTATTTATATTCACGCATCCAGTCATTCTTTCATTTATTCATTTTTCTCACTCACTCAATTATTTTTACACTCGCCTATTTCTCAGTTTCATGTTCTTTCTTCTTCATTTTTCAACATTAATGTCTTCTATCTATTATGTATTCATTCAACTTATTTTTTATATATATCATTCTTCTCGTGTAACATTTTTTAAATTTTATCGGAAATATTATTTAATTTTAGGCATAGGCCTATTGCTAATTATTACAGCTCCGGTTTAGGCAAACTTATTGTAATTCATTCAAACTAAAAACAAATAGTACACTAACCAACCTTACTTTGAATACGCGTTTTTGTAATATCTCAAAATTGTATTTTATCCAGACACTCTGATAATTCATAGATATGCATGTTTTTTTTCTTATGATTTCTTATATTCATTTTATACATTATTGAATTTTTATTTCGTTGTTTTTACGCAATGTAAGTGTTAAAAAAATACAAATTGTGTACCTCAAAAAGGTTTTTAACACTACATTTCAAAATAGTTGTTAATTACACGGAGAACTATAATAAATAGCAAAGAACGTTTTAATATGCCTACTTTAATTGTTTGGTAACGGTTGGGGGATAAAGTTTATAAGCCTCTGTAATTATGCCATGGACAATAGAAATCAAGGACAATATTGTCAAACTCGATAGATCTTACAATCATTTCGTAATTAAGTGCAGTGCTGTAATACTAACAGATCAGATGTCTATTTTTCTTTTCTTTATTGCGACCCTACCTGGTTCGATACGGTGCGCTCAAAATCAATGCGCGACGATGCGCGAACAATGCTCGGAAGCGGCCGAGCAAGGTTGAATGTCGCGGTGGCTTAGCTTGTCTTGGTCAATTTCTCAACAGTACCTTAATACTTCGTGTTTTATATTGTATTCCACAAGTAATAGCTAAGATACTAATTAGAATTAGATAGAAATTAGCCTCTTATTTACAGTTGAGTTCCGGTCCCTGGTGTCTTAAATATACGCGTTATGTAAATACACGCAGATGTGGTATGTCGATGTTTAATCCACGAACAAATTATTATTATTACTATACTATTCTACCATGATTATCATAGGTTATTATTAATTATATTAAGATATTATCAGGCGTGTTCGAATAGAGGGGAGGAGGAGTGGGTGAAAATAGCACTAATAATATTATAGGCATCGGCAATAAAGAATATTTAACAGTTATAAACGAATAAATTAAGTGTAAATTTTATCGAAATTTTATTATATTATGGAATTTAAATTTAAACTGATCTTATTAGCTTAAACATCTTAGTGACAATGAGTATTATCGATGAACAGACGTTTAAGGTGGCGAAGGTGCCTCCTTAATATGGTTCAACTGTTAGGCCTAGGCCTACTACTAAATGATTATGTTCCCTCAAAGAACAGCATCAATACAACATGTCTCCCGTATAGTTTGATGGATTATTTTGTAGGCTCATCTAGAACATTGGTTCAAAACATGGGGATTTTAAACAATTTATATTTCACTAAATATAAAGGGGATGGGGAATGTCTGGAAACGTCAATGGTAATAACAATTTAGAGTTAAGTTATACGAATGAGATCAAAATATATGTCATTACACTTATACATCTATAAATTAAAACCTATTCTTAGACTTAACCGCAAAGGTTGGTCTTTACGTAATGGTATTCTATAATGTCAAACCATTATATTTGTCTTTCCTAATCTTTGATGTTTTACCAAATATTATTACCACGTGCTTCAGAGGATGTCAAGCGCGAGATATTAATAAAAGTCCACCGCAAAGCATAGCTTTAACTCTTAATGGAAATAGGCCTACTTGCTAGTACATTTAAAGGCCTACACGCTACTGAAGCTTTTCCGTCTATCATGACACCAATTTCTAATGTTCTGTTTACAAATTGTTTTTTCAAAGTAGCTGAATCTTACATAAAGAAAGCCGAAAGCTGGGGGCTTTTCTTGTTTACATCTAATGATCATCGTAGGCCTCTCTATTTGTCATCACCTTGTAGATCGGACTCATTGTGAACGAGCCAGGAATAAAAGGCTTTTTAGCTGTTGAATTCAAGCATAAGAACTTATTGATTATCGTCTTATCCGGCCTAAGCTTACTGTTTAAAACACCGTGGTTCACTAAATTTCTAAATGAATAGAAAACACACAGCATGTTCATATTTGTTTATTGTGCGTTTTTATACACGACCGGTCCTTGCGTCAATAACACTTATTTTTATTCTTCCACACTCAGAGCAATGAGAATTAAAATGATACTTTTAGACTGTGAACTTTTATCATATAACGAGATTAGCGGTTTTAGTCCGAATTAAATCACTTAAAATATAAACGAAATTAATAATAAGGAAAAGGACAAAAATAGAACCTTCCTCTTTAACTTCCGTAAGCAAAATAATGTGTGAACAATATCGTAGTTCTCTAAATAATTTGTACGCACGTCGTCACAGATAAAATAATAACGTTAGTGTGAATGCATCATTAACTCTAATTCGCACTCATTTGTTTACTCCTTTTCAATATCACTCGTACTCTTGTAATTGCACTTCTTTCCACACTTGAACTCTTGTACTCCTTTCCAAATCACTCACACTCCTTTACTTTGTACTCCTTTCCTATATCATTCACACTCTTGTTCTTGTACTCCTTTTCTATCTCACTCGCACTCTTTTACTTACCTTTTCTATCACTCATACGCTATCATGTACTCCTTTTCTATATCACTCAAATTTTTTAGTTGTACTCTTACCTTATATCACTCGAACTCTCTTACTTGCTTTTCCTATATCACTCAAACTGTATACTTACTTCTTTTTCTATATCACTAGCACTCTTTTATTTGTACTCTTTTCTTATGTCACTCGCATTCTTTTATTTGTACTCTTTTCTTATATCACTCACACTCCTTTTCTCGCTCAAAGGCTATGTAATCTTTTCCTATATTACTCAAACTCTATACTTACTTCTTTCCTATATCACTCGCACTCTTTTACTTGTACTCTTTTCTTATATCACTCACTCTTTTTCTCGCTCAAACGCTATCCTGTAATCATTTCCTATATCACTCAAACCCTATAATTACGTCTTTCCTATATCACTCACACTCTACTTGTACTCATTTCATATAATGTTGGTTTTTTTCACAAAAATACCTAAAGTTCAGAAAAAAATGACACACAATAGTAATTCCTTTCGTACTACAGGAAGTTAGTACAACATTTATCCAAAATTTAATGAATTTTTTCAATGAATTCAAATGAAAATTATCAACGGTTAATTTTCTCATTCGCATCCTATTAAGATTAGTAAGGTAACTAGGTCAGTTTGGAGGCTAGTATCACGCCTCTGAGATAGATAGAAGTTCAGTGCAAAGGAGATGGAGAGAAGGGAAAAGTGCATTGCTGTATTTCACATTTAGAATATGTGGTTAAAGCAATCGTGGTCAGAATAACAAATTTTATTTTTATCATTGGTAATTGCTGAATTAAAACAGTCACGGTCGGAGACCTTTAAATGGAGAACGTTAACATTTTGATTAAATGACTCATACAACGTTGGTTGGATTGTAAAATATACAAATATAATATATCTATAAGAATTGGTTTCTAATCTTACGCGCTAAGATGGTGGTATAATAGTAAAACATCTGTAAATAAAGGCTTGCGAGCGAGAAGTCACATGTTCAGGTTTACCTAAGAAGTATGCGGAACAATAATTCTATTGTTATGGAGACCCGGATGCATTTGTTATAATCAAACTAAGATGGTGTTACAATGGTTAAGGCACCTGTAACCTTATATAATATAATACTAATTTTACATTAAAATAATCTTGAAATAGTCACAAGTCCAAGTCTATCTAATAGCCATAATGTAACATTCCGAAAAAATATTTATTATTATCTATACTTTATTGATGTTTGATTGAGCTCTCATAAATAGTTAACATTTTCGCATGGTGGAGAGCTGGTTTCACTCGGATGTCGACAAAGATCCTTTTTTCAGATACATACACAGGCTACCAGAGGACACCCTTGGAAAATCTTCAAACCAAAAATTAATCAAGTAAAATAGATAATAAAGTATTTAGATTGTTTCGCAACGAAAATAAATCATCGGGACGGAATCATAGCTATATATAGTGGACAGTGCACCAACTTAACCTTCCAGTGACTGGATGAGTATATGGAATAAGGGGTTTAAAAGGATTCAGCCTAGAAACCACCCATAAAACCGTAAGTGTAAGTGTAGGCCTACAACAGTATTTTGGTGGACATAACCACACAAGCTTTCGAAAATACTTCAGTGTCATCACGTGACATGTATGTCCCCAATATGCAAATGAAATGAAACACAACCCCATTCAACAATAACAATTCACAAATAACATAAACTAAATTTTAATCATCTCTAGTATGCTCACAGCCTAATAAATGACCTACACATATTTAAGTTACATTACACTTTATTACAACTTTCATGAACTGATAGCTAGTATACATTCTTGTTTTCAGATAAATAATATTCAAATCAATTCCATTTATAAATTCTAAATAAACTAATATTCTATAAAATACTAACATATGTTATGATATTGATCTAAATATACGGTAGTTATTTCCTCGCAATATACGACAATATTTATGTTTAGTTCGATTTAATATCAAATCACACTCCATCTAATTTAGATTCATATGTTTGAATTATATTAAATATCAATAAAATACATTTCTCTAATCTTTCCTTTAACTAACATTTTGATATCATATATTATTGTGACAGGGTGCGCGAAACATGACGCAGTTCACTGCGAAAGAAAGAGAATAAATTTCACAATATATTTCCTTAAAGATGGTAATTTCGTCAAATTTGTTTAAAGAGCTAAAAGTGAGTTGTGGAAGGTTTGATGAAAATTACTAGTGAATAGTTGATAAAATGTTCGATCGACCAGGATATGTGTCTCGTCAATCGTAATACATCAGGCGCACAATATACTCTTCATAAAATATGCACGAGGTAACGTTAGGGGCTTTCCTGATGAATACATCAGTAGAAGTTTGTTTACGTTCACGTTCAAGTGATACAACGAATAGACACACGCGCGTTCAACTTTTGATGCAGAATGTAACGGTTTTTGTACGCGCGTTTAACGTTTGATAAAGAATGAAATGGTTGTTGTACGCGCACCAACTTTGTTTCAGCACATGCTTTACCTACAAAAGTAATTCTTTCTAACGCGCGCGTTCAACTGTTGATAATAATGCATGCAACGCTTTTTGTACGCGCATCAATTTTGTGTCTGAACATGTTTTACCTACTAAAGCAATCTTTCTTGTTCTCTTTATACTTGAACTATATATTTACACACACATCTAGACTAACTTAAACGCATTAAAGTTAACGGTTTCCGTAATGAATTGTATTGCTTGTCCAGAGGCAATATAAAATTGAAATGAACGATTTACTTGGCCTAAACTATGACTTGAATTATAATGCGATAGGGACAGGTGATACAAGCTGTTGATATATAAACATCAATAGCAAAGTTTCAAATTATATGGAGCTTAAGTATATAAAAAAAGCTAAAACTTACCGAAGACGGATTGGGCATACAGTGTCTGCGCATGAAATCTTGAGTGCGGTCATGTCGGTGATGAAGTTGCGCGTATTTCGGAGTCGCAGTTAGGCCGGGGTGAATCGTATGCATCGTAATAATGCTCCTTCGACTTCAGCATAAAAAAGCGCTGCCAAATCCCGTCACAGACACTATAAAAAGCGGTCGATTTGAGCTTAGTCGAAAAAAAATAATTCCTCTGATAAGTGTATTCTTTCTTAGTGAGGTAAATGACGTTGAGCCCGTTTGGAAAGAATTCGATCTATATTTACAAGGGCATCTGTTTCTTCTCATATATTCACTAAGAAATACTCCTCACGCGCATGCGTATTTCAGAGACCACTTTGAAGTGACAAGAGCACAGCTTACTTGAGACGACACACCGCAAACAACCAATCATCGATCGGTTTCAAATGGACAAGCTGTGAAACAACCAATCAAACGACACGAAAAGTTGCTACAGTAACATGTAACGCGCTCTTTTATAATAATTCTCTGCAAAATGAAGATACGATAAGTGATACTGACAAAATGATTGTATAGGTTATCATGTACATTCGTAAATGCATTTTAGACCGTTCTATAGCAAAACAAAATAAGATAAAGATAGCGTACTTTAACATTTCGTAGGCCTACTGCGTAGCAAACTATGGTTAGCGTTCCAGCCATGGGGAAGTGAAGACAATGAATGATTTACAAGACATGAATATCTGAATAAGGCTAGGCTGCATAATCTTAATAGATAAGAGAATGCTCCAGTAAACTGCTACCGTGATAGTATAATTGTATCTCCAAATATGACAACCATTGTCATCACAGGCAATGTACATAAAACCTGTATTAATTTTACAAGTTAGGTTAGATCTTATGTACATACATACACACAGGCGTCACATATGATACATATGTCACAATGTATCACATAATTAGCCCAGTTTACTGTACAAATTGTACGGTATGGAAAGAAACGGCTAGAAATATAAGCACTGCTTTGTACTGTTGTTTTGTTGTGTGAACAGTCTGTAAACTCTCAGCTGCAAGAAATGTCTTAATTGATTTTTACATCGAATTCCTCGCATCAAGCGTGACTCGTGTATTGTTTTCGAGCAGCATGTTTAAAAGTAATTTATAACTTACGATTGATAATACAGTAATTGTTAGCGCACATTTCATATCATATAAAATTTATAACGAAAAATCATTGTTAACTTTGTTAATCACATGATATTGATAATCTTTTAAATCCTTCTGTATAACTATAATTTAAAATCAATAATGATAAATAAATATTAATTTGAATTGATTTATTGATGGAGATGTCATTTTTTGGTTAAATTGGTTGTTCGAAACTGTATTACGCTAAAACATTAACAACCTGAAATAAGGAACATGTTGGTGGTGTTAACGAGCGAATTTGAATCAGGCCATGTGGTCTAATGGCAAGATGTCTGCATTTCAAATAGAAGATTCCTGGTTCGGGCGGCCAAGTGTGGAGGTGAGGAGGGAGTCGAGAGGGGACCATGTAATTTTAGTGCCGCATTTACAATATTCGCCTATGTGTAGTATACATTGAATCGTTATCTTGCTTGACTTTCGGTTAAAGATATATTAGGCCTATTCTCCTGAAAAAAAAAAATGTTTTTTTTGTTGTGCTAGGATCGAAAAAAAATTCATTTACCTGAAAAAATGAACTTTAACCTCTCTGCTTTAAGTACTGGAAGACAACGGGGTTTTGGTTGAATTTTACCAATGTGAAATGGCCTATTCAACGTATTTTTTTTATTAATCTTTATTGTTCATGTTTTTGGGGACAATACATCTTTAAAGGGTATAGCTCCAACACTTTACTTCTCCTGTTGTATTATAAAATATGAACATCATTCAAAACAACATAATTTATTATAATAATAATAACCACTCTTATTTGTCGACAGCAATGAAGCAGAACGAACACCATGAACAAGTAAATATTTATGTATTTGTTTTTAATTTTTGGATAAATAAAGAAAGAAATCTGAAAATCTATCCTGAGCGGCTTTTCGTTCAACCACCCGCCCGCTCCGCGTTTTGTGTATACATGCTGTATAAGCTCTGTCTACGCTATGTTGTTTATGTGACAAAAAAAAAGTGTTGTGCCCATATATGGATTTGATGCTGTCATATCACTACCATATTTGGCCATATCACTACCATATTTGGAAAAATCGCACTTTTGTTGTCAAATTAGTTTGACAGTGTAGTCAGAGATTTAGAGATAACCATGGAGGCAAGTATACCTCCATATAATAACAGAGATAACATAGATTCTATATTTTATTTGTTTACCGCTTTACCGCTTACCGTTAACGTTCGTCAGTATGTAAATGGCATTTATAGGCCTACATCAATGAGAATTACATTTTTGGTGAATTGCATATCGTATTAATTCATATTTGTATGACAATAGCATTAATGGTAGCCTACTCTGGTTATTTTTAACTTAACGTACTTTTTTAGGGTTTTGTTTTTCCAAGTGAGTTTAATTCAATTAACCATTGACATCTTGAAAAAAAAGCACAATAATAACTCTGGACAATGATACGTTGCTGGGTAAACACAGTTTCAATGGTTTTTTTCTCAAACAAAAGGGAATAGATCTAATATGATATAACATTTTATGGCAGAGGTTCAAAAATAAGTTTGAGAATTTATCGAATTACAATAAATTCGGAACCTTATTTGCTAACCTAATACCATAAATTTACGGGTTAAGATTAAGATTCCAAGGGTTAATTCCTCTTCCTCAGCTTATGTCGCTCTTGTTTTAAATTTTAACAACAGGATGGATGGTCCCTGTGACCGGAAAATAACATTACTGTAACATTATATTGTATCGCTTTTGTATTATTTTTATGTTTGTGGTTTCGATATAAAATAATTATGAAATTGTAATGAATTCGGAACTCTCTTGGGTCGCCATTTTCTTTCAAGTTGTGACCACAATATCGACCGATTCTCGGTATTCCATCTATAAATGCTTCTTGAATCATAATACACTTCCCCGATACAGTCTCGGATGTGGATATTAGGCCCTAACATTAAAATTACTTTCTGTGGCGTCATTTGTGACAAACATGTACCGCTGTATCATATACAGTAACATAAAAGTCTTACTACTACTTACTTACTACTTAAAGTATAAACAGGGAAGAGTAAAATTACAAATTTACTCTTTCCTTGGTAGGCTATAAATAATTTAAAACATGATTTTGTTGAATAATATGCAATTTCAATGGAGCAAATCGTTATTCACTTTGACCAAAAATTGAATCGAAAACAATAATTATTTTCCCGACAAATCTAATGCTACAAAATAGTCCAATTATCTGTAAGACAATGGATTAGTTAAATTGTACCGTTTAGGTCTATTTTGTCTTTTTTTAAGTGAAATCATTATTTTTTTCTACGGAAGTGAATAACTTTTTGAAAACTCACAAAATGCCTCTCTATTTTTTGGGGGGAAATTCTTCATTTCCAGCATCATGCTAGTTATCTATCATAGGCCTAATTATTTTTGTATCAGTTATGTGCGTTAGTATGTTTACATTAAAAAAAACAGTCGCCTGCTGGAAATCAAACTTTGATTACCATAAAATTGAACGCGACTCTACTCCGCGCGGCGTCTGTATACGAAGAGTCTCTCATCTTCATTTCATCACTCAAATGTATTTATATGTATATATTTTACTGTCTCAAACCATGTATATTAATAACTCTTGCTGTTTCCATAATTTACGGCAATATAATAAGGAAAGTACTCAGAAAATTTCTAATTATGTTAAAAGTTTTTTTTATTTTTTGTGAAATTATAAATGAAGTAATTTTCTTAAATTTCAATAGGACCACAATGTAAAACAGATACACTGTTATCTGATTGCTTTATCCTGTATAAATATATTATTTATTATTATTATTACTATTATTATTATATACCACTTGACACCAAAACATTTAGAACAAGAGGGTATACTCCGAGAGTGCAAACCTCCGCCTACTGTAAAATTTCCCTACATAAAATGTCCCCGGAAAATATATCTATTTTTTAAATTTTTTTTCTCATTAGTTCTAAGTGTAAATAGGCTAACTGCACACTACAAAGTTGTGAATGAGATTTTGGTGTAATGGTTATGTATCCAGCCTCTCACAGTTGAGGTCGCTGGTTCAAGTACCATTGAGTTTTTTTTGTTTCTTTTTTTTTGTGGACCTTGATCTTTAACCCTGACCCTTCAAAATTATTTTTAAATTTTTAATTAACACAATTATTTGATGAGTCATTGATCATTGTGGCTAAGTTTGGTGAGAATCGGATAAAAACGGTGGTCTCCAGGCAGTAAAATAGTTTTTTGTTAGTTGTGACCTTGACCTATGATCTTTTCCCCTCCCAATCAAACTCATCCAAGCTTTTGGTCATTGTGGCCAAATTTGGCGGAGGTAATGATAACTTGAAAATTGTAGGCGCTATCGTGTATTAAAAAAAGCAAGTAGTAAGTAAAACTACATTTAGAAATCGTATAAAATCAACTTATATTTTAGCAACAAATATTTTCAATTAATATATCGTTGGTTTTAATGTAAATTATTTTGTTATACACGAAGGTTTGAATAATTTTTCAAGGACAATTTGTCTTTTAAAATATAAATTCAAAATAAAAATAAACAATCTAAATTAGCTTCGCAGACTCAAGTCAATATCAATCGTTACGAATTAAACTATGCATTACATTATAAATCGTAGGTTGATAATTTAAGCATGTATGGTTACTTGGAACCTCTTACTTTTCCGGGTTTTGATTTCTATAAATCAATGAGCTTTTCCATAATGTATACAATATTTTATATAATTTTAGATGGGTACGATTGATCCTAGATGTGCAAGGCATATCAAAGCTGAGTGAAAAGGACTGCAACTTAAACTTAAACTTACCCTTAATGACGCATCAAGAGTAATGATTCGAGTACCAGGGATTCTATCCTCCACGGTATTTCCTTAGGCCAGCTACATTGTTGATATTCATTTCCTGAAATATAATTCAGAGATAAACACACTAGTTATGATTTAATAGTAAACATGAATTCACCTGCACATTCGTACTAATTCATTGAATAATTTAAGAAGTAGAAATAAACTATGTTAACATTCATTGATTGTTACTGTAGGCCTACTAATATACTGTTGATTGTACTTATTACTGTACTACGGTACTATACTATTGATTACCGTGTCTAAATTGTTATATGCAGCTATTATATTAATTTAATAGAAAGGCTAAGCAAAAGAAATGTCCATATAATTTCTATCGTTTATGTATTTTTCATCTGCCGAAACGCACATAACTAGTTCGCCGTATGCCCTGATTTATGGATCTTAGTTGAAAGATATTTTCGTGTCTCTCTACACTACTATACTTTATGTGACAACAAAATATGACGTGCTCATATGGACATTATGATGTCATATCACTACCATATTTGGGCACAGTTTTTGTAAAACTAGTTTGATAGTGTAGACAGCGCTTAAGTTTTTTTTGGGAAGGTACGGAAGCTGCGATTGATTGAACACAACAAATCATTGAATAATACTAATACCGTAGTCACTGAACAAAATGAATGTTTATTCTCAGGCTCCCCATCCCCACCTCCCCTTCCTAGATCTCTGGTTGAAATTTGTTTTATTGAAATTATGTTGTAACACTCCTCATTAACGACTACATACTTCCGCATTATTAATACCATACTAATTATGAAATATAATTTCATATGTTTCCATTACCGGCAAATATACAGTATCAATGAAACATAATCCATGAAACGCCCATTAGCTCAATAGGCTACAATTTCAAATTAGAAAAACAACAGTGTATATACGGTAGTGCTTGTGGTAATGATGCTTTATCATACGCAATGTCAAATTAGACAGAGTCAATGAAGCGTGCCATACAATACAATATCTTATAGGAGTTAATATAATAATTGAAAATTTGAAGAATCGCCCGTCGTAATGTCAACAAAATGAGGGATCACTCAACGCATGGATAATTGCCTATCTCAATAACGACAAGACGATTGTTGACAAATAGGCCTACGTCACATTGGTCGCAAATAAAACGACTACAATTACATGATGAGCTGTGTTCATAATTTTCTTGGTTGGGTTTATAGTGTAATTATGTCCTAGTAGTAACGCATTATTATTGTTTATATAGGTGCCACCTGTTAGGGTTCGGTTCTTATCATCGCCCGCTTAACGCGTTTAAGTCTGGGACACTTTACTTAGGTAAGATTGCGGAAAGACGGGCTGACATTTTAAAACTAACAACGGTCGAATTACGTAATAGACGGGGATGCAAATACGAATACATCTTTCTAGAAACTAAATAATCAATAGAACGTACACTATTTGGTAAAATAACTTTAGGCTTACCTTATTGATCGTCTCTAAGTACCCCTACAAATTGAATTGAACAGGTACGTTGCTAAACGACGCTCATCGGATTATACCATTTCCGTTTTTCTTTAGGCCAGACGTTAATTCAATTGTGTTATAATCATTGGTAGCCTCCTTCTTCACTTTTAATTGCCCTTTTTCGATGTTTCGATCATATTCTATAAACAAAACTGAAAGAAAAAACAATCTCAATCAAAATTTTAAAAACTTATACCATAAATGGTTTTAGTGTGAACATATTTTACTTTAATCTTAACCATAAATGATTATATATAATATTATTCATTCAATTCAATTTATCTTTAATAGTACTATCATCTCATTCCAAAAAACAACTGTTTCAGAAGGAATATCCAACACATTACATTTTTAAAATTGTAGACGTTTGTTTAAGTTAAAATAAAATACAGATAAATGCAATTAGGCCTACAAGGAAACATTCCAGGTTAAAAGTTTTTAAACATTTTAAAATGTACTAGTAAAACGAAATAGCTTTGGACATGTGCTGAGTAGGCCTAACGTATCAGACAACAGTAGTAGGGTTGACCCGATGACCAGAAGAGAAGAGAACCCGGATAGGAATTTAGATATAGGCTGAAGCAATGGAAAGGAACAAAGACATGGAGAGAATATAATGGCATCATGGAACGAAGAGAATAGTGATAGAGATAGTCGTCATGTGATGTCATCAACAGTTGATGTGGAAACAAACCAATAAAAGACAAGAACAAAATAAAAGAAAAACGAATATAACAATTTATCAACCTTGCTGTGTGACTAAACTAGTTGTGTTTTATTTGTACTATGGATATACAGTACAGTACACATCGTATTATATATGTTTTAAGAAAACAACAGAATAAACACGAAGGATTTTGTATCTTCTGCAAAACTTAATTAAGGATATCTCCCCAAAGGAGATCATGTTTACACTACACGCCACACGCAGTTCGCGTTGAAATGGATCACATCGTATACGTATTAATATTATTAGGCTGCTGATTATAGCATTTTAAAATATTATTGTTAATACATTTAATTTATTGTCTTTTATATTATATAAATTATTAATTTAATGTAATACTTGTAAGATAATTAATGAGTGTTGATAATATTTCGAAATATTATTGTTCATAAAACAATTTATGTTTTCTATTATTGATGTTATTTAATATTATTACAAATAATTAAATACTATTTCAAATTAGTAGAGTTGACAAAAGAAATGTACTTATTCGTGATAAGGTAAAAATAATTAATTAGTACTGATAGTATTAAAGAATACTAAATTAACCGAATGTAATAGGCCTATTAATCGTAAACATTAGAGTGTTGATAATAATCATTTTCGCACCGATCCTTTAGGCAGTTATATTCAAGAGAACGGAAGCACTAAGAAACAGTTACCATGCGGTAGGTTATAGTTTACTGCGGCTGCGCACACCCCAAATCACATCTGGGAAAAGAGAGTCTATGAAAACATTTGCTGATAAATATTACGATGCATGTACACGGTAGTTATCGTGAAATGAGCGACGTTTGTGTAAGAAATATTTGTTGTTTCAATTTGTATGATAAATTTGTAGTGGAGCTGTAGTTTGGTGGCTAACGTGCTTGCTTTCCAATCCCACAGGGATCAATCCTGACCTGGTGCAAGGATTGAAACTCACGACTTATACTCCACTCCCTAGCCTCAAATGAGATAAATACTGCTGTTACTTGTCAATGATATTATTATTTGAGGATTTCGAATTACCAATTTCTTACAAGAATAATAAAAAGCGAAAACAGAATGTTAATTTGTATATATAAATATTTGTTGATGGATTCAAACATGTACTACAATGGAGAGAGGCATTATATACCAATAGACAAATGTTTTGGTCCTCTCTCCTTCATCTTTTTTGTTTTCTCTGTAATGTATTATACCATATGGAAAATTGTCTGAAATAAAAGTTGAATTGAATTGAATTGAATTAACTATAACTATTACAATAGTGTAATATACTAAACATTATCTTAATTCTTAACTTCAATAGCCTCTTTCCATACAACTATTAATTGTTCTATTGATATATACTATTTCATATGATGTATGTAATATTTGTTGCAGGAATAATACATTTATTATTACTATAAGGTAATACTAATTCAATAATATAACACGTTTATAATAACGACTATTAATGAATTGATTATATTATTGTATTGTTAACATGAATTAGGCCTTCAAACTGCTCGATAGCCAGACTGCATCGGGAGTATATTACTATCACTATATCAAGTGACCGGTCTTTTCCCACTCAGGGGTACGGGTCAGGATTAGAACAAGGCAAGCTAAGGTAGTAAAGGACGTAAGCGCAACGCAAGCGAATTAACCAATGACAAGCAACAGTTTAAATAACCCATCGCTTGTGATTGGTTAAATTACCTGAGTTGCTCTTACATCCTTAAGTGGTTGCTGTAACACTAATCATGGTGAACAACTTTATTTCTCCACACTAATCAATTAGCTACATTAACTCAAATCGAATATTACTACAAAGTCGCTGTAGTGTTTGTGTTTAATTAGTGCTTTGACCCAATAGTCTAGAGTATAATAATGACTTAATTAAGCGTCCAACTATGCTTAAGGATAACCCTGTTGGAAAGCAGGTTACAACGATAAACATTTTCTGTGACTGAGCATGTGTGGGAAAAGTTTAGCGTAGCAAAATCCTATACAAATTCTATTATAGAATTGGCCCTATAAAATAAAATGAAGAGTAAAACTATGTTTCGTAGTCATGCAGACTTTATTATAAATAATACTAATCGAACTTTTTAATAAAAAAAAATCCTTGACGTGAAATAATGTAAGAAGTTCATTCAATTACAATTGACATAGGCCTGTGATATTGTCTGTAGCACCAAGACAATCTAACAACAGGACACTGAGCTCGCCTTGCTAAGATAGGAACTCGTATCAGTTATTTGATCTTATGTCTTGAAGCGACCAATACTATACAGTACTGTGTACTAATGTACATAATCTCAGCGGCGCGCGGCGTACAATTACTGATCGTATCGCAGCCACAGATAAACTCTTTGATCTTCGGATCTTAGCACTTTTTTTTTTAGCACCAAGGGGGAATATTTTCACGACTCTCGATCTGTTCCAACACTGTCGAAATATATAATGTTGTTCCAAAGTATATTATAACCAGAACTTTAAACCAGAAGGCAGCCTTTAACTATAGTTAGTTAAGTTAGTTTTTTTGTGAGACACCTTACGCACTGAGCACATACATGCACCTGACATAATACTGATTGTGCAATTTTAATTTACCATAAACTTAAACAATGTAAATATGGTCGTGTGTCTGGTTATTGTATTTAGCCCCGGGGCAGGGTGCTAGTATTGTTTCCTCTCAAGGGTTATGCGATACGCATTCACGTACAACTTGATAACTTAATACATAGGCCTAGCATGTTTCATGACACGTGCAAGGAGTAACATTAGATACCAATTATGTCTTCTTAACTAATCATAAACAACGGAGGAATTATGTTTCTAATCCTAAAATAATTCACACAAGCTGAGTTTATGGTGGACCAGGCCTACATGTTGAAACACAATAAGGTACTTCCATTGAAAGTTTCAAGTTATATACCGGTAATGGATGGTCCATGGTTATATTATTCAAAAAATAGAATATTTCTTTATATTTCGACATTTTTTTCATTTTTCTGTACTTTACCTCTCCTTTTAATTTTACAAACATGACCATATTGCAAATCAGTTGTACCACCTAATATCTGAATTATGTTGTCAAATATGTTTCAAATAAAAACAATTTTAGAAGAAGAAATTCGCATCCAACACAAATTTAATTGATAATTGAAATGCTCAAGTACTAACCATTACTAACGCACAATAATACGCGTAGCGCATGCGTATGGTGTGTATTGCTGCCAAATAAATAAACATAAGAAATGGATTTATTTATTCTACATAATTCATCCATGGTGTTAATAACCTACTTTAAATTAATGTTCAAAATAGTGAGACTTAACGAATGCGAAATTGTACACCAAAAACAAATTCTTACATTTTCGGGTTTTTTTAGGCTCCAACCATACGGTGTAACGATTAAAAGATTTGAATAATTCTGTTAAAAATATGTAAACCATTGTACATCATTAGTTGAAATTTGTCTTTGTTTTGCTATCTGAAATAAAAGAAATGAGAATGACAATGATGATTGTATTCAAATAATATAGGCCTAAAGAGATATTATTATAAAAGATGTATTGTTCCCCAAAAACATGAAAAAATATAGATTAGTAAAATCAGATTATTTTGTAGTTTCAATCAAGTTAATCACTTTCGTAGAAAAACAAAATTAATGTTTTCACTTATAAAATGACAAAAGTAATAGTTAATATCAACCAAAATCATCCATTGACTGGCAGCAAATTTGACAATTTTTTGCTTTAAATTTCATTTTTGTAGGTAAATATATAATTATATTGTTTTAGATCCAATTTTTTTGTCAAAGTGGGTACGGTAACTATTAGGTGACATTAACATGGCATATTCAACAAAACATTTTTTAAGAATTATTTTTTCAGGGGGACAATACATCTTTAAACCAATTCAATGTGTACATAAAAATGGGTGTAGTTTTTAGGAATAGGACGTGGCCAATACATTAGAACCTCCTTTAGGAACTTCCTGCAGGAAATACTCCTATTAAGGGGATACCTTCCCATGAAATGAACGGGGGTCAATGCATGTCACTACAGTGTACCCATAATCAAGGAAAACCAAAAGGACACGTCTTTAGCTCATGGAGCTCGAACAACCGGACCGAATCCAGGTTTAGTGTGAACGTAAGCTTAAGTGCTACATGGTTAATTCATTTACGGCACGCGACACAACATCTAACACTTGCTAAGAAGTATTTCTTTTCTTTAAGCCACAAGCAAAGAGTAACTACCACGCGACTCCTATTATGTTCAATTTTCTGCTAAAATTCACCCAAAGAAAGCAATATTGTTTCTACTTCGCTTGAGTACCCTTAAAACAATACAACGAAGGATGGTCGGCACGCGCCTTGAAAGAGAAATTAACTCAAACGTTATACGTCAAGTGCATAAACCTTAAACACACGTGGCCAAAATAAACTACATATTCATTTGAGACAAAGCCGTAAAGCAGAATGAAAATCGAGCAGGAATATGGGTTCTGTTTTGGTATCTTTCTAATCCACGAGCTAAACTAGCCGTATCTGTCTCGCGTTGTGGAACGGTGGAATTATTGTACGTGCCATTGTTCATCGTATTTTACGTTTGAGTGCGCGTGAAAAGTATCCCGGATGTAGCATAGAACACGCAGCTGCGAGTATACGATCCGTAAGCAAATACGACGAACCGCGATTTAAGACGCAAGCCCGTTCGATTATATGATGCTTCTTTAACTGTACAATAAAAACATATTTAGCAATCGATTTTGAAATATACCAGCCTAGGCTAGCAATATCAACACCGGGCTGGTCTATAAAACAGGCAGCTGCAGCGAGCACACGGGTAATCGTCGGTAAAAGTGAAAGTCAATTTGCTAAGACTAGAGACATGGCCTAGGTAAACACGTATTAATTTTGAATAATTAGCTATAACTTTCCCCCCGTGACAATATTAGCAAGACAAATGCCACCAATGTGATTGAAAGGCGAATATTGCTAAACACACTTTATTCACGATTTGATATTCATATATGTAATAAAATAGACAGTTTTATAATTGACCATGAATTTTAAAAAGTGCTTATCGTTGACTCCATTTATACAAATAATTCAAAATTACATCACACATTTTAAAACTCATCGCTGACGAAATATGCATACGCTTGACATTGCAACGTACTAATAAAAATATTAAAAGCTTTAAATATTCACTCTCGGTAAATTATATTTGTACTGATGTATTTGTACAAGTGTGTTAAGTCGCCAGGATAAAGTCCCAGAAAATTGACGGGAAATTAATTAATTAATTAACGGTAAAGATTGAGATTTGAACCTGGAATTCTGATATACAGATATGCCATTATATGCCTGTAAAAATCAATCTGAGGCAGGCATCTGAGTAATAATATATTATGTATAGTGCATAGATTATTAAAATGTATATGTTAAGAGAAGAAGAAGTGGGACGAACCCACATAAACATAAACTCTAGTAAATTAATTAATTAAGGTATAGGCTTAAACTATGAAAATATTGTTACCATGGAACGAACGGTACCGTATGGTTGAACACCGGATAACCCATCAATATGGGTTCTCTGTAATTTAAATGAATGATACGAAATTAGTTTAAAAAAATGGAGAGTTTACTATGCGATCAGTCAATCGACCAACTCGGTTTATTTAATATTAAGGCCTAACATATTTTAAGTTTCAATTTTCAAATGTACTTTCTAAAGGGTTTATGTTTGTGTTTATTTAAACACTTACCACTTTTTGATACACTCATTGTGTTACCGAAATGCCGTTAAATCATCCTATTATAAATTGTTTGCGCACAATTTTTATTTAATTAATTAGTTTATGTATCATTATTCATAATACATCTTTTGTTGGTAACGTTGTCGATCATTTCATTTTCTCTATAAAAAATGCATAGTGTGTAGCTCTCACTGGGAGGAAGAGGAAAATATTCAGATATCCGATATTCTCTATTGTCAAATTCCACATCCTCTTTTAGAAAAATAGAATCCCATTAATACATTGTAAATTTGTTGAAAAAATACTTTTAGGGTAGGCCTACAATAAAAAAATATTTAAATGAAGTGTTTTTATTATCACATACCAAGTGGGTGGAATAATCCAACGGCTGCCCAACACAAGTTTCTCTTGTTTTTTCACTTTGATTTTACTTGTTGGGACTTCGCCACTTTCACAATTTTAAGAAATGTATTCCATTTTTTAAAACACTTCTTTCTTTTCTAGTCTGTTTTATTCTCATAAAATATTTGTAAAGAAATGTTCCTTTTTAATGCAATTTTGTTTTGAAAGAAATAAACGTTAACTTGAATTGAATGGTCCCACTACATTTTGACACCCCGATTTTAAATGGGTATTTTAAAACACGGGAACGCACGAATAAATAAACAACAATTTAAGTGACTTAAACTATTGGGATTACATGTAAATTGATTCGTCTAAACATGTTTTTATAGTGGTCCAGACTAAGTGACTAGATACATTTGAAATACATTTTGACATTTGTTATATTTCTCACCTCAAAAGGACGTTCCCATCGAGCTGTGTGTGTGACAAAGATGACAATAGATGCTGTCGTTTACTGCGTCGCGGAAAAAAAAGTTCTGTCTATACACTATCAAACTAGTTTGAAAAAAAAAACCTGTGATGTACCCAAATATGGTAGTGCTATACCCAAATATGGTAGTGGTATGACATCATCATGTCCATATATGGGCACATCACATTTTTGTCACATAAAGTTTGATAGTGTAGACAGAGTTTAAAGCTAAGGTACAGGCATGAATTTTAAATATAATATTTGGTTAATTGTACATAAATCAAATATTTGTAACAGAAATCGAGACGAAAAAACATGAATTTCCCTTAATATGGTCAAATACAAAATTTGGCAAAATTCTTCCATAAAAACCAGAAAGACTTTTTTTCAGTAGTTAGGTAGTTAACCTAATGTAATAACATGTTTGTTGACTCCCCAGACGGTGAAAAAAGATGATGGATATACGGTGGATAATTTTTGCTATAGCATGAAAATAAAAAGCTGAAGTTGAATAAAAATATCAGAAATGTAATATTCAAGTTATATTACCTATATTTAGTCATCTGATAACATTTTTTACCACACCGTTTATTTTTCATAGCTTTATTAATGCCTCTCTATTTACAAAATTTGTGTACAAAAGAATAAAGATTTTACTGTGTAATTTGAACTATCCCCCCACTGATAAGAAAGTGCTTATTTTCAACAAGCTTGTGTAACACAAATAAAATCCCAAAAATTATGAAACATAGGGGAAACTATAGATCGATAATTATTGGAATGTATGATCACTAGAAATGTTTCGCCTGCACCTGGCCTTTAAGAAAGAAAAATTAAAGGCAATAAGGTGTATTATAAAATACTCAGAAATAGAAAAGTAAATAGCAGAAATAAATAAATGAATGAATGGTGGGCCACAAGTTCGAAATTGCACTCTCGATGACATAGGAGTTCAATGGAGTAGTTATTGAATACCATGTGACCCACAAATGACAAGAATCTACTCATGTGTATTTTCATGATTATTAAAGTATACGGTAATGTTTACAGAGTTAAACCATCCATTTGTGGTTTTCTACGTGTGGGTGTAAATCAGTTCAAAATATGCGGTTATTCGCCTATTTCATGTATATACAACTATTGCGATGAGTGGGTGAGTAAGAAAGGAGTGAGTTTGAAAAAAAGAAGAAAAATTTGAATGAAAAGCGAGATGACGTTATAAAATTACTCTGCAGAAAGAGAAAAAGGTGATGATTGATATACTATACAGTAGTGTAGGCTTACCGAGTTGAATCAATGATCTCTTGTTTACGATGTGTGTTTAAAAGAAAAAAAAAACATTTGAAAAAAAAAGAAAAATGCAATTGTCGTAAATGACGATACCAATGACATATTAATGACGACGTGTAAGTAAAACAATTACATTTTTTTTTAAATCACAATTTTAATGACGATGACAGTGACGTAATATCGATGGTGATGATCAAAGATAAAATAAATAGGCCTACAATAAATAATATATTAATGTTCCGACGTAAATGTATTGGAAAATCATTTCCAGTTGACGTAAAACAAAGGAGTTTATGACGATGATATCGATGGCGTAAATGTTATAACTGATTTACGGGGGATCAACAATTTGTTTTATTTGAAATCAGATTTATTAGGCCTGTATATATTTTTCTTTAGGCACTTGTGATGTATATATCAATATTAATTTCTCCTTTTCTAAATGGGTAAAAACTGAATAAAACTAGAAAAAACCTCACACGTTTAAAAACAATGAATATTTAGACAATGCAAAAACAAAATGAAAAATTATTATTACTATGTCGGTTGGTTGGTTGGTAAACACTAACTCAAATTTGAGCCAGCGACTGCAGCCATGTATATGGCCTTGTTTATTTAACGGTTCATCCCCAAACGTCATTATTTTACGAATACACAAGGCTTACTGGAAACTGAAGAAATTGTGAATAGGTCCTTTGATGTTGATCCACGGCAGTCGGCAATACAATGTATGCTATATATTTTCATATATTGGTCGTCCCATTGGAAGGCATGCCGTATTGTTTAATAATCATATACCTATGATAGCTATTTTCTAAGGTTGTGTTATCAAAATAAATTTTTGGATTTATTTCAAAGATTCCAACCTCAAATTATTACTTTTTCTTTAATTTTGTTTTCTACTCTTAAGATAGAATTAAAGCTCACAACGAGCTCCGCTAAAACACAAAATATTTCATGGAAACGGATAGATATGCAACACTCATTAGCAGCAGCCAATCAGACTACTACGTGGTAGTAAGTTATAGACCATCTTCTAAGCAACATAAACGAATTATAAAGACAGAATGAATATCAATTTAACAAGAGTGGTATGATTTTAAAATAATGTTGGAGTAGGTTGTAAAGTGTTATTATAGATTATCTATTATTTATTACATTTAAATTGAAGGACGATTGCTTCAACAGAAGGCAAGTGTAATATTAAAAACACTATTTTCAATTATCATCTAGGCCTATTTGCTTTTTTATAATAAGAACCTAAAATATTTGTTGGGGGTAAATTTTTGTTCTATTTTACCACTTTTCCATGACCTAACCAAATATATATATTTTTGGAGCATATTTATGGCAAATTAAGTTATTCTAAACATCTAGGCCTACTTGCCTTTAAAAAAAAGAACCCAAAACACTTTTGGGGTAAATATTTGTTATACTTTACCACTCTTCCCTGACCTAACCAAATTATATATATTTGGAGCCTATTTATGAAAAATTAAGTTATTCTAAACATCTAGGCGTGCTTGCTTTAAAAAAAAAAGAACCCAAAACACTTTTTTGGGGGTAAATATTTATTTTACTTTACCACTCTTCTCTGACCTAACCAAATATTATATATATTTTTTGAGGTCTATTTATTGCAAATTAAGTTATTCTAAACATCTAGGCCTACTTGTTTAAAAAAAAATTATAAAAATAATAAGTAATAAGTAAATATTTGTTCTACTTTATCACTCTTCCCTGATTAATAAATCAGAATTTGATTAGTCCATTTTGAAGATTTAATAAAGTTAATCACTTTCTTGGAAAAAATGAAAACAAAAATTGTTTTCACTTATGACAAAAACAAATAAACGCTTAAGTTTAACCAAAAACCAATTGGCTGGCAGCCAATTTGACAATGTTTTGCTTTAAATTTTAGTATTTTAAAGTAAAAATATTTTTTTCCCGATCCAATTGTTGGTAGAAGTGAATAACTGTTATGTAACATTAAAATTGCATATTCAAAACAAAAATTTAAAAAAATTATTTTTTCATGGGACAATATATCTTTAACTGTGTTGTTTGGTTTGCTATCCTGATCTAAATGTACGTCAGTTGTTTACCTGCTCTTTTTCATCATCATTGTTATAGGCCTACACTTGTTACAGGATACACTTTTAAATTTGCTTTTGACCTCATGTTTTTGTTATTGTCACCCTGAAAAAATAATTATTAAATTTTTTTTTGGCCATTTTAATGTCACCTATTATTCACTTTGACCAAAAATTGGATCCAAAAAAATAATTCACCTGAAAAACAGTAATTTAAAGCAAAACATATTCAAATTGGCTGCCAGAATTTAACCATTTATTTTGTCCTTTAATAAGTGAAAACATTATTTTTGTTCTTTTTTTTCTCTACGAAAGTATTCAACCTACAAAATAACCTATTCAAAGATTTATTTAATCTTCATTTGTGATGTTTTTGAGGGACAATACATCTTTAATTGATTTTTTATAATATTTTAACGCCCATTTACAATGTATAGCTTGCAAACTTGAACTTTCTTTTATATCGTAAGTGTATTGAAATTGATTGATCAAACGAATGAATAAATAAATAAATGACCAAATCAAAATCGTTGACTTATTGCGTGTTCTTCACACAACATTTGTATTTAAGTTACATTTAGGCCTATATTATATTATTAGTTCATATTATTTTGTTTGAACAAATAAACTTGAACTTGAAACTGTTTTCGTCGTTGTTGTATACAGCTCTGTCTTCACTATCAGTTTGACAAAAAAGATGTGATGTGCTCAAATATGGTAGTGATATGCCAAAATATGGTAGTGATATGCCAAAATATGGTAGTGATATTAAGTTGTAATTGTTTATATTGTTTATTCAATGCAGCTTATTTTTAATTGGTGTATCTCATTATAACTTTGTTTTGTTTTGTTTTTACTTAATTTGTGCTACTTAGTTTTGTTATTTTTGTATTTTATAAGTAATGATGGAGTAAGAACAGTTTTCTGTTTGGGCTCATGCCTATTACTTGCTCCTGGCAAGATGAATTGTGAAATGTACTTTTATGAACTTTTGCCGAATAAATATTATTATTATTATTAAATAGGGTAGTGATATGACATCATCATGTCCACATGAGCACATCACAATTTTTTTGTCACATAAAGTTTGATAGTGCAGACAGAGCTTTGAGTAACTGAATATTTACATACTATAAATAAATGAATCGAATTGATTCATTGTTAAATTATCAATGTATCATCATATCATACGCCCATTATTAAATACTATGATTAAATAAATATGATAATCATATTTATGTTTTATTAATTATGATTGTTTAAAATCTCGATCGATAAAAGCACGAATACGGAGATCTTAGTTGTAAGATCGGGCCGCCGCCAACAATCAAACACTATATAAAGCAATATATTTTATTTGAAATGTTTAGGTTTTTTTCTCTCTCTATTTTTGAGTGCATTAAACCAATACATGCATAATTAACTAAACAACCCGAAAGTGTTTATCCTTTGTACGAAGGCGTTACAATATTTTAGTCGTGTTTGTCTTCTCGCGAGATAAAAGTCAGAACATTGACGCGATCTTGCCGAGGAATTCGTCGGCTTAGCTGGGACACCTAATTACCGGAAATTGTTACTCCTGCATGCAAAGTGGCCGTCCTTGGCAAACATCACAGAATGTGAAGTTGATGTTTAAGGGTGAGATTCCCTGTGGGCACCAAAGAGTAAAGATGAGTCTGAGTCGGCTGTAACGTGCAAAGGTATGCGTTTGACGACAAAACGTTTTAGAAAAACTCTACTGGGAGTCTTTTCGGTTGCGCGCGGCAAAAATGGTAAATATCACAGATGAACAATAGAATGAGATACATTTAGATTCGCATCTTAAGATACGAAATTCAAACTGAAGAAATGTGTAACATAATATGCGGATCCATGATTTTGAAATAAGAGGGCCTTAAATTACAAAATAAAGTGACGCAACTCAACCAATCTTTGA
This sequence comes from Antedon mediterranea, assembly GCF_964355755.1. NCBI lineage: Eukaryota > Metazoa > Echinodermata > Crinoidea > Comatulida > Antedonidae > Antedon > Antedon mediterranea. The sequence continues at coordinate 23,594,433 of NC_092674.1, read as the reverse complement.
CATTGCAATTTTCGAAATTTAGCGAGAGGGGGAGGGGCCCAAATTGTTTCATATCTATCGGGAACCGACTAGACTATGTTTGATTTTATTTGAAAGAAATTGTGTTAATTGTAAAAACGGGGAAAAGAAAGAAAGGGCTTTAATATAAGCCTATAGAACTGAATAACTGTTCTATGCACAAATTGCGGGATTAGACTATTCTACGAGCTCGGGACGGTATGGATGGAAGATACGGTAATTGTACATATCAAAAACAAATGTATCTGTACAGATATATAGAGGCAAAAAAATGTAAATTTCTGCCAATGCTAATTAAGAGGATACAAACGTATGCAGCAAATTACATAAAGAAAAGATCAGAGAAACGTGTAATTCATAAGTCAGTAAAAAAGATAAAACATTATTCTTTGTAATCATCATACTGTACATAAACAACATTTGTAAACAAATTTTACACTTTTTGATTAAGACGGTATGTTTATTGCCGTCTTATTCCTCTAGGAAAGCTCGCTACAAAACTATTTCAAATAGTGGGTAAGTTACTAATATCGATCACATTTTTGCTTATAGAAGCCAATAGGAAGCAATTAATAATAATACAATGTAGCTGTTGGTATCGCTACCTAATCACAAATTTATAGCGGACAATAAAAGAGTAATTTAATAACAGATAGACATGGGGTAATCATGGAACACCATCTTTACTAGAACTATAAGGAAGTCGTTGCAATATTATGGTGGTGGTAACAATAGCAATAATAGTTACATTTTAAAGTTTGAGCTTAATTTTATAAAGGGTGGCGCCACCGCAAATGGATCGTATAACTTGCAGTGTTACGACATGTTTATACGACGATAACGAAAAACGATGAATATATAAATATATATTATCCTACAAAAAACAAAAGAAAATAGTAGAGATAATATGTTCCATTGAATATGCACCCAGTCAGAAGAATTTTGTGACTTTTGATTGTAATCATGAATGAATGAATTGTATTATTTACCATACTACAGTAATTGGAATCAGCCCAATCGTTAGAATCTACAACTCTCACAGAATAGGTACCTCGGCCGCGGAGGGGTCTGGCTTAATTCACTGTGGAAATGATTTAATTGAAGATTTAACTATATGATAACTCATGTTTATACTGTCTTCGATATAAAAAAAATAGCACTATTTGTTTCAAAAATTTAAATCAAATGACAGTCAATACAATTGTTGTATCGTATACCGGTACGCATAATTGTTCTGACTTAATTTGATTTGATTTGTAAAAATATTATTTTCATATAGTATAGTAGGATGAAAGCTTGTCTAACGCCTGTTTTCCACGAGACGAAATTATTGACGCGGTGCGATAAATTTCTCAACTAATCAACAAATATTCGCCTAGTGGAAAACAGGCTTAACGTAATAAAAAAACAAACAAAAATTATTTAATCTCGACTGACAACTACATATTTTTGTCTTGAATTTCCGGAATTTCTAGGAAGTATATACTAAAATATAAATATTTAAAACGATTCAAGAAAAGACATCGCGGCAAAAACCGCATAATTTTTACTTTTAAAAACACTTTTTGGACTGTAAAACGGGACTTCGAGATGCCGATCTTAAATAATGGAAAAAAATAAATAAATAAAAAGATTAATATAATATAAATTCGATTAGCAAATGTACATAAAAACACCAAATAGAAACACTAAAAACAAAAATATTATTACGTTACAATAAATAGATTTATTATTACAAAATTGTTCATAAATTACATGGATGTTTTATCAAAATGCCTGTTATTATTATAATTATTAGATGATGTGAGTGAGAAACAAGAAAAAGTGCTAATATTGCAATAGTTGTTAAAACATTTTAAAGACAATTTAACTTGTTAACGTTCCTACAGAAACTAAAATTCAAAGTTAAAAAATAAAATGGAAAATCGTTCTTGTTATTCTGATTTTGTAGTTTTACTTGGACTGTTCAATCCATACCTGTAACCTTCCCCAGCCTTTCTTTTTAAGCCGCCATTTTCATCCATTTGCAATGTCTGTGACTCGCCAAGTGATCTCCTTTCCGCTGAAGACACACCAGATGTTGATGGAGTGGCATCACTAAGGTTGTCATAAGAATATGTGCTTCTTGGTTTGTTGGCATGCAATACGCTAGAAGTGAAACCACACTCTTTGGTTGTAGAAACCACATGGTTGTCTTTCTTGCTTTGGTGATGTTTATTGGTTCCATCACTATTACTTAAACTAGTTGATAACGATAGGTCTGAAGAACCATCAGAAGTAATACCTGATAAGCAACCAGGAAGAAATTCTTCAAGTTTAAAATCTTCCTTTGAACGATACGAACCAACAGACGGTACATTCCTCGACTTATTTCTATTTGAGGCATGATCTCCTTTCCCTACTGAAGAAGTGCCACTCTCTAAAAATTCCAAACTAAGTTCTTTTCTTGTACTTAAACGATGCGCAGCTTCCTCCATTAACTTTGCGCAATCTGATAGTTCGTCAGTCAGTGTGTAGTCCAAGTTATCAAAAGTTGCATTGTTTTTTTCATCAGAAAATACCGCCATTCCTGTTTCAAAGTTTAACTGCCTGTTAAACGGCATCCTTGAGATAGTCGAACCCCCTGCAGTCATCCTTGAGATAGTCGAACCATCTCCAGACATTCTTGATGTAGTTGGACCATCTCCATACATCTTTGAGATAGTCGGACTATCTCCTGCCTGACGCTCTCCAGTTATAGACATCTTACTGATCCCAGAAGATGGAGTGATTGGACTTGGCTTTTCAAGAAACGATGAATTTTCTAAGCTCCTTTCTCCTGAACTTGAAAGACTGGTATTTTGTGAATATAAAACATCTCCTAAAATATGAATTTATCAGACATAAATTAATTAGGAAATAAAACCAACATCGACAATTAATCTACTGCAGAGTCTCCACGTTTTCCACTTCAACATTGCACTTTCTACAATTTGTTTCCATATTTTTCTGTTTTGGGCAAAATGGTCATTCTAAAAATTTAATCTAAACTTACCCATAGCTTCTGTCTTGCTGCAACTTTCGTTGGCATTTATTGACCCCCTCTTCAAAGTTTGTTCAAGTTCTTCTATGTAGTTGTCAGATCTCTCCAGAGCTTTTCTTAGCTGCTTAATCTGCTTCTCTGACTGCAGTAATCTGTTGTGTTGTGCAGCAGCTGTGAATCTCTCATATCTTAAATTTAAATTGAATGATATAAAACTAAATTATTATAAAGTGTCAAAAGGAACAAAATGTTTAGGCTTTTAACTATTTGTTTGTTTTTCCTATTCTTCAATATGTAGAGTTTATTGATAATTTACTTTCACAGGGAGTCTCTGACTTTCCTAAGTGGACATATGAAACGTTTTTTGTTAAATAAAATTTCTATACAAAATAACTGAACATATTTTATTTTAAATAATTTAATGAAACATATATAATAATTACAATAAAATGGCCTGAATATTGTGAGGTCATTTCGGTAAACCCTACAAACTTTCAAACATGTTACACTAAAAACAGTTTGGTACGCTATCGGTCATTGGCTATCTCATTAACGAACACCTCTGGTGTAAGTGAACAGTTCTTTCATGTCCATTTTACAGATTTTACTATTACTATTTCTTTTTTCTGACAAGGGGCAAAGAACTTGAACAAGTGATTTCATTGTTGTCAAATAAAGCAAGTGTTTAAACTAATTTAACACAATAAAAACTTGTAAATTATGCACGATATTTTTCCAATCCAGGCACTTATGCTCATATCTGACGAATGTTTACACTGATCGGGCAGAACAATTTCATCTATTGTCCGCAAGATGTAAACAATCCTATGCAATTGCCTTAAGTCGATATTGTTCTTATCCCATGAGGCTTTATTCTAATGTTCTAAAGTCACTAAGTCTCTGTCTGGGGACTATTGTCAACCCAAAAACAAGTGACTTAAGAAGTAGCTACTTATTTACAAAGTATATGCTATTTGTCTTTTAATTCATCTAAGAATTTGTACACACATTAGCTTTTGGTAGTAACGTCTGAATGAAATCAATAAACATAGAAACAGTGGGAAGTTGAAATCTTCTAAACTATTATAAACAGATAGACCTAGCTGTTAATTCTCCACAACTATATGTTAATTTAAATCCCCATGTACAGGGATAATGATAAGATTAGATTAGATCAAGTGGACATGATAATCTACAAAACAAAAACAGTAAGACTATGGTAGTAGAACAAAAGACTACATTAAACCGTTAGCAAACACAAGTGGCTCTGTATACCATACTGTTGTTATAAATAACTAATTTAGGTCTAAGTCTTTAATTTTAGACTTTCAAGTATAATAAAGATACCTACAATACAACCCTTCTTAATATTTACTGTCGATAGCAAATACATCACTTGACTTGCTACAATAGTTAGTTACACAGCATGGTATAGGGTATTACAAGGAAAAAAAAAATTTATTTCATAATCAGCTATTTATAATTTAAAAACCTTGTTGACCAGATATTTAAAGACCTTAGGTTCATGGCTCTATAAAAAATATTTATAACCAGATATTTAAAAACTTTATTAACAAGCTATTTAAAATTTATTAACCAGATTTTTTATTACGATTTATTAAATCAAAGCTCTATATTAAGAAAGTTATTACACAATACAGTATAATCAGTATTATTTATTATTATTTACTATGCTTTGATGTCAGTGGTGCCACCAAATTGTATTGTATTTTAGATCTCTAGTTTTGAACCACTGCTTTTTAACATTGATAAAAAAAACACACCAAAAACTAGTAACTCAACATGATGATCTACAAGTTTTTTTTAGTCAATCTGTTAAAACTTGTTAGCACTATCCTTCTTAAATGTGGCAATCTTGTTTACAAGATAAACAAAAACACAAATACAAAAGATGCTCTATTTTAGTTTGTTGTACATCAACAAATATTTGGGAATGGAGTTGTTTACCAACAAGGAATTAGAAAATACAGTAAATAGCAAAAACATTCATATCATTTTGTGATTGGTTTAATCAACTTTCTATCTATTAAATGCTTAAACTATTTTGAGACAATGTATCCCTAACGAAATTGAAAAAGTACAGTTTTTAATAGAATTGACAGAATTTACTACGCTTAGAACTCATAAATATTGAAAGGATATGATCCGCTATAAGGCGTTTCAAATGGCTGTAAGTTTATACATAGTCCCATGGGCTTTATTCCCAGTATCTATTTAATGATACAATGTAAGAATAAACTCCAAAATTCAATTTCCCAAAATCTTCGATTGAATAATTGATTACGAAACAAGTAGTACATTAAGTTCGTGACGGTGGTAACAGAGTTAAGGAACATGAATAATAAATGGTTTGAAAGGTTTTTCTAAAAGATGATGGCAGTTTGGATAAAGAGGTTTATGTTAGAAAACCAGATGTTAAAATGTGAAGGATGTTGGCGACCAATGCCCTTCACTGTCTCCCACTCTTATCTTATCTGATATCTCATTTCTATTTCTTTTCTGCTTTTAAACCTGTTTGGTTTTTCTAATAATTTGAGAAGGAAAAATTATCACAAGTCAAATACTGTAGAACTCCTGAGCCCTTAAAGCCTGGTTTCTATAAAATCGCTACACGACAGAGCGTAGCGATTCTATGGAAACGCTAGAATTTATCGGGGATCTAGTACGCGAGCGCTAAATATTCTTTGGTACGCGTATACGATTCATCGCCGGCACTTATACTGTAAAGCCTGGTTTCCATTAAAATCGCTACAGCGTTTCCATTAAAATCGCTACACACGCAGATGTAGCCGACGCAATCGGGAAGGCTCCCCGATTCATCGCAGTCAAATCGGCAAAGTTCAACCTTGTTCAACTTTGCCGATTGTGTCGGCGATGAATCGTATACGCGTACCAAAGAATATTTAGCGCTCACGTACTAGATCCCCGATAAATTCTAGCGTTTCCATAGAATCGCTACGCTCTGTCGTGTAGCGATTTTATGGAAACCAGGCTTAATTGTCAGTCCAGTGTACATAATTTAATAACATCCTGGATTTATATAGCGCCTTGTGAAACCTCTAAGAGCTGAACATTATTACCCAATCATGGATCAAACACGTATGGAAACATACTCCCATAATGCACCTACTGTAGTAATCAACGCAAAGTTTTGTCTTGTGTCAACGTCCCACACACTGCGCCACACGCCCTTACACTGCTCCATACGGTCACAATATACTTGTGTACACTTAAAAGAAACCCTTAGTATAGTGTCTATAGGCCGGGGGTAAGGGGGTAACCCAAGTTGTAGATTGATGTGAAAGTGTGCGAACATGGTTCGTGGATACGGCATTAGGTAGGGAGGAGCATGTTCAACATTTCGTCCATATAGCGGGCTCTTGATTTCAGACGACCTAGCACATGTTGGTTGTTGTATTAACTGAGTGAGGAAGAACGTCCCGACGTCGACACATGTGTCCATGAATGACCATGACGTAGGTCATTGCAAAGCAAAAGTATTTCCACCACTCCTACCTGTCACATGATTACTTACTTTTTTGGTGATTGGCTCACAATTTCATGCTTCAGTCGTCCATTATCTCTCAGAAGTTGAGAGTTTTCATCTCTTAATTTAAAGTTCACCTAAAAAATAAAAAATGAATTATTATTAGTATTAATTACACCTGAAATAAAAAAAAATGTATAAAGGTAAAATAATAAATGAACCTTTTAGGACAACTAATAATTCTATTGTATTATACAGTATTTGTATTCAGAAATACACTTAAATACAAATCGAAAATTGTGTATTAAAAATAGAATATGTTATAGCTTAAAAAATAGCTGTTATTGTCATTTATAAATAACAGCAAATTAGGTGATTCTCTGAAACTGTGTTGACATAGAAGAGGCTTAAAAAATGGTTAAAGAAAGGAGTTAATTGACCCTGAGATTCAGTCCCTTGTAGTGGACTTTACATCTCAGTGGCTACTACTGGTGCATACTAATACTAAGAATAAATTGACCATTAGACTACGTAGTGAATGGGCATAATATAAAATATTATAATTAATATTACGATATTCCCATGATTAGATTTGATTTACTGTACCTGTGTATTTTGAATTGTTAAAAATGGATCAAATAAAAATCATAAATCAAAATTATTTAATATAAAAACATATAAATAAATCTGTCCTCTTTTATTCACTTAAAATTATGATAGATATTAACAAAGACCGAATATCTCAACACCTCATTGACAGACAAACAAAATAAATTGTTAGTTGTTAACAACACAAGTGACTTATAATCCTAATTATAACAACATACCAACGAGTCACAAGTAAGAAAACAGCAGATAGATTTTTTTTTTTTGTAGACAATAGAATATCGTGTCCTTGAGATTGATGGTTACTTGGCACTATGCTACGGTCCCAGTGGATGTTGCGCGTTTCAATGCAATTTAAATCTACTATTAGTCGTGGGTTTTCTAAACATAAGCCAGCTTTTTCGTTATCATGTTGAATAAGTTTAACACCTTTTTTATATAGTTAAACATTGTGAACAATCCTGATCAAAATTAGCCGCGATTGACGGCCACACTTCTCCGATATCTGATATGTATAGAAATATAGATTGTGTCCTAAATCTAGTGTGTTTGAGGTATCTTCCTGATACGTTTGGGTTAAAAGGTAAAATGGCCGTAATTAAAATCTCGGCATATTTAAACTAGTTAGTTCTGTTCCTCTACAATATTATATTTGTATGACACGCCAATGTAATTCTTTAAATTGCAATTTAACACATATTAATTTTGTTGGCGTGAAGAACTGACAGAGTGGGTTTAAATTGGATGTTTATAATTTTATTTTTAACCTACTTTCCAATTTTGGATTTGTTTACAAGATAAAAATGTGAAGTCCTATTCCCTATACCTTTTGACGTTTTGTAAAAATAATGCATATTACTTTAAAAATATTAAACCAGGTCATTCCTTGTCTTAAATGTATGTTTTATGGTAAATTATGATAAAAGGAAAGCAATGCAATGGTCTTTAGGTTAGTTTTTTCCAGTAACGTAACTTAATACGAACATAGCTCTAGCTATAGGCCTAGTCTAGTTGCTGCCATAAGTTTACAAATATTTTTTTTTGTGAATGCTTTGAAAATAATGACCTAATTGCCAATAGTTTGTTGGTACATTTTTGCATAAGTTTCAGTACCTGAATGGTTTAGGGAGTGTCATTTAACTGATTGGCCAATAGATGCAGTCATATTCCATGGTACCTTTATGGTGAATCACTTAATTAGCTAATATGATTGTAGTTTACTCTCTAATCTCTTTGGTTTAATGTCGTGAGGTGGTTTCCCGAAAGATCGTAAAATCAAAACGGTACTGGGTATGACCAACTAGCGTTCTTGTCACCAACTAGTCATCCATTCATAGAAGTACTGATGTAGTAGCCTATCTGTACGGTGACCATAGAATGTGACCCGAGACATGACTAACTACGACTTTTAGATGATAGAAAGTTGAGAAAATTTGTTATGAGTAGTTGTACGATATGAGGAAGTTTATACTTATTATTATATTCCAATATTTCGTGTAAATTATTTTCATTTATCGACAACTGAAAAAAAACAACATTTAAAGTGTCATAGGAAGAATGCTATGTCACATACTTTTATACTATTGAAAAAATTGTTAGAAAAAATGCTTTTTGACACCTTCAAGCAAGATCTGCCCAAGGCCAAACCATAAACAACAATATTTCAAGTACAAAAGTGAGGGTATTTTTAGCTTTTCTCCTTCCCTGAAGAGAAGGGATGTTCTAATTAATTGGAAGACCAGACATACTTGAATGACTTTAAACATAACAACTTTTTACGATACAATACGTATCGGGCAAATTAACAAATGCGACAAAATGACACAAAATGTTTGTGACTGTACTACCCGCGTTACTGATGCAGTATGTACAGTAGGTTTTCAATATTAACTCACAAAATTCTATAATGTGTGTGTGTCTTGTTTTTATAAAATCACTAAGGCCTGTATTCATAAAAGGGGACTATCTAATAGTCCTGGACCAACTTTAGTCCAGGACTATCCAGTCTTGGACTAACTAATCCAGGACTATCTTTTATATGGTATGCATGAGACCTGGACTAAGCCATACAAAATTACAGCAGCTAGGGTGGTGGCCCATGATGTTTCCTTCTAAACTTGTTCTAAACACTTTAGTTTTCGTCCAGGGTCCAATTTACCATGCACAAGTTCATCTAGAGGCCAGATTCTAGGTTCTACACGTACATCTACAGTGTTTAGTATTACATTAGAGTTCATTCATTTCATAGAAAAATCCACAGAGGTGTCCTTTGAAAATTGGGACTTTACCCTGTATATAGTGTTTTGCATCAGTTCAGAAACAACAATCTAGGTTTATACAAATTTAATTTAATTACCATATAATATCATTTCTTTAAAAACTGTGGAATCCTTCAAAGAAAAATTGCCGGCCCTTTTCTTCAAGGTCTACAGGGCCTACTGTATCTGTATCAAGGAACCAATTGCATTGAGACTACTCATGCTCTGTGAGCCAGTGAGCGCGCATCAGTTACACCACTGTCCACAATTGAAATATTTTTCATTGAAGGGGTGTTTAAATGGAGAAAACTCATACACATTGGTCTATATTTTCTTTTAAATTTAATTCATGATCAACTACAGTGTAGGTACTGTAACTGAGAAAAAAAAAATGAATTACTGTACAGTATAGGGTACTTTATTTTACTAAAGTTTTGCTTATTTGAAAAGAGAGGGCAGTATACAGTAAATAAATAATTGATATTTCAACAAGAACAAGTACATGTGTACACATACGTATTGTACAATACAAAACCAATGGTCAAAATGTAGTGGTGGGTTCCTAATTTGAGTTTAGCCCTTTTTTAAACGAGGAACTATTATAGTAGTAGTAAGGTACTTTACTTTAAAAAGAAAGAAGATTTTTTTGTTTTTATTAAATAAGGGTTTTGTTAAAATGTAACACTAACAGGTACAAATGCCCATCTATTGTAGTAGCATAAATTGTATCTGTCTGAAGTATTAAAAGGTGCAATAACATTAACCAAATTTAAAGTTAAAATACAGTAACATTTATAATACTTAAATTATAATTTTTTTTCTAAAAAGGGATTTTTAAAAGGTGTTTCACAAAATATCTTCAAATAACTTAAAACAACCGTGTTGATAGTCCACTAAGTGACATTTAAACTGACTACAATAGCCTCTCACTCTTTCTCTGAAGATAGGAATACATTTACGAAAAGAAGAAAACCAAATAGCACCACTATTAAATAATGGTATCATCCCGAGCCATGCCCTCAAGTGGGAACCATCCCTCATACCATCATCATCATTTCTTTTAATATATCATTAAATTATATTATGAAAATAACGAGACAATAATTCTGGGATACTTTGGGAACTGTACAGTATTACCTGATTGATTTCTAAGTAAATGAAATATTGTATGTAATGGTTTAGCCTAAACATTTGCAAGAAACATACAGCATCTGCAGAATTGTGTATTTGACCATTAAAAGCAATCAAGCCTGACATATCACTATGCAATAAAGAGAATATTGTCAAACATGTCAATATCTATTATAATCATCATTACTAATTATAGCGTAAAGTACATGATATAAAAATATATTCTATGACCTAGTCAGTGCAAAGTGTTGTGCTGTGCCACAGATCTAGGCCATACTACACAGTACATACAGTTACATGTTTAAAGTCTGTAAAGCTTAATAAAGCCCTGTCTACACTATCAAACTTGATGTGACAAAAAGAAGTTATGTGCCCATATATGGACATGATGATGTCATATCATTACCATATTTGAGCAATAATCAGTACCATACTGTATTTGGGCACATCACATCATTTTTGTTGTCAAACTAGTTTGATAGTGTAGACAGAGCTTAAGAAAACAAATTTTATTGTTCATTTTTCAATGAGTCCACCAAAAAAATAGATAGTTCCATAGAAAAATACATTTTTAAAAAGGGATATTCTGAGCACCTCCTTTATTACTGCAAAAAGAAAGTAGAGATGGTTTAAATAATACTACTGTATTACTGAGCTGCATATGTCATTCTTGCACTTAAAATAATGTCAAACTCTTCTCTTCCAAATATGGTAACACTTGATATTTCCAAATAAGTGGTACGACATCATCATGTCCAGTATGGGCACATCACATTTTTGTTGTCACATAAAGTTTGATAGTGTAGACAAGGCTTAAGCGTTTCATATTATTAAACTGTTCACTGTTTGATGAAAGACGTATGGAACCCATAGTTGCATCTGGTAATCAGCGCATTTGTGTTTGACCTAACTAAGTACCCATTTGTAAACCTGGGTGGAGAGAGGCAAACTTAAAATGTCTTGCCTAAAGACTACAAGCAATGAGATGAGAATTAGCCCGCAACACTGTCACATTCTAAATTGTGTTAAAGCACAGTTGTAAAGCAAGCACTGAAGCAGTAGAATAAAAATACTCTTCAAAAATATCGAAAATTACTAATACTATGTACTTTTTGTAATTTGCATATACATTTACAGCGGATTTAAATAACAACATCATTATTTTTTCATATACCGCACCGCCGGTAATAATATTTTTAAAGTAATTGTTATTTTTGTATTAATAACTTCCTCTTTTATAGTCATTATTATGGATTAATTATTTACCCCCGCCAAGGAGGTATATGTAATCGGTAGCGTGTGTTTGTTTGTTAGCAGGATTACTCAAAAAGTAATTACAAGATCTTTACCAAAATGAATAGACATATAGATATGTGGTCAAGGACCATTCCATTAAATTTTGGGACCATTTGGGACCACAGTCCCAATTCTGGACCACTTTTTAGTATACTTTTTTAGACCTGCTAGTGTTAAAAGATAGGACAGAATTTTTCAAAAGCCGGCGAGCAGTCTTAAAGTAACAAGTAAACTGAAATTGCATTTTCTCGAGAACTACTTGTCCAAAAAACTTCATTTTTTAACAAGAGGCAAGAGTTATAATTTGTGATTTGTAATTTTAAAACATAATCTGATTTAATGTGCACGTTTTTTGATGCGGGTAGTTTAAAAAACCTATTTCTTTTCAAATTCACTCGTTTGATTTTTGCGTTGCTGTTCTATTGTTAGTCGACTGAAGCTATTGTTAATTGAAAGGCTTGTTACATAACCATTACACCAAACTCGCATACTGTACACATGCTTGTATGTAATGAAATTAGCCTAAATCACAAACAGCATTAAAACACGCACAAATATATATATTTTTTTTTTACCGGAGAAATCTCATGTAGGAGAATTTTACAGTAGGCGGAGGTATGCCCTCTCGGAGTGGCTTTCTAGTTAAATATATTATTAGAATTATTAATTATAATAAATTAGTAAATAATTTTGTTCTCTCACTGAATTTTTAACTACATCAAAAAATTGATAAAACTTAACAATTTTTAAATCTACATTAAAATTCAAAATAATTAGCTTCCATTTTAATCTATTTATTGATTAAATAAAAATAGGTTAAAAAAGCAATAACAACCAAAAGTACTACAATCAAATTTATATTCATTAAAAATCAAACTTCAAACATTATTTGAGAAAGAAAATTTGTTTTAATATCTCAAAACTAATTTAAAGATGTCTTACTGATGTCATTGTTGATGTCTTTATTCAATCATCTGGCTCAGTGGTGTTAAGATCTCATCAATAATTAAGAAAATCTATGAAAAATCATAACCGGTTTACAGCCAAGTCATAAGATTTCGACTAATAGGTGAATTGTAGGAGCCACCAAGAAATCTCACGGGTATATTGCACGATGCATCGTCAACGCAAAAAACAGCCGTTTCTATTATATTGTCAGACTTTGTCAAGAAACCCTTTCAAATATTGATGATTCTAAATTAAAAATAAGATTTTAGCTTTTACTATTAATAAGTTATGTAGACTTGTAAATAAATTATCATATTTAATGAAGTGCCTAATGGGAGGTAGGTGGCAAAGAAATGTTGAATTGTAATTGAAATAAAAAAAAATGTATTGATGGAGATAGCAAATGGTCACTTACACTGGACAATTGACATTTATGCAAAAATAACGTACAACAACAACTTTATTATTAAAACAACCTTTTCAATGGATACTACTGTACATATAACCTCATTATTAAGGGCACACCTTCTGGGCCATGTTATAATGTTTCCCTAATTAATAGCTTAGGAGTATCCTCTGAATAGCGGTTGTCCATATATAGTGTTGAAACATAATACTGGCCCTTGTACGTTTCTTGTTAAAGTGTCCCCTGAATAGATGTGTCCTAAATAAGTAGGGTTGTACTGTATAAAAGTAGATGAAGAACAAGTTTGTGATAGTAAAAAGGTCTTATCATCAGTAACATGCAAGGGCATAAAGCTCTCTGCATAAGTCATATGAACACAGCTATAGTATAAGATATCTTCTGTAAATGTATTTTCAATTTTGTAAACTTTGTTAATAAACTGTACAATGTTTACATTACATAAATTATATTCAAAATTTAATAGGAGTACTATGTAATCCAGTCAAAAGAAATATATAATAAATTTCATCTCTAAATTATTATACACTATGTTACTAGGTATAAGGCAAATCATGCATCAACCAGCCATGTTCTCGGGCCGCAAACTATGGGCTGCGGCTTAATAACATTTTTGGAATTTTTTTTACCTCAGCCCCAACCATGGAGGGGCTAAGGTATGAGTGACGGAGTCTTGTTATATCTTCAATCGGGCCTTCATTACATTGGTGCAACTGGGTAGTTGGGCTGCGGGTTAGTCCTGGGAAAAGGATTTTAGGCCTCGAAATAAAAAGTTTGCGGAACGCTGCTCTACAGTATGTTCCAGTAGAATAAAAGATTTGAATTAAAGAAAATTAACCTTTTTTTTGTTAGATTCAATGGTTTTTATAGGTTTATAATATTAATATAGATTAAGATTGGAGAAAAGTAGGAAATTTTTTATAATTTTGCATTTGGGGAAACAACCACTTTCAGGGTACCAGTACTCAGTTGAGATTGGAGGAGTTCTTACCTGTTTTAAATGATCCATATCCAATTTGACTTGCTTATAGGTAGCCGCTGCAACTTCTAGATTTTTAGTGAGCTTTACAAGGGATGGCATTTTTTCAATTGAATTTGTCTCTGAATTGCTAGGCTTCATGCTTTTATCACTTTCACTATAATTGTTAGTGTTGGCAGGGAAGGTAACTGGCTGGCTGGAGGCTGCCTTGGTATACTCTTTTAGCCTATCTTCAAGGGTTAAGTTTTTCTCTTCAAGTGACTTTACCTTTTCATTTAGCTTGGCGATTTCATCCTAATTAAAAAAAAAGATTTGCTCAGTTCAATGTTAACTAAATTATAAAAATTGAAGGTCTGATTTATCTCCATATTGTACTTTTGTGTCCATTTTTCAATTCTGGGCAGATTCCGATTCAACAGATAAATGTACAAGTTTGTTACAAAAGCACTTTGATATTATTCTTACACAGTAACAGTAAATATAGTAAGAATACAGTATCTATATATAAATTTACGTAAGGGCAAAATTCGGTAAATCACAATTTATTTCTAGAATTTTTACTCGATGGTATATAAAGTTGGTTCGTACTTTCGGTACTGATTTTAACCATCTGATGTAACCCTGTTTACTAATTAAATTGAGTTAGATAATTAGTGACCATTAAAACGAATTTAGGTTCAACGATTTGCCCCAAATAGGGGTGTTTTCCGATCGTGGTATACACTGTCTAATGGATGTCCTCATGAAAAATACCTGCACACAATAATACGAGGATGCTTCGCATTTTCCTATCTCCTCCCACGATAATTGTTTTTAATAGCTGAAAACCGGTTGAACAGCTCGAGTACAGTATCATAATGTTGAAGACAGGCCAATTTTCTTTTAAAAAATACTATTTTAATAGATTTAATGTACGTTTATACAAATGTATTGATTTGCGATGAATGGAACATTCCAATTTCTCAGACTCCCAGTTTGTAGATAAATTTATGAGCCCTTGGTTTAAAACAAGTAGGTAAATTTATGGGCCATTGGAGAATAAAACTTATATATAGTATTGCAATACTTTGACAATATTGTAAATACTGTACGTATTAACCATTTTTGGTCGCCATTTGAATCGAAATTTTCTTACTGTTTAGACATATACTGTAAACAAAATATACAAAGAACATTAATATTACTGTGACTGTGGGTAGATTACTAACAGTTGCTTCTCAACGTTTGTATTAATTAATAATTATAAAAAATATAAACATGGTAGTGGTGTATCGTTACATGTACTTTACTATTTCAATCGACTATAACAGGAACAGTTTAAAAAAAGTATTATAAATCGTAAATGTTTTACTGTGTTTAGTGGTATATTATTGATAGGCCTATAATACATTTAAAACAATATGTCTTTACTGACTGGATAGAGAATATATTTAAAAATTGTTTTTCCCATCCTCTTCCCCATCCCTTAACTCTAATGTTATATACAAAACACAAATCGGGTTTGTTTAAATGAGTTCAAATAAAAAAAAAATTGGACTCATTTTTAAGACAAGGCCTAATTCTCAGGGTGCTAATTTTACATAAATTATCGTGTCTATTTATTCGTTTCTGTAAACGACAATGTACAATAGTCCTGCAGTACGTACATTTTTTACGCTGAAATTACTGTGTATTCGAGAACCATCTGTGGACACGACCTAGATGGTACGCTCGCTTCGCTCGCGTACCATCTAGTATATATAATTGGGACATCTTTTTGGGACCCAACAAAGTTGGGCAAGTAGGGAGGTTTACTAGTCCACACATCCACTGTTACACACAGACACTACTTAAAAGTAGCTCACTCTTCCAGTAGGCCTCCTAGCTCGGTAATAATCAATTTGTTGATTGTGGAACTTTTGACGATGAAGAAGTATACCTGTTCAAACATAATATACTGTTTGTTTCAAAGGAAAATGTCTCCTCAATAGGGTGTCCCATAAGGGGGTCTACTAATTCCTTTTAAAATGTTGGGTGTGGTCATAGTCACACCTTTTTACACATTACAAAACTATTTTGGTAGACTACACAGAGTATTATTAATATTTTAAAGAATGTTGTTACTTCCCTAACATATTCAGATTTGACTACGAAAAGAAAATCAATATTGTCTCATATATTTTAAATATGGTACATCAGCGATAACTGATTCATAGATCGCGTAAATGTATCATCATTATCATTTACCACGCTATCTGTGTCCAATGACGATTATAGTCACTAAGCATGAGGTCTATAGGGCAGACAAGAGGGGCAGTTTGGGTATAACTGTAACCACAAATAAAATACATTTCTTTAAGGTTCAGGCAGCTCTTCGCAAATGTTTGCATTTGGGGATTCCCCACTTCTTTATTCATTGAATAAAAACTGTTGATTACTGCACAAGATAAGAGAAATAAACGTTACTTTAATTAATTGATTTTAAATATACATATGTACATACATGGTTGTGTTTGTATTATACAAACTTATAATGGTTATCTATAGGCTAAAGTTAACTTTGCAGATAATAATGAAATAAACATCTATCTATAAATCAATATTAATAAAAGTGTGTTTTTTGGGGTGTTTTTTTTTTAGCAATTTAGGAAACTTCATTCATAGGCAAGCTATTTTGATAATATGGTGAGGTAATATTATGGCTAGCAACATTTTGGAAATTCTTGGCATGGCTTTTTAACCACTAGTAAAACCTTTGCTAGTTCTACAAAATCTAACCAAATGAGCAAACCAACAAGCAAGCAAATGTTTTGTTTGTGCACGGGATAAACAATAATGATCTGGGCCTCTTTGGTTAAAGATATACTGTCCCCTGAAAAAATATATTTTTTTAGAATATGCTATTTTAATGTCACATATTAGTTATTTTATTCACCAAAAATTTGATTAAAAAAATGATTGCTTCATATCTCACCTCATACTCTTTGTAGATCATCTCAAAGCGGACCTTTCTGATAGCTGGTGTAGAGAACCTAGCATGATTGCTATTTGGTGGAGAAGGACCACCTATAGAAAACATAATAAAGTAGTTCTTTTCTATATATTTATATTGTTTTCGTGAACATCAGTAAGCTCCATTTTATTTCAATTTATTTCCATAATAACTTACATGATAATACACAATGATATAATGCTAAACTAGTTTGTTAATACATAAAATTGCATATAAATACACTGAAATTCAGTCATGTTGGGGGGGGGGGGGAGGAGTCAGATATAAGCCAGAAAGACTTTAAGTTCTGTTTTAACTTTACCTATTATCTGTTTGCAGGGCGTGTCAGGTGTTATAGGTATTCGGCAGGATGGGCAGTGTTGATTATGTTGCAGCCAGACTCGCATACACTTTGTACAGAACACATGTTGGTTTGGACAAACTAATGGCTCCTTTACCTGAAATCATAGTTAAAAAAAGACTTGTTTTTAAAAATTAAAACAAGCAAAATAATAATAGAGTTAACCCCTATTAATAATAATGGGACACCTTCATTCAGAACCGATCAAAGTGGAACTGTAACCAGTGAGAAATTAAACATGTAGAAAAAAGCATACTTGAAATATATACAACACACAAGAAATATATTTTAAAATATTAAAAATAGATGATTTAAAAAAATGTATACAGTAGTCACTTACTTTACACTACACTACAGTATTTTAAAAAGAAAAGAAAAATTAAATGCTAGAGAGTGTATTACTAATCACTATAGTGATACAGGACAACTATATTAAACCTTTCTCATCTAGTTTAACAGATGTACACTAGGTCTGGCCCTAGGCCGCGCCTAGAAGCTTGTTATGAACAGACTGCGGTGGTTTGAGCGATGTACACGGGAAAAACAGACATGCTTGGTGGTTGAAAAGACCGACGACAACACGCAACTCGTGTTTACAAAACTATAAAGCTCAATTGAAAATCCAGACAAATAAACAGATACTATCTCAAACAGTATCGTCACATTAGCTTACTTTGCAAAGGCATATTTGACAGGAAATTGGAAGCGTAAATGAAAGGGATGCTTGAGAGAAAGTTGTTTTCTCCGCCATTTTCCAGCAAGATGTTTCTAGGCTTGTTCATCACAATGAATACATATCAATATTTAACACACAATTTTGTACAATGTATATTACTGAATAAATAATATCTATAATAAATACTTCATATAATACATTTTGTTAATCATTCATTAGTTATATATGAGCAAATTAATAATCATATAATTTTCAAAGAATTATCTTTTAGTGCCAAAGAAGTTTTAGCAGACGACGATTCTTATGTGATGAATGAAAATTCCGATCAAAATGGTATTTTTGGACAAAATAAAAAAGAATTGGTTCCTGATCGGTATAATTGTGGTAATTTCGTTAGCGAAATTAGCACCAGTTATAGGTGTAAAAGGAGGTATTTATGACACCATTTGGCTGTATTTAGCTGTTCTTTATTCCTCGAATTTATTAGTAAAACGAAGGCTGTGTTTTGATTGTGTACGTTTGTTGTTGACGTGGCGACTGACCGTGAATAATGAATAAGTGCGGCATTAAACCGGTCACTTTAATCTAGCAATTTCATCCATGCAAGGCCTAGCATTTATGTCAATTAATATTAGGCTTTAACTGTTGAATTATTAAAATATGGTTAGAGGTCTTAGCTTTATATTTATATCTGTATAATTTGACATTTGTTTTCTACCATAAGCTACTGATAGTAAAACTAAACCACACCATCATTAAGTATTAATTATTATCTGACTTCACAGAAGCGTTGTATTGTGCCGGCCCACGTAACTGATTATACATGTTCATATTCTTTGCATATATTTTTTTGCCTCATAATCTTTGATTTCTGATTTAAACCCCAAAATCATTGATTACCTCTTTTTTTCATTACATAATTATGATGTACAAAAAGTAGGTAGGCCTAGGTGTAATTGTTAAAATAATAATAAACAAGTGTTGTTTTACAAAGAAATAAATCAGTATATCTCCCATCATAGTTGGTTTGAGACCATAGATAAAAATAATTATATTGTTAATCCCAATTAAATGAATAATTATTTGGTAAATTATCTAAATTGTTTGCATACAAAGATCATTTAGAATATGTTGACAATAACAATATGCTTGTAACATAGGCATATATTGAGTGACTGTGTAGGGGACATAACTAAAATATCGAATGGATGATCTCAGTCGCGATATTAAGTGGTCTTCTCTCTTATAAAGAATTGCATTGAACTGCGATTAACATTGAAATTGACGACCTCATGCTGTACTATATCTATATCTATAGTTGAGACCTCTAGGCCTTCATGGCAGTGAAGTGCCATTGATTCTGGATGTTGGGGTTACTGTACTACTGTGGTATCACATTTTTTAAAATAATTAGAAAAGTAAAATGAAATGTGTTTATGTACTTTACATTTGTTATCACAAATATTTTTGAATATTTTGTTTTTATTGAAGGAATTTTGAGACCAGAAATTACTGTAAAATATTTGGCAGTTTCATTCATCTTCTTTAACAGTGGTCTTTCTTTGCGGACAGAGGTTTGTTTGATTGTTATTTTTAATCTTCTAGATACATTATTTAATTTTGCCATTTAGAATGTGTAAATTATATATATAACGACAATTCAATACAAGTATTATTAGAATAAAAATTATATTAATTTTTAATTAATATTAATATTATATTCATTTATTAATTCTATTTTTATCATAAATCCACTAATCTACTGTATATACAGTAATATCCTTAAGTCCAATTTAAACCCATGCCTTTTTGCTTACTTTTTATATTTGCGCTATATACTATACAGTACCATAGACAGAGTTCTCAAGAACGAACATAATTAATATGAAAATTATACTCTTGAGGATTCGGTCTAAGTTTATGGTCAAACGACCCACACAACAAATGCAGTACGTTGTACGGTTCTGGCTTACTTTATTATACCATTTACCTCCAGTCCTCGATACCAAATTACAAAACATTATCAAATAAAATTTAAAGAGATAATGCATCTCTAAAATAATTATTCTTATATTTCTTTTCCATTTAATACAGGACTTAAAAAGTGCATTATTACAAGTGAAGTTGCATATATTTGTACAATCATTCACATTAATTTTTGTACCATGCTTTGTATGGCTTCTCGTTCAACTTTTGTCTTTAACTTCTATCAATGAACATCTTTTAAATGGGTAAGAAAACAAAAAATTTTTTAATGTTTTTACCACATTTGAACTTTTTATTTAATAGCTAAGAAGTCATTGACATGCATTTATAATTTGTTATTGTTAATGTTAATGCACTTTTTTTTCCCTTATTTATTTCTCTTCATTTTTTTTGAAAAACAGAGCAGTAGTAGTAGTAGTTCCTCCTGTTCCTGATCATTTATACAAAAGTATTATTCTATATAATTATGGCAGCATGTCAATAACAATAGATACAAATTAGCAACAAAAACACTAAACACAGGTCAGTCATAGCAGTGATGTTTGTTTTAAAATTTCGATTTTAAAGGCTAAATAAAGAATGAATGAATGAATGTAGCCACAAGAAATAAGGCGGTGTTCATGTTATGTTCAAACCACTGTGTTGTCAAAAACCCAAGGCCGTAGTGAGAGGTTAAAAACAGACAAGGCAAATATGCTTTAAATATAATTATTAATATAAAATGACAATCTCTTCTGGGGAATTAGGGTGGGTGGTGAAAATTCGACCCTGAAGACCTCTATAAAAAAGTGGTCAGGAAACCTTACCAACCGTACTGGTGGCTACGGCCCTGCACAGCATACATTCTATTTCCTTGCATTTTGTCTCCTGTAGCAAAATACAGTTGGATCATACTGTATTGATTAAAAATAAAATCAAAGCGCATATCGTCGACTGTTTTACATTTTGGAGTACACCCCAACACCGTTGTTCTTAATCATACTGTAACACATATAATACGTTTAAATGATTAAAATGATAAAATGTATAAAAAGGGAATCTAGGTTAACTCCAGCCAACAACCTGTTATCCCCATCAAAACTATTCTTAAGTTTGTGTGATTGTTTTAGTAATAAGTAGGTTAAAAAAACAATGACATCATAGCATGCCATCATTGAAAAAAAAACACTGTACTAAATTGTTTGTGTACTTCGAGCGATTATAGTTACTTTAATAGTTATTAACCCATTTTAATAGGTTATTAGTTTTTTTTTTAAATGGATGGCTGGGCAGATTTCTTTTGTTTGTAGCAAAGTTCAACGACCTCTAATCATGAACATTAATTTATATTAAACAAAGCAATAGTTGAGTTTATTCTTGTCGTTATGGTTGACTTAGTTCACTCCTTAAAATTCTTCTCACTTTTTGCCATTAAGATGATATAATCTTCGTTGACATTTTTATCTTCATTCTCATCATTTCATTAATTTAAATTAATGAATGGTAATATTATACAAATTGATTTTCATTTTTCCTGTCATAATTATTAATTTATTATATGGATAAAAAATATATTATTATTAATACAAATTCTAATTCTTTGTTTTACTATTAAAATAAATAACTTTAAATAACTTTAGATATGTAGGTAAAATAGATATTTATTTTTTAAATTCAATTACAATTATTATAAAGCAGATAAAATCCTTTTTTAAGTTGAAACAATTAAAGGGAGGACCCCCAGATCACCATTCATTAAAGGGAGGACCCCCAGATCACCATTCATTAAAGGGAGGACCCCCAGATCACCATTCATTAAAGGGAGGACCCCCAGATCACCATTCATTAAAGGGAGGACCCCCAGATCACCATTCATTAAAGGGAGGACCCCCAGATCACCATTCATTTTCATCTTCCCACAACACAACAGCGCCCCACCCCCCATCCGATTCTCACCTGTTTTCAAACATCCTAAATCTGCCTGTGTTATAGTCTTGTGAAAATGTTCTGTGGTTAGAAAAGTAAGAAGAAAAAAAAACCGTATTTACTAGTAAAGAGGAGAAAAAAAATGAATGATGCTTATGTTAGCCACTGTGCTATTTACAATGCTATTATTTATAGTGTGATAGATATTTATGTAAATTGAGAAATAAATGTAAAAAAAAAATGTGCCTGTGTTATATCAAGCCCTTTTATTTATACATTAGCTCTTTTAACAGTTACCTGCCCCTACCTATGTAATATCAGGCCCCTTACTTCCTTTTTAAGGTTGCAAGTTGTCGGGTGTATGCCCCCTCCTGTGTCATCAGCAGTCATCTTAACAAAAGCAGTCGGAGGAAATGAAGTAAGTATTATAAAAATGCAATGCAAAACATACATGGTAAAACAAATGGTATTTATAAAAAGTGCTGATTACAAGGGTCAATTCAGGGGCGGATCCAAGCGGACCTAGAGGCTGTTTGAATGATCCATCTCTTGCAATTGGTCAAATTACTTGCGTTGACGTTCTTGCATTTAATTCCAGTGGGAACCAAGTCCAATGATGTCACAGAGAAGGGGATGTAAAAAAAAGTTTTTTTCAATGGAAATATAAAGTTCATTTCATTATGAAAAGTTGAATTGAATTATGTATTATATTTACATGGTATCTAAACAAGGCCAACAGCCATAAGTCGCGTGCTAAAACGCATAGTGATACCGGACCGACAGACCGACCGACCGACCGACATAGTGAACTATAGAGTCGCGTCCACACGACTAAAAACAGACATTTTAAATAGGTTTTATCACAATATCGGTTTTCTACTTATTATTGTGTACTGTGTTTCACACCCAATTAATTAACTTAATTATTAATTCATTAGTTACTTTACTGTACATAAATATGCTTGTCTAGACTGTAGGATTTGTAAGTATAATTAATTAAATCGTGAGAATTAATTATAAGAATTTATTGAAAACTTGTATAATATAAAAACATTTTTTTTTCTAAATCTCCTACCACCATAGTCTATTATAATTGAAATGTACTTGGATAAATTCAATTCATTAAAAAAAGTAATTACAGTAATGGGTTTAAGTTATTAGCATGTTGTATAGATGGTTCTCCCATAAAGATATAAAGAACTGCTTTGATTTTCCGCACAACTTATTACAAGCAACTTTTCACAATGAGGGAAGATACGATAAGATTTATAGGCCTAAAGCGCACATATCCACAAAGATGTATTTTCCCCAAAAACAAAGAATGAAGATTTTAAATAGGCCATACTTTAATCACTTTAATCACTTCTTTAGAAAAAAAAAACATTTAAATTAAACAAATTGTAAATATTTTTTTTGGTCAAAGTGAATAACTAGAATGTGACATTAAAATGGCATATTCAACAGCAATATTTTAAACAATTATTTTTTCAAAAGGGACAATATATCTTAAAGGTTCAAGGATGTGAGAATTTAAATTTTTTAGGTTTTAAATGTAGTTGGTAGAAATGTTGACCTGTTTCAACAATGCAGGAAAAAATAGTTAATTTTAAAAAATACTTGCAAATTTTTTTTTTTTCATTTACTTTGTAGTTAAAAATTTTAATAACATTATTTGTTTAAAGCAATATAGTATACCATTAATATATTAAAAATAAAATGATAATATTAAAGGAAGCAAACTTGGTTCAAAATCTGTAATCAATCAAAACTTAAAAAGTTAAAAAGAACATTAACAAAAATAATTATTACGAATAATTATTGTTAACAATATTAGTTTTCCATAAACCTACAATAATTAACACCTCTGAAATCTATCAAAAAGTTTTTAAAATATCGTTAAGTAATAATTATTTCTCCAGATGTGAAGAATGTCATCAAGAGGGAACTGACAACTACAAATAATGACCAATGGAGTATAAATTTTAGATGATAAGGTTAATTTTTGATGAGCCTTTCTATACACAATATCTTTCTATGTATTAATTATTAATTTTTATTTTCTAAGTGAATGAGAAGCATCTCTAGTCTGCAATTAAGTAACAGGAATAAATCCTATATATTTTTAGCCATCAATCATTGTATAATGTTTAGTCTGTCAGTTTTATAATAAAATACTTTAGTAATTTAAGAGAGGAAAGATAGAAAAAAGGATATTGTTTCCTATTTTAATACATTTTGTATTTATATCTCTAAAAGTAATGTATATTTAATTAAATCAAAAGCAATAATAATGCTGTGGGTATAAGTGACTAAATCTCAAGGAAGATACAAATAAAATAAACAGAAAGCTATAATCAAAATGTCAGAAAGAAGTGCCAAGCACAATTCCTTCATCAGGGCATGAAGGAAATATATTTATTGTTATATATATTTATTTCTATATATTTCCTCCATGATCAGGGCTAAACATTAATTAATTAAACATTTAATTAATGTTAGATAGTTACAATATTTTTGAAATAAAATTAATTGATTAATTGAAATTAATTAATTAATTGGATCATTCAGAATCTATATTTTTTAATGTAATTTTTTTTTAAAGATAAAAGAGAAAAGTTGTTGTTGCAGGGACTGAGATGAAGACTCCTACTCTTCCGATAGATGCACAGGGTTCTTTAGAGTACATGCAGACCAGATGTGTATACTGGACCTCCAGTTTTAAGTCCCATATCCCATATATATGTTTATACTCTTAAAATTGACAAATCGTACAATATGAATTAAAAGAGACTTTTTTATCAAAAATTAATTTGTTTTTTTTTCTTTTGGGTTTTTGTTTTGTTTCAGCTGTTACTAATTATATTTTCAAATGATAATTAAGAAGCCTTTTTATTTTTTGTCCTTGAACTTTTAACAGTTCAAAAATAATTAACTGATAATTAAATTAAAATACTTAATTTGAGATAAAATCAAGATCACCAGAATACAATACTATAAAATATATTTTAATTTTATTCGTTTATTAATTATAGTTAATTTCTTTTCCAGGCTGCAGCAATTTTCAATTCAGCATTTGGAAGTTTCTTAGTAAGTTCTGTTTTGGTTAATTCTGTCAATTTTGTTGCTGAACTTTAATAATAACAAGAAAAATACTATAAAGGAAAGATATACTGTGCTGAAATAGCAATACTAGTAAACATAAATTAAAAAAATTCAAATACCTGAAAACATATCACTAATGTGTTATGCTCATTCATTGATTCATTCTTTATTTAGCCTTTAAAATCGAAATACATTTAAAACATAGGTAACAAAAACAAGACAGGTAGAAATCTAAGGAGGCAAGGATGCTTATCCATTAAAAAGCAGGAAAATTCCCTCCTTAATTTCATGATTTAAAACAAAAATATTCCAAATTTAAAAATGCTAAATCAATCATCACTATTAAACTTATTAACAAACTTTTTAAAAGTCAAGATAAACAAATAAAAGTTTATAAAGGTTTCCATTAATCATTTTTCCATCTGTCCAGAAGTAGATCTTAGAGAAATTGATCAACTGATCATTTTGATTAGCATTTTCTGAGGAGTAATTTGGTAAAAATAAAGTGGGCCTCAGCACATAAAAATAGTTTAACGAACGAGTGGTTACAAGTTTTTTATACTGTGAAGTGCTGACGGATAAAAGTCCTTGTACATTACGCCCCATTTAGCATCACAAAAGCTTTATAATATGTGTCCCCTACTGAATTTCTTTTTTTCGCGCCTATAATTGGTCTCTTTAGATTAAAACTTGTGTTTTTTTATTGAGTAGGGAGTTGGGAAAATCATCTGATTCTAATGAAATATTATAACCTAATAATTGATTTTCACTGGAGAATAATAGATAGTTCATAACCAAATTAATATCGTTGGGAACCAGCTTTAATTGACTAAGTTGTGTGTGGTATTTTATTAATTCATGTTAATGGCACTTAACACACTGGTGGATAGTTAAACTTATATATGGAGTAGCACAAAGCCAACTTTGTCAAGTTAAAGATGTATTGTCCCCCCAAAACAATGAATATTAATAAAATAAAACTTTGAATATAATAGGTCATTTTGTAGTTTTAATAAAGTTAATTACTTTTGTAGACAAAAAACCTCAAAATAATGTTTTAACTTATTAAAAAAAATTAAATTCAACAAAAAACTCACTGGTACAGCAGCCAATTTGAATGAATATTGCTTTAAATTACAGTTTTTTTAGGTAAATAATTTTTTTTCTATCCAATTTTTTGTCAAAGTGACATACTAGTTGACAAACTATTATGTGACACTGAATTCAACAAAACAATTATAAAGAATATTGGATTAATGTATTTTGACCAAAAGATACTAAAGAAATACAACTATTTTGTGTTTATCTAAAGAAAGAGTGTGTTAAAGAAAATATTTGTCAGGTAATTTTTTTTTGTAATAAATACATTTTTGAAAATTAATTAAATTTATGTCATTGCAAAGTGTCCCCTTAATAGAGGTGTCTCAAAGGTGGGCCTCTACATAATATTATTAAATAATAAATAAATAATTAAATTAAATGTACAATGTTTA
Organism: Antedon mediterranea; assembly: GCF_964355755.1. NCBI lineage: Eukaryota > Metazoa > Echinodermata > Crinoidea > Comatulida > Antedonidae > Antedon > Antedon mediterranea. Next base: position 23,567,749 of record NC_092674.1, on the reverse strand, counting down.
ATTTGTATGGAATAAATATTTATTTGATAGATTGATTCAAATTAATTCAGCAAAATTGAAATAAAATATTATTTGAAGCAGATATTAATTATGATTAAAGTAGACTTCTTCCTTTGAAACACCCTTAACCCTAACTAAAGCTCTGTCTACACTATCAAATTTCAAGTGACATCACATTTTTTTTGTCACTTAAAATTTGATAGTGAAGACAGAGCTTCAAACTTTCCAACCAACAAGGCTTCGCGCTTCGGGAAATATATTCCATCGAACAAAATATCATTCCTTCGGGGATGTCAAATCTTATATTTAACCTCTAAGCAGGCAATATCTGTATAATATTATATATTAAAGATACACTTGTTTGGTCTTAAAGATATCCCTTCGATTGATAGGTGTTCTACTGCATGTTATATATTTCCTAATAAAAAAATAGTTAAACAAATTATACATTTAATCTTTAATCTTTCAGGGAATATTTGTAACACCATTATTGCTGTTATTATTTGTAAGTATTTTGTAAAAACAAATTTATTTTTATATTAAAGTGATCCTTATTTGGAGGCACTCTTTTCTTTGTATTGTCATCACAGTTATTTTGCATCCATCTCTTTCTAATATATTTACATTATTACAGTTTATTATAAAAAATGACGATTCTAAAAATAAAATAAAATAATAATTTCTAGTATACTGTACTTGTAACTCAAAATCTATGCAAATAGTCTCCATCTAGTTTTGTTGGTGCTGGGGTAACAAACCTTTAAATTAGGTCAAAGTACACACTTCCTTTTGTAAACATTGCACTTCTGTGAAAACATATTGAGATTACAAATGATGCTTTAAAATAAAATTTAAAGGCATCTTCCTGCCATCCTAACCAATTTTTGTTATTGAATTACTGTATATTTGTAATATATTTCCTGACCTTAGTTAAATATAGGTTAAACACTTTAACCAAAGTGTTCACAAACTCAAGTTGTTTGTGTCTGTATAAAAGTTTGTTTTTCTGTGTTCGCTTTCAAACTTTATTACAAACGTCAAGAAACTAATAAATGTATAATTAATGTCATATTTATTCATAGTCAATTCAACAAAAATCAGCGTGCGGTTTTAAGTTTAGCGACGCTATAGTTGAGTGGCTTTTGTAAAGTATGTGTTATACTAGACTTGAACGAGGACCAGATTAAAACAAATAATAGTTTCTTTGGGGGAAAAAGTGCTCCGCGTGAACGATTTTACCGAGGGAAATCGCTTGATACTCATAAATTTTAAATACTGATGGTTACGTAAAGGCGATAAGAAAATGATGCTTCTTGCATTTGTAAGTCTGTTAATATCGTCATTATATATTTATAAGGAAATTAATCATTAAGATGGGGGCGACTTTATCATTTGTCAAACTCGGAAACAAATTACGCGACACGATTCAAACATTTTGACATGACAGTCATGTGCATTTTCGTCAATGACTATAACATTTTCATACGTGTTTGGAATTACGGAACCAGGGTCCTCGCTGCGAACGCAATAAAATTAGATAAAATGTTGATTGATTTGTTAAAAATAAAAAGCGCATGTTACGGTGGATGGATAGCATTGCTTAAAGTTTCTCGCATAAATTATATTGTGAATAGCGCAGGAAATACATTGTTAATGAGAAAATCGTGGCATTAAATTTTTTTTTTAGTGATGCTGATATTCTAGGCCTAAACCCAATTAATGTATAAGTCTATAGTAAACATAATTTACTAACATGTGTATGTTTAGGAATACTTGAATTAATTAAATGTAAACGATTTTAAAGAAAAGAGTCATAACAAAAGATTTCTATAAAGTGATTCGGCCTAACATTTGAAAGAGAAAAACATTTTTGCACACATGACCCAACCTTTACTTGAGCTGGAAACAAAAATGTATATTCTCTCCTTATAACATAAAAATAACTATATTTGAAAAAGAATATAACTTTAACAGAATGCCAATTGTGTCTAAAAAAGTGTAACTAACAAATTAATACAAAACTATACCAACCGGGCATATACTTCAGTTGAGATCCATATATTTTATGGCCTGTCACTCTCATTTTTCATTGCTCTTTTTTATTTTATTTATTTCATGGATTACTTTTATTTTTATGTGAAGTGCATAGAGGCTTTATGCATTTTGTACTTAAAAGTCCAAATTTATATGATATTTTAAATGGCTCCAAAAAAATTGTAGCAAATGATGGTTCAATGTTGTGGTGACTTAAATCAATAAATTTGTTATTTTTTAGCTTGGCTCTTCTTCAACAGTTCCATATAGTTCTGTATTTATGACATTAACTATGACTGTTGTTGTTCCTCTTATCATTGGTCAGGTAAGTTAGATAAAATATATTATTAGGCCAAATAACTATACTATCATAGGCAGATTCAAGGGGGGGGGGGGCGGGGAGGGGACCATTTTTAGGCCCTGGGCTTCCCCAATTTCAAAATCCTGGAACCGCCACTAGACTATCATGCCAGTGTCATGCAAAAACCTTAATTGGACATAGTGTTAAACATACATTTCCGCTTGTTAATTTCACAGGAAAGTGTCCCCTGAATATTTTTGTATTATGAACAATTTGTGCTTTTATTAGTTTCCCCAACAAAATAAATATATAAATCCCGAATTCGGTTCAGCTCTCTGAGAAAAATATTGTAGAAAATGGTTCAGTGGTAAAGCATAGCATTTACACCAATCCATACCTGATTCAGGCTCCGAATTCAGAGCGATTGATCACGAAGCCATTTGTTTCCTGAAATCATACAATTGTTTTCTTTTAACCAAATAACAATGAGCATGAATTATCTTGTTGGATACTGGAAAACCAAATTCGTGAGCGATGTGAAAACATGCTCAAGGCTTGCAATATTTTTCTCAGGGCGCTGAATCCAGGTGCGATGTGAAAGCAGCTTAAACTTTTAATCGGACATTACCATTCCCACTCAAATGAGCGCATGAGCTACTTGGAATAGGAATAAAAACCATCAGCTCAATGCCTAGGTGCCTACAGTATTTCAAAGTGGTGGGTTGCTTATTATGCAAAATGTTGTTGTTGTTTACTATATAATGTACGTTAGTTTTTATATCTGTAAAATTGAACTCATTTTAGCCGTTGGCTACCTGTATGATTTCTTTGAATGAATAAATATACCTTGAATTGAATTGTTTAGGTCTTTTCAGTGAAATTACGAATGGATTTTGAAAATGTATTCATTGTTATTGAAGTAATGAATATTATTCATTCTCTTGTAGATAAGTCGTCGATACATTAAAGAATGGTTAGAGCGAACCAAGCCCCCCTTTGGTCAGGTAGGGCAAGGTGTTCTACTCCTGATTATCTACACGACCTTTTGTGACACATTCTCAAATCCTGCTTTAGAAATGGACAGATACAGTTTAGCTGCAATAGCCGTAATTGGTACGAAAAATTCTTCAGTTTGTAGAAAAGAGTTTTGCAATTTTGGTCGATATGAACTCAAATTGTTAGCCTAAAGTATAATATATACAAGCACTGAATTTCGCTTCTTAACACTGGAAGTGCGCTGGCTTCGATTCCAGGCCTAATCAGGGCTTCATGCTGCGCACAACCAGGCCTTTAAGAAGGCCCTGTCCCCAGGCCTGTATCCCCTTGTCAGAACCTGCCTACTAGCCTGCAATCAACTGATCATTGTAAACGTAATGCCACTGTAAATGACAGTAAATTACACTAGTAGTAGTAGTTAAAATGTTTTATCAGGAGAATGGTTGTAAATTTTTACAATGAAATGGAATGAATGTAGAAGTTGAATACTGTATTCGCTTAAATAAAAATGTTGTTTGATATTAACAGATAATGTGTTTTTTTTTATTTTCCTAGTATTTTCATTACAAGTATTTTTGATAAGCCTAGCATTCTTTCTATCAAAGCACCCTAGGCTAGGTTTTGAACCTGGAGATACAGTGACTATCATGTACTGTGCAACACACAAGTCTTTGACATTGGGTAAGTAAGGTGATTGCCAAGTGATTGCAAAACGAGGATGAAATAAAATTATTCAAATCCATATTTCATCAATATTTACTTGGTTTCAATGATGGTTGATTGATAAATTTAAAAATTGTGCTTATTGGAGATGAGCAGTCATATGCAAAGTTTTCGAATTGTCTTTAAATCGTATTATTTTAAGTTTTCTTAAGGTACATCACCACCTACTTTTTTTTGTATTTATATATATATATATTTATTTTTTAAATTACATTACATTTATAATATTATTTCATAAAAACTACTTGTATGGCCATTCTCCCATAAGCAAAAACTTGCAGAATCATACACTTTTTAAACAATTTTTTGTATGATAAATTTACCTCTCAAATCATTTTTTTTGTGTACATACACATTTTGTGAACAAATCGTTACTGAACCAGCAATTTACAATAATTATAGAGGGAGACAGAGGATGAAATGGATGAAATTATTGTGTATGAGAAAGATGTGGAGAAATTTGTCACACAGCCTATCTTCATCAGTGGCAACTAAGATAAAGATAATCACAATAGAACCCCATTAAGGGGACACTTTTGGGACCCAGTAATGTATCCCAAGTTGTCTCTATAGGTTTGCTATAGTGTTAATAATAATAATAATAGTTCATTCTTATATAGCGCATATAAGCAAGCTCTCAATGCGCTGAACATTATTACCCCAGTCATTTCCTGATCAAACACCTATGGAAACATACTCCCATATATGCAGCTAGTAATCAGCGCAAAGTTGTGTCTTGATCTAACCGGGTTCCCAATTATACACCTGGGTGGAGAGAGGCAAACGTAAGTAAAGTATCTTGCCTAAGGATACAAGCAATGCGGCGAGAGTTGGATTCGAACCTCGGTCTAACGATCAGTAGTCGAACGTCCAACACACAGCACCACACGCCCTCACAGTGTTAAAGAATATATTGCCCCTTGTTCATTTCACTGGAAAATAAGAGTGTCCCCTAAATAGAACTGTTCTGCATAGTAGATTGTCATTTTCATGTTTTTCTTATTTAATACAGGTATACCAATGTTGAAAATAATTTATGCTGGTTACGACTACCTCTCTTTGATATCCATTCCACTACTGGTCTACCATCCAACTCAGATCCTACTCGGTGGATTCCTGGTGAACTCCATCAAACACTGGATGACAACTGCAATCAAATCAAGGTTTGAATATTTAGTATTTTATTTTTGTGTTTACATATTTTTTTATTAAACTTCGCTTTAACCTAAAACCCCTTTTTTTGTGTTAAATATGTTACTGTATTCTGGTGGTTTTAGTTGATTTTAACAGGTATTTGTTATCAAATTGTCCACACCAAAATAAATATGCACTCCAATATTTTTACTAACGCTCACTATGTAATAATGCAAAAGACACTTCTATCCCTTTTACATTGCCTAGTAAAACATCAGAGTTTGCACAACATACAGAGATAGAAAATGTTAACGCACCAGAGTTTTTCTAGGCAAATAGAAGGCTCTGTCATTGTATTGTACAACTAGACTAATTTTAACAGAAATACAGATGGTTTAATTGGTGCAACTAAGCAGAATATGGAAATTTCAATTTGCGACGATTGACGACTAAACTGCGCCATGTTAGTTTATTGGGATGTGCGTCCTCGCTCCTCGCCTAAACACAGGTTTGATTGTTTCTATGGCTTGATTGACGACACATCGATTGATGACCTGACCTAGGTTGGTCCTTGGTTGTTGCAAATTATTACACACAACTTGTTATATTTGTGTTAGTCCATAAGGTAGGGGTTTATAAATTCTAAAGAATTTGGTTGTTTTGTATAAAGAGTTGTAGTTGTGTATTAATATCATATGCAGGTGTGCAAGTCAAATATGTAAATGGTTGGAAATAACAATTTTGGACTGAACAAACAGAAAACTGTAGTGAGGGATTATGTCAAATTATTCTACCACAGTTAGGACAGTTTGTTTACATTCCTGCAGTAAAACTGTAGTTACTGCAGTGACTGCAGTAAAGTAATTTTGACATGATCCCTGTGTATCAGGTTTTGTAGAATTGACTACATAAATTAAAGTTATTTCACTATGTACGTATACACACCTGGATATGCTAATTATCTGTATGTAGTATTTTACTTTTGGTGATTGGTTGTTGTTTATTCTTTCTTAAGGAACACTCCTGGTGTGGTGTGAGCCTTCCTTGCTGCATTCTATCTTTCATGTCATCCAACCCATTCTGTAAGTAGAATAGCACAGGGGCGGATTGCTATAAAACAGTCTTAACTGATGGTCTTAACTCCCCAATTAAAGCCGGCTTTATTAGATAGATGGTCTTACTATAAACCACCCTTTTTGCTATAAAACAGTCTTAGCTAAGACTGCGTACAGTATCAAATTGAGGACGTAGAATACCAAATAAGGTAATATTCATCATTCTTGCTCAATTCACAATCACAACAGTACGCCTCCTTTGAGTAGAGGCTTCAATTTTAAAGACCACTTACAAGTTAGACCGCGGTTTAGCAATGGTTTATAATAAAGACAATTTGCTACATCACGAATTATAGCCGGCTAAGCGCTAAGACCTTTTATAGACCGCTTATAGCAATCCACCTCTGGTTTCTATAAAACCATTACTAATCGAAATACTCAAAGATTCTTTCTATTCTGCCAATCTAAATTCAAATAATTATAATTATTTAATTAAAATTTAAATTTGATTACCAAAATTTAGTCATTCACTTTCAAATTGTCAAATAAAATAAACATAACTTAATATCATAAACTTATAGGAGGTTTGGAGTTCTCTTGTTAATAAATGAGCCGCCCCAGCCAAAATTCAGAACCCTCTGCTTGATATAATAATAGATGTCCTAACCATTAGACCTCTGGCTTTTTAATGGAATTTATTCAATAGGTACTCTTTAACACACACGGCAACAGAGATTAAGAGCCATATATGTAAAGAGTTATGACATTCTATTCACAGATTTTTAGAAAATCAACATGGTACACTACCAGCTATAGAGTATGAAATATAAAAAATACATACCGTTCACAAAGGTTTAACTGTCAAATTTATATATGGCTCGGACAGAGATTAAACTTTCATCTTTCTGTATATTATTGATTCAGAAATGTTTGTTCTTTCTTAGGAATACGAAGCCAGAACTTGTTTCAGTGAAAACACAGGAAAAGGAGAAAACGTTGGGCTCCGATACATTATCATAATTTTAGAAAACAAATGATGTATGACCAAATAATTTTGACCAAATCATTAACTTGAAATTGTGCTTTATGCTATAAAAAGACTGCTTTAAATTTAGTCCATGCTTTTTCAATTTTGTTTGTTTAATAATATTTATACTCAAATGAGGAAACTCGGATTTAGGTCCCCTATGAACCCACAGCAGCCACAGTGCAGAGCCTACCATGAACGGCAGGGGCTAATGGACCAGTACACCAGGGTGGGCTCTTACTCTGTGTACATTAGACCATGGAGGTATAAAATCTTTTATACCTCCATGATTAGACCTACTTATCAAAGAAGACTTTCTACCTCCAGTGGCCGAGGGAAGATTGGTGGAAAGTACATTTCCAAAAAACAAAATACTGTTTTTCAACTAATTCTTAATACAGATTTGATAAATGCCCTTACCTTTCTCTCGATAGTTCTCAGAGTTCATCTCTCTTTTGGTTTAAATTCTTATAAAATTTGGTTAAAACACAAAAAAACTTGATAATTATTGTGCTATGTAAAACTTGTATTCCCCTTTTCTTTAATTATGGCCAAGCCCTATTCAAGGGGTACTCCTATTAAGGGAACACTTTGTTGGTCCTGAAACCTTCCACTTAATGTAAAACTTGTGTTCCTCTTTTCTTTTAATTATGGCCAAGCCCTATTCAAGGGGTACTCCTATTAAGGGGACACTTTGTTGGTCCTGAAACCTTCCACTTAATGTAAAACTTGTGTTCCTCTTTTCTTTTAATTATGGCCAACCCCTTCAAGGGGTACTCCTATTAAGGGGACACTTTGTTGGTCCTGAAACCTTCCACTTAATGTAAAACTTGTATTCCTCTTTCTTTTAATTATGGCCAAGCCCTATTCAAGGGGTACTCCTATTAAGGGAACACTTTGTTGGTCCTGAAACCTTCCACTTAATGTAAAACTTGTATTCCTCTTTTCTTTAATTATGGCCAACCCCTTCAAGGGGTACTCCTATTAAGGGAACACTTTGTTGGTCCTGAAACCTTCCACTTAATGTAAAACTTGTATTCCTCTTTTCTTTAATTATGGCCAAGCCCTATTCAAGGGGTACTCCTATTAAGGGGACACTTTGTTGGTCCTGAAACCTTCCACTTAATGTAAAACTTGTATTCCTCTTTTCTTTAATTATGGCCAAGCCCTATTCAAGGGGTACTCCTATTAAGGGAACACTTTGTTGGTCCTGAAACCTTCCACTTAATGTAAAACTTGTATTCCCCTTTTCTTTTAATTATGGCCAAGCCCTATTCAAGGGGTACTCCTATTAAGGGGACACTTTGTTGGTCCTGAAACCTTCCACTTAATGTAAAACTTGTGTTCCTCTTTCTTTTAATTATGGCCAAGCCCTATTCAAGGGGTACTCCTATTAAGGGGACACTTTGTTGGTCCTGAAACCTTCCACTTAATGTAAAACTTGTGTTCCTCTTTCTTTTAATTATGGCCAACCCCTTCAAGGGGTACTCCTATTAAGGGAACACTTTGTTGGTCCTGAAACCTTCCACTTAATGTAAAACTTGTATTCCTCTTTTCTTTAATTATGGCCAACCCCTTAGGGGTACTCCTATTAAGGGAACACTTTGTTGGTCCTGAAACCTTCCACTTAATGTAAAACTTGTATTCCTCTTTCTTTTAATTATGGCCAAGCCCTATTCAAGGGGTACTCCTATTAAGGGGACACTTTGTTGGTCCTGAAACCTTCCACTTAATGTAAAACTTGTATTCCTCTTTCTTTTAATTATGGCCAAGCCCTATTCAAGGGGTACTCCTATTAAGGGGACACTTTGTTGGTCCTGAAACCTTCCACTTAATGTAAAACTTGTATTCCTCTTTCTTTTAATTATGGCCAAGCCCTATTCAAGGGGTACTCCTATTAAGGGGACACTTTGTTGGTCCTGAAACCTTCCACTTAATGTAAAACTTGTATTCCTCTTTCTTTTAATTATGGCCAACCCCTTAGGGGTACTCCTATTAAGGGGACACTTTGTTGGTCCTGAAACCTTCCACTTAATAGCGGTTCTACTGTAAATGTTATTATTTGGTACATGGACCAATATAAAAGAAACATTACTTAATACAAAGTTGATTATTTAAATATTTTAAGCTAATTTTTAGTTAGAATTTATGTACTATTATATTTTTCATAATTTGTACATATATTTAATTTTTTATTTATTTACATACATTATTAATTCACTACCATAAATTAAAAAACAGTAATTCATTATACTGCATATCAATGTTTTATTGAACATTATATAGAAGTTGTATGTAACTAAAATCTAAGATTGACATATTTTGTTCTATACAGTATCCTATTAAGGCACACCCATTTAGGAGACCTCTATTAAGGGGACACACCCATTTAGGAGACCTCTATTAAGGAGACACACCCATTTAGGAGACCTCTATTAAGGAGACACACCCATTTAGGAGACCCCAATTAAGGGACACCCCTATTAAGGAGACACGTAGGCATGAACGAAGGCAATGTGATTTAACACTACAGCCAACCTCTATTTAGGGGGACACCATATTATTTAAAGGAAACTTGGGTTCTGAAACGGTCTATGGATTTTCTACCACATTGCTATATAAACATACTTCCTTGGTTTATTAAATAATGTTTTACTAGTAAAATCCTTTCCTAAAAATTGGACTAAATGTATCTTTAAATATCTACTGTCTCTTATAAAAAATTATTGCGAGGGTATCGGTATTCAACTAATAAACTATGTTTATACTTTATTAATTTGGTAACTACTAAATTTCATATGACTTTTCTTCATAGTAATTATTGTAGACCTACTTTTTAGTACCTATCTTTTTCTACTCGCAAAAACTTAATGTATAAATGCATATTTTATTTGCAAACAGAATAATTCATAATAAGATGTATTAAATCATTTCAGAATATATCGCATTGTGTTTTTTTTTCCGAATTTTAAGCGCAATAGAAATATAGTGTCCGTTTACATTGGGCAAACCCATTATTAGAACTAAAATTAGAACGAAAATAAAACAACGATAATAGGTTTTAAACCCCTCTTGATTCCGGTCGTAATCGTCAAAACCGAACAATTTTCGCGGATCGTGGATAAGGATATATACGGTGACTGGAGAAGAAACGAAATATACAAATTTAGTAGAGCTTACAATTTAAACTGAATGTACGCCTAGAAAAGCACTGTTTGCGCAAAGTCGGCAAAACAATTTTAAACTGCACATTAATACTACAGTATTAAAAAGGAAAAAATCTGAAAAAAAATGTGAATTTCAAAATTATTGAGTATTTATTGCCGACATTTGTATAATATAATAATCAATATACAATATAATCTAAGATAATTTACATATTTATGCTAAATGTACATATCTTTGCAAGTGGAATAAAGTATTGCACAAGAATGAGGAATTCATTTAATAATACATGATATTTAATATTTTTTTAATTAAAATCTACTAGCAATACAGTTATTTAATAAATAAATATTACCTTTAAATAACAATAATAAGTTCGGATACATCTCTTCATTTCTATATTAAACCATAAAACATTATTTTTTACATAACTCTGGAAAAGTAAATATACAAACATATCAGATACATTGTCAAAAAAATGGTAGTGGTCGGTACTATTCCTATAGCCTGGTAAATGTTTGTTGGCGCTTCCTTTGTACGCCGCCAATTGCCTTTAGGTGGCTTTGCCTGGATCTTCTCCATCACTTCTTCGACTTTGTTCTCATCTAACTTCTTTTTGGCCGAAACTTTCCATTTAGCTGTCTGAACTTTGACATCAAATCTTCTTTTTCGCGTCGAGAATAAGCTCATTGTTGCCTATTTACGTAGTGATTAAATAAACCAAAATATATTTGTTTTGCTAAACTATTACTTTGAATATGCAACTTACTACTGTACTATCAAGAACTATGGTTTTCACCAATAAACTGTTACTAAATATTTTACTATCAAACTAGTTTGACAAAAAGTGCTCAAATAATGGTAGTGATATGTTGAAATATGGTAGTGATATGACATCATCATGTCCATATATGGACATTTTTTTTTTCACATAAAGTTTGATAGTGTAGACAGAGCTTAAGTTATATTGTTTGACATTATTTATTTTGTTGGTACCATACATACCCTTGCCGCTATTTGGTCGATTTCATCTTGAAGCGACGGCGGCGGGTCAAGTTCCTTTGCTTGAAGTATATACGATATTGCCTAAAAGAACACAGAATACGCTTTCAAGTACCGGCAACTATTCCAAAGTTTTCAAACAAATACACTCGAAAAGAACAAAACAAAATGTCATCGAATCTATGTCTAGGTGACGAATTTGGATTCTGTTATTACATACATGCGCAGTGGAACCTTTTTGTGGTTTACGGTCGTCGCGCAAAATCGAAAGCGGTTTTACAAGACTTGCAACAATGATGTAATAAGTCCTATAATAGTTAATATGTTAAATGAATATGAAATGAATATGTTAAGAATCAATATGAAAATGAATGTAGAACTGAATATGTTAGAAAATAAATTTGTTAGGAAATGAAAATAGGCCTAAATATACTTTAGTAAGAAAAAAACAAACAAAAGTCCTAGTGGTCGCCGAAAATTGAAAACTCCCTCATCACTAAATTAAGACAATTAATTTACAATAATCTTACCTGCATCATATTATTAACAGCAACGGCCGAGTCGGCAGCTTTGATCAAGTATTCCAATGCTTTAGCCGTATTATTTGCTTTGCGCCAGTGAGTGATCAACTGAGGGAAGATTGACTGCAGCGTACGTACATCATACGTCACATTTCTGGAAAAATTAAGTATAAAAATTAATATAAATAGGCCTAGATAATTCTGATAAAATGTGGAGTTTTGACAGTGTCTAATGGCGATGACTTCGATACCGTTTAAATGTTAAAGTACATAGGCCTACCTGTTTTCAGTTGTTGGCGATGCTGTTTTTTTCTTGAATAAACTTCTCCCTAAAACAAAATTAGGTTGTTATTGTATTAAATTTTGTGTGATTATACGGATCCTTCGATTTGAGACAACCGATGAACTACAGTTGTAATAACGCCATGCTAATTCATTGTGTGCATGCGAGGACATTGAGATGTCTTTGTCACTTCAATTTCTTGACACATAAAGAGTATAGTTGTTTAGTTGTGACCATTGAACTTACTTGTTCGTACTGTGGACTGCTCGAAATATTGCGATTCCAGGTAGCTGGCATAGGTTTCATGAAGCTTTCGTCGCTGTTTGTCAATAAGCAGCGAGTAGGCTGTCTCCTGCAGACTCGTCGACTCAAATCTCAGCATCATTGCTCGAAAGACAAATACGCCAGAAGACAAGAGGTTGCCAATAGTCTGCTGAACTTTGCTGGTTGTTAAATTTTGTAGAAGGTGACCGAGTGTGTCCGCTGAGAAAGTTGTACCTATGACGGATGCTAGTTTCACCATGGTTCTCTCCGTCACTGGTAGACGATCTATCAAAGCTATCAAACAGCCTGTGTGTAAAGAAAAAGAAAAGAACGCATTCTTTAAAGGATTAAGCCAGATTCGACTGAGCAATATTAGTTAATTACATGTGGTTCGGCGGTCGTTTAATAGTAGTTTTTTCGTGTACGAAAAACAAATCTGTAGTATAGTGAGAGATTTAGAGATTATTTAAAGTTAGGAAGAAACAAACACATAACAATGCAGAACACAAAGAGTATAGCAAAGCTTACCTCTAAGAGACTCTGGTATTTCTAGTTCACGAAGTTTGACACCTTTGGCCACAATGCAGACTTTGTTTCCGTCCTCTTGTTCCGTTAGCTGTAGTTGGTCAGTGTGCAGAAGACTCAGTACACATTGTTTTACCCAACTTGGATTTATCTTTCCTTTCATATTTGAACGCAATAAACTATGAAAATTGTCAAAATTACAATAGTTTAGTTTAGTACATTAGTAATTTGTTAGTAATTTGTTAGTTCCAATCATGTCGTTTCAAATATTCAAAAATGACGACTTGAAAAAAAGCCCAAAATCGGATAAATATCACAACATTTAATTTTGTTATTTTGCTAGACAGTGATTGTTAGGCAATAAAACGACCTATGTGAGTGGGAACTAATAAGAAATATACAAGAAAGCCGAGCTAGAATTACATTTTCGGGAGAATCAAGTAAGCGAAAGGGAGAAATGGACTACACAAAGATGCAATACTTATTATGTCATACTTGACAAGATCTTGTGGAATTTCATTGACGTCCAAACACTGACATATCAAAGGTTCTAGAGTATCAGACTGAAGACCCTTCAACGTCACTATATACGTATTTTGGCTTTTCATAACTTTGCGGGCAATATCTGCGCTTTGGTCCTCATCTCCGATTGGACCGACCGCCATAATGATCACGCATGAACGAATAGCGAAGTTTGACAGAAGCTGCCACGAGTCTTTGTCAATCTGGTGGGCATCATCGATTGTCACTACTGTACCTTCGTAGTCTCCTTGCGTCTAAAAAACAAATAAACAAACATATTAAACAATGAATGTTTTAGCTTTAAATACTGTATGAGGAGTCCCAACTTCTGGTATTCGGGCACGATACTGTCTCAGGTTGGCTTAAATTAAGCACCACTATTTTTTCTTTATTACACTACCATATTATAGCAACTATATAAAAGAAGTCTGTCAAATACAAACAAAAGTGTGCCTACCTCTGCAACGATCCTTCCTAACAACCGATGCATAGCTTTAGTTCGGTCCCCTGTGCTCATGTTTCCTACAGTTTCATCACACGGAAGCTGGTAAACAAAATTGAAAATAATAACAATATTGGTATATGAGGAATTCGCCATTTCTTTTGTCAATAAGATGCTTTACACTTTTTCTAAGGACTACACTTTAAAACAATAACAAAAGGACCAAAACAAAAAATTAATAACATTTTGTAAAAATGAAACAAATCGAAAAGAAGAAAATCCGTTCATTTCAAATGTAAATGAAAAACTCTAAAATTCTACCCAACCAATTTTTACAATTTGTTTATTCGGTATTCAGTGTAGGACTTTTCGAAAACAAAAAAGAAGAAATAATTGGAATTTCTTGTCTTTTTTCTTTTCATTTCGACCGCTTGCTGGTATGAGAGGTTATTGTTTACCTGGACACCGATCAAATTATTCAATAAGCCCAGAAACTTTATGATGTCAGAAGATTTGAATTTTTCTTGTAGATACTTCTCTTTTTCTTCCGGACTTCCAACTTTTCCGAGCTCCAGAATACTCTTTACAATATACGATGCCGTGTAGTAAGGTGTACAAGCATGACTGAGGTTCGCAGAATGATTAATTACTCTGTTTGAAAAGATAAACAACGTGTTTCTATCATGTCAAAAGAAATTGTTTGCGAATTGTCACCTGGCAGTTCAGCCTAGTCTACCCTAGAAACTTCTTTGCAAACTAAAGTTTACTAGTGTATTGTACTACTGCAAACATATTTTCTGTGGTTTGTAAAAGTTTGGCAAACTTAGTTTCTGTAGTTTGTCAAAGTTTGTCAACTGGAGAACACTAACACATTTGGAAAGAAAAGTGTACCAATATAGACATTATTACGCTTTACCAAACTGTTGTTTGCCTCTGGAGAAGTTTGAGATTCCATGTCTAGACTAGTTACTGGAAGTTGTTATTATAGGATCACATGACTGCAAAGCACTTAATGATTTGATACACTGAGTTTTAGCAAACAAGTCTTTGGTCAACACCGGCAAACTTTACATGCCAATCTTCTAGTGAAGACTAGACTAACTAACTCCCGGTCAGTCAATCAGTCCGTAGTAAGAATTAAAACCGGTAACAAAAAGCAAATTTTAGTTTCTTAACATAATTTGCCAATCAATGAATACTATAAACACTGTAACTTTATAAAACAATATAAAAAAGCCCATACCGAAAGAAGAGTCACAAATTACACAACTAACCTGATATTGGCTTTTCTTGCTTCATCGGCCAATGTTAGTAAAACTCGGGATTTACCAAACCCTGGCTCCCCCTTCACGATAACAAATCGGACATGCTCAGTACTGTTCATTGTATCACTTATTGCACAAATACATTCTTCAACTTCAGTTTTATATCCTATGTAAGTAAAAAATATAGTTTCAGTTTACTATTGTACACTATACACAAGATAGAAAGATAGTTTAGCAGTAGAAACCTAATTTAGCCGTAAAGTAACATAGTTTAGCAGTTAGTAACACAGTTTAGCAGTTAATAACACAGTTTAGCAGTTAGTAAAACAGTTTAGCAGTTAGTAAAATAGTTTAGCAGTAGAAACATGTAGTTTAGCAATAGAAACATGTAGTTTAGCAGTAGAAACATGTAGTTTAGCAGTAGAAACATGTAGTTTAGCAGTAGAAACATGTAGTTTAGCAGTAGAAACATGTAGTTTAGCAGTAGAAACATGTAGTTTAGCAGTAGAAACATGTAGTTTAGCAGTAGAAACATGTAGTTTAGCAGGTAGAAACATGTAGTTTAGCAGTAGAAACATGTAGTTTAGCAGGTAGAAACATGTAGTTTAGCAGTAGAAACATGTAGTTTAGCAGGTAGAAACATGTAGTTTAGCAGTTAGTAAAATAGTTTAGCAGTAGAAACATGTAGTTTAGCAGTAGAAACATGTAGTTTAGCAGTAGAAACATGTAGTTTAGCAGTAGAAACATGTAGTTTAGCAGTAGAAACATGTAGTTTAGCAGTAGAAACATGTAGTTTAGCAGTAGAAACATGTAGTTTAGCAGTAGAAACATGTAGTTTAGCAGTAGAAACATGTAGTTTAGCAGTAGAAACATGTAGTTTAGCAGTAGAAACATGTAGTTTAGCAGTAGGAATATGTAGTTTAGCAGTAGGAATATGTAGTTTAGCAGTAGAAACATGTAGTTTAGCAGTAGAAACATGTAGTTTAGCAGTAGAAACATAGTTTATCTGTAGTAACATAGTTTATCAGCAGTAACAAGTTTATCAGCAGTAACATGTTTATCAGCAGTAACATGTTTATCAGCAGTAACATAGTTTATCAGTAGAAACATAGTTTATCAGTAGTAACATCGTTTATCCGTAGTAACATAGTTCTTCAGTAGTAACATAGCTTAGCAGTTAAGTAACATATAGTTAGCATCAATCATAATCACGATAGGTGTTTTAATTATACCTTAAACTTACCTAATAATGGGTGTTCTGTTGCTGTAATGCCTGTATCTTCATCTCTATAGAAAAGCAAAGAAAGCTCCGAATAAACCGATATGGTGCAGTGTTATTTATAGCCAAATACATGACATTTACTGAATACTACGACTAACTTCACAACGTGAAGCGGAGAGACTGTGGGCCCTCTTTATTTTACTCTCATACTAGCGTAGGCTACTTTTTGTATACACAAATCTTTTTATGCTACTTTCTAACTACCTTATATTGCAATATTACAGTAACCACTAACTTTGCAACTTCGTGAAATTCGAAAATCTTGCCAGGATTTTCCATTCCTTTTAAAGTAACTGCTGGAAGATCTTCGAAGTGGCTCATTTGAATTTTAGATCGTGTGCAAGTTGACTCATCACAGGACAACTTACTGGGGTAGTTCATCATCAGACGAGCTGCCATGTTAACTCTTGGTCCAATTACTGCAAACAAAACATATAATTAGAATATCTCAAATGTGTGTGTTTGTATTATGATTCACTGTGGTGAAAACGTACACGTATGTTACTGATAATAGAACATAAACCGGCGGTACTCTTCTATAAGCTGTGTGCGCATTCGTATTTCCAAATATCTTTCGGTGACGAATTCTAGTTTCTTGGGTTTTTCTCTTCTGAAATGAACAGCTTCTAATGTTGGCGTTGAGAACATATAATCTGGGCTCATGCGACCGAACAGCCTAGCAGACACACGCGATAGAATGACATCACTTTTTTTAGTGGAAATAAAAGAGTACTGAAACACTAGATTATTGCACAAATGAATTCGCCCTGTTGAAACCAGACGTTAAAGACTTTATACTGTCACGTACAAACTTACCCGTATATTCATGTCTTGATGGATGACCTACTACGCCGCAGAAAACCTTCCCTGTGGTGACTCCAATTGATACTTGTCTAAGAAGAAGTGGAAACAGAAAGTCACATTTAAATCTAGAGTTGAAAATGTCAACCAAAAGGACAAAGAATGTAATAATGTTAAAATTACTTCAAACAGAATAAAAAATGTCTTACTTGATTGTCGACATTATTTTAAGAGATTGTTGAATTTTACTGGAACACTGAAGTGCGTGGCCAATCTCGTTTTCGTGCTTAAAACCAGGTAACCCGAATATTATCAGAAAACTAGTGCCTTTGTCAAATTCAAATATCTTGTTGATCATACCTAAACAAGGCAAACATGAATTATTAAATGAAACTGTAAAGTAAAGGTAAATAGATCTTAATTGGCTGTAGTATAAGGTTATTCACTCCCGGCCTTACCACGTTGAAACATCGGTTCTCGTCAGATTACCGACGTTAAGCAACGTTGGGCCCGGGTGCTGTATTATGGAGCTGGGGTCTCCTAGGCATTTGAAATCAGCACTGCTGACTCTTATCGATTGTCAGTCTATGCATCTAGTATCTGTCTTAGACGTATTGGCTTACGCCTCTCGGTCAAGTTGGGTACTGGACGAAAGAAGCCAATGGTCAATGATATGACCAGCCAGGTGCTTTAAACAGTCTTGGCTCAGTTTTGACCATCATTCAAATGAAGCCTAATTGAAATTGACATTCGCGAACATTAGTCCGTTGTCTACCATCTCGAAACACTTAAGACGATATCTGTATATATTATATAATCACGTGATTTGAAAGAAACTCAAAAAGCGAACCGCACATTGTCCAATCGAGGTATGTAGCCCGGAATTTCGTCTTCATCCTGTAAACACATCTTTCATTATTGAGATTGGGAAATAGCAAGATGTAATGCCTTCAGTTTTATATACAAATACTCTGTCACAAATGTCTAAACAAGACTGGCTTGTACTGTACGTATAGTAAAAGGCTGCAGACCGTACCTTGAAATTGCAACACTGACGCCCCGATAGTATTGTAAAGCTCCTGAAGGCAGCTCGTGTGATCACCCGTCTGGAGAACCAGATTGATGAAGACAATTGTCACCTCTCTCATCTCACAAAGATAGTCGAGTGGTTGGTCATCCTCAATCTGTTAAAATGAACATATTATACTTAGAAACTTAATTGGATTTCGGTGTCCATTTTATCTTTGGTACAGCTCATGTTATATGTTAAAAGAACTTCCTCTTTAGCTACATCCTAGGATGCTAACGATCAACGATAAATCGATAAATCGATAAATATACTTTTTTCCTGCATAAAACAAAATAAATTAGAACATTTTTCATTGTAGAACTATGATAACCATTTATACTGATGAAAATAATATTTGTAAAATCTGATCAAATGAAGTTTGTTTGTTTGATATTACTTATTTAAAATCATATGATGTCATGACCAATAAGAAAATAAAATTCGTTTTATCGTCACGATATTTTTGATTCTAGTAAATTTCATGACGTCATTGTGAAAATATTATTTTCATAAAAGACAGCATAAATGGTTATCTTATAGTTCTAGCATGAAACATTTTGGATTTATTTTGTTTTGAAAATCGCCGCTATCGTCCTTATTGTGCATTCAATGTGATTTTAAGGTTTTGGACAATAAAAAAAAATATATATATATAACTAATTTGTAAATTGTATTACATTTTTGCCATTGTATCGACATTGTAGAGGTTATTATTTATCAGTAATCAGTGAAATTTTAGAATCTTATAAAGTTGTGTGCTTTATTCTATGTTTACATATCGCAATAATAATAATCAAAATAAGACCCCATACTGATTAGAAAAATAAAGACAGGAAGAAAAACAGGCAAGTAGTAATCAGGTGAATAGTCAAACTAAAAACAAGTGTAATACAAAATTCTTGACTTGTTTATCACAATATCGAATTGAATACCCACCGCTGTACTGTATGTGAACAAACAAATTGGTAGGTTGTTCTTTTATTTTGTCTAAATACACTTAGTATAGATAGATAGACACACACACACGCAGTACAGAATGTGCGTTCTTATGCTGTGTGAAACAAACTATTTTAAAGTAACTCTACCTTTTGTATAACAGGAGGTGCGATAAATGGTCGTAACTTATTCTTATAAGCTGTGAACAAAATTGCATAAATATTAATTACGAAAACATTTAAAAAATCCAGCCAAAGCAAACCATATCGGACCAGAGTCAACACTAATTTCGGAGTTTTAAAGTGCTTGTCAGGCAAACGGAGCGGTTAAATTGGTTCCTTTGCGTTTAGCAGGGTTGCTAACTTCCATTTTTTATGAAGATTGTGCATTTTGTGACAAAAGCACCAAATTTGGCACAAACCTTCTTTAGGGTATATCTAACAATCCTAGAAGGGGTGCCCAAAAATCGGAACAATTTAACGACGTCATTTGGACCACGCCCTTTTTTTAGTATTACGTAATTAGGTGAAAACTTAAATCTTCGTATATACATACCAAGTTTGGTATCAAATTAAAACTCATGACATGTACATTGCAATACACACATAAAAAATATATGATTTCTCTTCAGACGGAATATATAAGGTCAAATAATGTCATTTTCTGTCATATTGAAGGGGATTTAAATCAAAACGCGCCAATATTGGGCTATGTTATTGTCACGAACTCCTCGTACGTATGTTTCCGAGCGGTTGAAAATACTTTAGGAACTCCCTTGTGACATAAAAGTATACACACAAAATCCACAAAGTTGTAAAATAACTCAAAAACAAAGCTTTAATTTCAATCAACTTCAACTTTCAACAATCCAGTAAGCACTTTAAACAACAGCTTCACAATGACTTTACAATATAACATCCAACCTCTAATCCAACCTCTAATCCAACAACCTTCTTCAAAATAAATGCTTCAATCAAAATCCTTCTCCCACTTACAATTGTCATACTTCCCCTTATATACAATATGTTCATAACCTTCTAGATCATTCCTTATACTTCTCATTATTACATGATTACAGTTTCTATTAATAGCACTTCTGGAATGTTCTTGATTGTTCTTATTAATTATACATGGTTTAAATCAAAACATCTTATTCTAGAATGATCATGTAAATACTATGTTACTCTATATGTTAGGGAATGGTAATTTATTACACTCCCCCCTCTTTCTGAGCTCAAAACTCTTTCTTGGAGTTTTGAAGGGCAAGTATACACGAAAGTGGCAAAAGTTAACCCACTCCTATTCTATAAAACTTAAATACGCCATAATAACATACAACATAATCATTAATAATTACTAATAATGAACCAACAATATTCATGTCAATTTGTCGGAATGGTTCACTAACAATTACTGACATAGGAATCATAAAATCCTTAAATTTAGTTTTATACTTTGAGGCTTTACAATACTCTGTCAACGAAATATCATGTGAAAATTTCAAAACACTATTACTGCAATGATATAAAACCAGTAATTTCTCTATGGGTTCTGTCTGGTGTTTAGTAAAAACATGCCTAAATAAAATTCCGTCCTTACAGACCGTCATATCTTCCCGACATAAACCTTCTTTCCTTTCAATATCTTCCCGATGTAAACGTTCTTGGTTATCCATCATCTGCTGCATCAGAAGACTCTGTTGTTGTATTTGTTGCTTCATTAACAACACTAAAAAGTCTGTACTGCTGTACACTTTACCGGATATTGTTGTTGATTGTTTATCAGCCATATTTTAAATCTGGATGAGGGTCTTGTTACTAGTTAATCGTAGTTACCGAGACGTTCACAAGTCTACTGTTCCAAATAAATAATGTACTGTTCTTAAAACAATGTTTGTGTACTTACGATTAAACAAAACGTAGCACCGCGGCTTCCGTAAAATATCACCGTATCGTAAGTACCGCTTCCTCAAAATATCAATAGAAGTACAGTTGATCCTAAAACAGCCACCAATCTATGGCAAAATACAGTAGATCAAACTGCTACCACAAAATATCACAACCGTAGATAAATACACAGTTAAGTCGAACAGTAGATCGAAATAACCGCTGCCACCAAATTAGGCTGAACACCGCTGCCACCAAATTAGGCTGAACACCGCTGCCACCAAATTATGTCACGAACTCCTCGTACGTATGTTTCCGAGCGGTTGAAAATACTTTAGGAACTCCCTTGTGACATAAAAGTATACACACAAAATCCACAAAGTTGTAAAATAACTCAAAAACAAAGCTTTAATTTCAATCAACTTCAACTTTCAACAATCCAGTAAGCACTTTAAACAACAGCTTCACAATGACTTTACAATATAACATCCAACCTCTAATCCAACCTCTAATCCAACAACCTTCTTCAAAATAAATGCTTCAATCAAAATCCTTCTCCCACTTACAATTGTCATACTTCCCCTTATATACAATATGTTCATAACCTTCTAGATCATTCCTTATACTTCTCATTATTACATGATTACAGTTTCTATTAATAGCACTTCTGGAATGTTCTTGATTGTTCTTATTAATTATACATGGTTTAAATCAAAACATCTTATTCTAGAATGATCATGTAAATACTATGTTACTCTATATGTTAGGGAATGGTAATTTA
Source organism: Antedon mediterranea (assembly GCF_964355755.1). Lineage (NCBI taxonomy): Eukaryota > Metazoa > Echinodermata > Crinoidea > Comatulida > Antedonidae > Antedon > Antedon mediterranea. The sequence continues at coordinate 23,545,735 of NC_092674.1, read as the reverse complement.
TTACAGTTATGAACATTGTAGTTATAAGAAAAACAACCTTCATTTTTGTAATAGAACTACTAATATATATTTATCCTGTCCTGTCTTTCCATTAACATAATATTAGGAACCACTGAAAAAAATTATATAAAACATATACTGTATCAAACTTGGCTCAATAATCACTGGACTTAGTAAACAGACAAAAGACCATTTGACTGACAATTATGGCGTTAGCATCCAAAACAATACATGGAGGTGATTATCAACTTTACTTTTATGAAATTATTTATCTGGAAATAAACACTTATAATGGTACAGAGTTGCTAGATGACGAACAAGTTCCACGGCATGGGTAACAAAGACCAGTGCAAGAAAGACCTGCTTAACGGCACTTGCAGTTCCCTGAGCAATGCAGGCAACCCATTCCTCGATAATTGTTCAGAACTTCTGGTCTTGGATGCTCGAGATTGTGCCAATGAAAGTGCAATAGTGACAGTTCGTACAATTCAGGATGTAGGTACTACCCAGTACCAAAAAATATATCAAGGAAGTTATTCTCGACAGAAGTGTTGCAATTCAACAAGCCATCAAACAGAATAAGCTGCCGTTGTTCAACGCACCATGGTCAAAATCAGTGTCCAAAACAAAGCAACAAGTTAAGAGTTTAAAAAGTGACTGCAGCCTTTTCAGTCGACTGTATATTGCAAGTCAATCTCGTGATGAAGATTTGGAAGACTTCTTCATGCATGAAAACCAGCCATGGCCACCCTCTTTGGCAGTAAATGGAAAGCTTCGACTACCAACTAAGGAGTCTGAGTTGCTACAGCATTTGGAGACTGAAGGCCAGCCTGAACCTCCTACATATTTTGACGTAAAGGTGTTTGACGGAGCTGCTATTGTCCATGCTCTTTCCAGCAACCATGCATTTACATGACTACGATGATAAGGTGAGTACATTTCTTTGCATTCAGGATTGTATCTATTGTTTAACCACCACATAATTGGTCACTTCTATATGCGGATCGTTATTCTTGTATCATTTGTATGACAGGTCTTTCTACCGTGGACCAGACAGCAGTTGCAGAATAGTAACAGAATTGATATAGTGTGGGACACTTACAGAACAGATAGTCTTAAGCAGTCTACAGGAGAAAAAAGACGAAAATGGGTCAAGAGGAAAGTTGGGGGACAAACAAAGATTCCACGGAATTTTCCAGACTTTCTGAAAGATCCAGTAAATAAAGAGGAGTTATTTAACTTTTTAACTACATGGTTACTCTGACTGCAAAGAAGTTTACATAATTACATCAGGTAAGTTTTATTATGATACATACTAATTTATTTTGTTTGTAACCAAACGATTAATTTACTTATACAGTTTCATACCAATAATTAATTAAAAAGGCATATTAAATTAGTAAGTAATTCTTGATATATGTCCTGTAGGCGAGTCTGTTGTATGTTGACATCTACTCAACCTATGTCAATCTGCGACCATGAAGAGGCCGAATCCAGGATGTGCATTCACATTGATGATGCCTTAAAGAAAGGCAGCAGGGTTATTTTGGTGCGTACAGTTGATACTGCTGATGTCATTGTTATCCTGATTGGTATTTTCTGCAATCTAATAGCCTGTTATCCTGGTACGTGTATCTGGGTCGCATTTGGCATGGGTAAGCACTTCCAATATTTTAATATAAATACCATCTGCCATAACCTAGGAGAGGATAAGTCAAGAGGGCTGCCAGTTTTTCATGCATTTACTGGGTCCGATACTACATCCCAGTTCTTCGGAAAAGCAAAACACTCTGCATGGGAGACGTGGAACTCATTTCCAGCAGTCACAGAAGCCTTTCTTTTCATGGCACATAACCCTTTCAAATCTCTAGGAGTCAACTCATCTCAATTTCAGTTGCTAGAGGAGTTTACATGTCATCTATACGACAAGACAAGTACTTTAAGAAGTGTTACTGAGCTAAGACAAGATCTTTTTTCAAGAAAGGCACGGTCAATTGACAACATTCCTCCTACACAGGTAAGGGGAGCTTCCATATAATTGTCAATTGTCGTTTAATAATTTATTATCAGGTTCATGTTTTTCTTTCATTAAAAGGTAACACCAATCTTTAAATTGTTTATTGAAGGATGCACTTTTACAGCATTCCAACAGATCCATATACCAAGCAAGCATTTGGACCACCAGTCTACAGCCACAGCAGAATTCTCCATCACCAGAAGACTTTGGTTGGACTAAAACCGGCAGTACATGGACACCAATCTGGACAATACTACCTGAAGCATCCATGGCATGTAGGGAATAAAGTGTGGCTGCAAGTGCCGTTCAGCAGGTCTTTTTACCCATGCCGTGGAACTTGTTCGTCATCTAACAACTCTGTACCATTATAAGTATTTGTTTCCAGATAAATAATTTCATAAAAGTAAAGTTGATAATCACCTCCATGTATTGTTATGGATGCTAACGCCATAATTGTCAGTCAAATGGTCTTTTGTCGGTTTACTAATAGTCCAGTGGTTATTGAGCCAAGTTTGATACAGTATATGTTTTATATACCTTTTTTCAGTGGTTCCTAATATTATGTTAAAGGAAAGTAACTGGTACAGGATAAATATATATTAGTACTATTACAAAAAATGAATGTTGTTGTTCTTATAACTACAATGTTCATAACATAGCACAATATTGGCACGTTTTGATTGAAATACCCTTCAATATGACAGAAAATTACATTATTTGACCTATATATTCCGTCTGAAGAGAAATCATATATTTTTTATGTGTGTATTGCAATGTACATGTCATGAGTTTTAATTTGATACCAAACTTGGTATGTATATACGAAGATTTAAGTTTTCACCTAATTACGTAATACTAAAAAAAGGGCGTGGTCCAAATGACGTCGTTAAATTGTTCCGATTTTTGGGCACCCCTTCTAGGATTGTTAGATATACCCTAAAGAAGGTTTGTGCCAAATTTGGTGCTTTTGTCACAAAGTGCACAAAAAAAGTGCTAAGTTACCCTGCTAGTTATTTAATACAATATTTCATGGACGTGGTGAAATATAAGACAACTATTATTACGTCTATTATTATTATACTATTAGGCCTACGGTAAACATAAACACAACGTGGCCAATACAAGAGTCCGGGTACTTAGGGTTATTTTTTGGACAGAAAAAATAGGATCAATGGTGAAGCTCCTGTTTACAACCCTAGATAGGCCAACTAACATAATCTCAGTCAACAATTTCACTAAAATTACTGTTTCACTTACATGACCTTCGAAATAAACCTGAGTCTCGGTTGCTTTGTTTCTACAATAATAGGACAAAATATTAACAAAAGTTAACAATAAAAAAAATAATATTGTCAAAACTCAGTCTAAATAAAAAAAATGCATTAATTCATTCATCTTTTATTTCGGAAAAAAAAATTCTCCATAGCATTAAAAACATCTGCATTAAACAAATGTCTATTAGAAAGGTCTACAGTACCTCAAAAAGTATACCTTAAAATAAAATTATACATAAAAGGCTACATAAAAAAAGGCTACAAAAAAAGGTTAAATAAAAAAAAGTAGGCCTACACATAAAAAAGTCTACATACAAAAAAAAATCTGCATAAAAAAAATTCTACTTAAAAAAATATACTTAAAAACAAATTTTACATAAAATAATCTCCAAAAAAAATTCTACTTTCAAAATCAGCTAACAAAAAGTCGGTACAAAAAAGTCTACATAAGAAGATATCTACTAAAAAACAAGTTTACATTAAGAAAGTCTACATAAAAAGCGTCTACAAAGGTAAACATAAAAAGTCTACACAAAAAGAAGTCTTACATATTAATAAGGTCTATGTAAAAAAGTCCACATAGAAAATCAGAACGTGGGATTTTGAGAACAACTAAATTTTTCCTGAATTTAATATGAAATGTGTTGCTGAGACTGTTTCCCATTCAATGAAGTTACAGTTATTTCACACTCTATTTGAATGGTTAAAATTAAAGTAATTTATTTACCCTTTTCTTGTTTGGACTTTCCACATTCTCTTGACTACCTGTGTAAAAACAATAATAGTTCAAGACATAACAAATTATCTAATATAAAATAATACACATAAAATGGCATTAATGCCATTTACGACCTTGACATATTTAAAATTACGCATGTTTCTATTTTTGTTAATTGTTAAATAAACTTTATATGATATACACTCGCGACTATAAATGTCAACAACGAAAATAACGATTAGTATAAATAAAGATGAGAGTATAAATAGTAAAGATTCGACTTGAAACAACAATGTAATCGTAAACATATTGATCGGGATAGTATGGTGTAAGTTAGTTCTACTAACATCTACGACCACCAGAATGCAATAAACTATTTTGGAAAAAATCAATGCAATAATTCCAAATTAATACTACAAAATATGTCACAATGGTACAAATAATTTAATTCGGAGAAAAATGAAATTCTATTGTTTACCTTATTTAATTAAATTAATTGTACTATTTCACTATTCATTATTTGTATATTTAAAATGTCAGTAGGCCTACCTTCTTCCTCGTACTTGGTTAGCCATGCTTTCTTAACTAGCTTCACTCTAGCTGAACCTTCGTCAAGTAACTCAAACCTAATGAGGTCCTTCCATGGACATAATTTGAAAGCAGATTTTGCTAAAACGGTGTACCCTTTCTGGCAATGCTTTTCTGCTTTGTTCACTTCAATGACAGCAGTTCCACCGGTGACAAAATGTTGTGATTTAAGATTCCCAACGTAGGTTATGCTAACAGCACCGTAAGATATTGCTTCAAGGGAAAACGTTAAAATGATCATTTTTAATATGAATTCACCATCTCAATTTGAGTGAAGAATTTCAGAAAATCTTGGGAAAAGACACCATAAATAAAGAATTTGAATTTTTAACAATTTAAAACAGGCCTACTAATAATGTTATAGCAAATTACGAACATAGTGGAAAACAACAGTTTTATCGGGATTATAAGAATATGCTGAAAGAGGAGGAGAAGAGGAGTCAACGATAGTTGACCTGGTCTACTTAGATCTACTGTTTAGCATGGTTCCGATTTGGACGTAAGCCCACAATTCGAATTCGAACTGTAGCCTGTACAACTAACTTGAGTTGCACGGTACCTAAAAGTCCCAGTTGGAAAACCGAAAAGTCCAGTCGGAACCAGCTAATAGCGTGATTTCGTTTCGGGATGATTGGTAATTTAAGAGATCAAAAAGATATTTCTGTATGAGGGCAGTTCTGGCAATTTTTTTTTCCTGTTCCACAAGCCATTGTTGTGTTAGGCCTCTCAAAACAAAAGCTTGCTAAATCGGTTGGACAATGATATGTATTTTTAATATTTAATTTTTCTTTATTGCTTACCAACTTTTACCCCTAGGACTACACCAACTTCTGTCTTCCAGTCATGACATCTCCGATGTATCTCATGTGCGCATTTTACTACTTTTCCGACAATGCTGTTCTTAGTTTCTGTAGTTGCTTGCCACAAAACAAGCAATGCATCGCCTAAAACAGTAAATTATATATGTAGTCCGGCAATACTTGAGAGTACAGACTTGTGTTTTTGAGCGGGAACAGAAAATTCAGTTCTCCAAAAACGTGAAATCGTTATGGTAGTCCGAACTTAAAATGTTAAATACATTTTTCTGATCAATAGTGTATATCGATTTTTGCGGTATGATCTGTTCAATTTACATATTGATTAAAAAAAAGGAAGTTGTATTAAAGTATTGTGGACATTATTGTCCAAAAAAAAAGCGGAAGTGTATTTGGCATTTGTTTGTACAGTACTGTTGTTTTATCGACATATTCTTATGCGTTAGGTATTTTGAATAACCAAATATTATGAGTGCGGTGAATTGTTTTAAATATTCTGTTGCTGAAACGGCTTACCAGCAAATTCCACAACATCGCCGTCCGCGTCTAATACAACGTCTTCGATTCTTCCAAGGTAGTTGTTCAGGGTTTTCATCAGTGTATCCACTCCAAGATTTCTTCTCTGGTATTCCTCACAGCAAGCAGTAAATCCTATGTTTTAAATTAATTAATTAAAATAAAATACAACAAACTCAATTTGCACGACGTCATTATAATATTGACGTAGTCATGTTGCTCTCCCTGGATAAACTTGTTTTCCACTTGAACACAACGTAATTTTGCGGCAGGTATCAGACCAATCACGACGCCAGGGGTCCGAAGCGCGACTGTTACACGTGCCTAGATACGATTATTAGAGTTCAACGGTCTTTACAGTAATTACTATTAATAAATATTGTGCATTAATAAGTGCAAAACATTAGTAGTTTGCCTTAATCATAATATGCAACTGCAGGAGAAACGAAACTTTTCCGTCTCTCATTCAATTCAATTAATAGGAGGAATAGTTGTCTACATGTCAACTAATATTTTAAAAAAACTGTAATGACTGAAGGTTTAAACCAATACTTAAGGAAAAATATATTATTAATATTATTTTTTATTTAGGCCTACCTGAAACATCAAGAAACATGAGGCATCCTTCCAACTCGTCAACATAAGGAATCTGTTTCCGACGGAACGCAGCGTCGATAACTAGGTCCGGGAGCTGAGCAGACAACTCTCCAGCGATTCCACCTGCAATACATAAAGGTTTTTAGCATTGAGTCATTTAGTACTGTATTCTGAGCGATGCGACGTTTGTTTACACCCGGCCAATATTTCCCCATTCCGGATCAACTCCGCATTGTTGATAGCGGTGTGAAAAGGGTATAAATTAGGTTTACTTACGAATGTTTAATTTGCACGGACGCAAAATTATAAAGCCTCAAAATTACCTAGCAATTATCTTACCTCAAAACAATGTCCATATCAAAAAGTAACGTTTCGTATTAGCACTTGCACTTATCTAGGCCTACATTTTCTCTTGCATCATTTTAATTAAAGAAATAAAATTCATATATACTTACCCAAATCAATTCAGCATTTTAATATCATTTAGCATTTTCAATCAAAACAAATTATCAACGACAGATTCGAATCTAGATTTACGTATATAAACTAGACATTTTCTCTTGCTTAGACATATAATATGGATTCTCATTAAAAAAAATAAGTTTGTTGAAACCAAGGGCACTGTCTACAATGTGGTTTGCAGAAAATTAGCGAAAATACCTGATACTTTAAAAATAGATACTACGTGTGTGGACAACATAATTCCAATAACACCACAAACCACAAACCAGTGGAACATCATAAACCATCGTTTACTCATTTGCATATTACGTGCATAATGGCATAACTCCAAGGCAACACCTGTATATTTACCGTTATTGGTCGTTAGATCATTAGATCATATCTTCACATATTAATTCTCAAATACTTAGGATGTTGTTTTAGGACATGTTAAACTCACTGATAGGCCTACCATAGTACGATTCTTTTCAAATACTGTATATTGGTAGAATACAAAGAAATAGAACAACAACAAGATAATGATGATACACGGTTTCGATAACTCTATATAACTATGACAATAACGTTGGACCGTATACTTGAACTATGACATTGTGATTTATCTTTAGAAAATAGATATTGATCATTTCCGACAATGCTGTCAGTTTTAAATTTTAAAAAAACAAAACAAACAGGAAATCAGCAATTTTAAATGTTTTTAAATATTACGATACATTATTGTATTTTCAATTATTCATTATTATTCATAATTTGGTACGGAAAAATGAATCCAAACAAATTTATATGATAGTTGAAATATCCTTGGACACTATAGAAATCCTTGCCCGATAAAGAAAACGATGCACCGAAAGCAGCTTTATATACTCACTAAACAATTGCTGATCCAATTGGTGTTACTATAAAAGCAAGGCCTAAGATCTATAAAAGTATGTCTATACGTATTTGAATAAAAACGGAGCTTTAGAGAATTGTAGTTTTACATTACAGTATTTAGTCTGATAAGCAACAACAATGGAATGACTACCGTACTTTTGTTCATTCGCCAGTTTTGCTGACCAAATCGACCTTAATGTAAGCGCAGCAAGATATTATACTAAATAATAATAATGTCTTTTTAAAATGAAATTGATTCTAGATATAAGCAACTGGAATACTTTTCTGATCCCATCGATCTTCTGTCTATACTGTCTTTTGTATTCATTTTCTTCTTTAAGCACTAAAACGGTGTTAAGATTCTTTTTGCTTATCAAACCATTTTAAGTCCTATATTCTTGGCTAATGCACACAATGAATTAATAACAAACTGAAATATTTTATGATCGAGGACAAGCCAAAAAACAAAAACTAAAAAAATCCAATCCAAATTTACGAACAAGAAATCGGCACGAAAATACTTTTTAATTAATAAAACAAGAATTGTTAAAAATGGAATAGAAGGTCACAGATATCTATTGAATTTGTGTCTAAAATCGACTTGAAATATTTGTTTTGAAAGTCTTACATATTTAAATAAAATGTATTTTTAAAAATAAATTGGAATAACGGGTCACAACTGCTAATATTTAATGCATTTTAAATTTCAATCAATTAACTGATATTAAATAGACACGCACGCATTAAAATGGTTAAATCGAAATTAACGTATGAATTAAGTCGTAATTAACACCACAAAATGATACTAATGTGACTGTACAGACACTACGCAAGTGGAATGGATTAACAAGATCACAACTGAACTATACACTGGTTAATAGTACAGTAGTTAAATTGCCTGTAGCTTTAGCCTACAGGCGTGACAAAAATCGAAATGTACATCTTGAAGATAAAGTTCTGTGCTTTGTGAAGCACTATCAAACTTTATGTGGCAACAAAAATGATTTGCCCATACTGTATATATACACGATTACGTCATTTCACTGCCATATATGGGCACATCACATTTTTTTTTCAAACTAGGCCTACTTCGATAGTGTAGACAGAGCTTTACACGCTTATAGGCCTAGTGCCACTTACGTGTGCCTAATTAGTTCCTTAAAGTTTCTCCAGGCTGAAATAGTTCAAATAAATAGGGCCGACCTACTTACTTGTTTATTCTCTAAAGCCTCGTGTAAACAAAGAACAAGGAATACAATACATTAAGATATAATAAATTAGTCAAAATTGTAGTATTGTATAAAATGGTGAGATGAAGCATGATAAAAATACGGTATAAAATATATTTTTTTAAATTTATTTAATTTTAAACTCTCAAATTTCTTCTATTCAGGCCTTATACAAGAGTGAAACCTCACTCTCTCTTAAGTTTTTGATGTAAAGGGTAATATTTCTATAACAAATAGACCTAGGCCTATACGGAGAATTACATTAAATTCTATCATAGGTTAAACGAATAATGAGATACCTATATCGATAACCAAGTTGTTCAAGGCTCAGTAACTTTCATTAAACATAATATAATAATCTTTCTACAAAGAATTATTTGAATGTTTGTCAAATATTTAGTTAAATATATCATTAGGCATTATTTGTTTAGATATTAGGTAGACCACCTCGGCCAAGGCATATGCATATAACTATGAATGAACGCAAAGTAATGTTAGGTTTTAGTGTTTTTAAATGCTACTCAGTATTACAATCTTAAGATACTAGGCCTAGGCCTATAAGGAAATGTAGGCCTAGTAAAGTACAATATCAACATTTAGCATATGACATGAAAGTTGAAAATGTAGACCTACCTAAATCTAGGTATACACTAGGCTAGGCATAGGCCTATGCATAATGAGGCATACTGCACTAGGCTAGACTCTATAGGCAATTAAGATGTAGGCCTATACAAGTTTATCTTAATAATTTAATTAAGGTCCACTGTTGGCTAATTGTAGCTATCGTACTTTTTAACCTAGCCTATTTCTAAGTACCGTACCCTAGTCTAGGTCCTAGCCTAGGCCTACCTACTAGGCTAGGCTAGAAGGGCCTAGACAAATTATTCAACCATCCCAATAGTGCTTTGATTGAAGATAAGATTTACACTATTGAATACTGCTTTGGAATGCGTTCAATTGCAATACAAATAAACGTTACAAATAAATTAAATAAAATACTTCCTACAACTTTAGCAGACATGCTGGTTTAATATAATGGTTAAGTACACAAACCTTTGAATTTCCTCGGCATATTCTAGTATTATCCGACAAACGACAAATTAAATAGTTACAATTAAAACCGTAGGCCTAAACAACAATAGTTTAGGACTATATAAAGCAGATAATATTCTTGGCTTTAGAAATAGGCCTCAAGAAATGATTATTTTTTAAGAAAAACTTTGTTTACTTGGAAGCGCGTCGTCCGAAGAATGTTGACGCGTTTGTAACGCGCAGTCTGGTGGTATGTCGTCGACGAGTGGTGCGTTGACATTCGTCGAATCGCGTAGAATATCCATTCGAACGTACCAGGATAGAGCAGCATCCACAAAATGACAACACAGTTCCAAACCGCAGACTGTTATTTAATGCCTATGATAAAACCAACGAGTATATAAAGAACGGAAATGCATGAGTGCATGGCCATTTATAAATATCCAGGAACAATCCACGATCTTTTACATGAATGATTAAATAAAATACGTTTGATCGCGCTGTTTACTTTATACGAACAATCATAGCTTGACACAAGATTCGATATTTTCTACATGATCGAAATCAGCATCGCGCAAATAACTGATAAAACAATATATATTCCTCAACGATTATCTGACATTTAGGTTAATATTTAATCGGGTATTCAATTAGTATTTTATGTTCCGTATAGCTCCAAACATTCCGGGAATTATTTTGTCGCGTCACTATGCATTATTTTGACACGCTAGTGTTACACTGAAAACCATGTGAATCGGAGGCAGAGAAACCTAATGTAGATCTATAATTCATACTTAACAAAAATAAATGAATCATAATTGTTGCAGTCACTTTATTATTGAAATTGAAATATTGCATTGCCTATTACAAACACATTATACTATTTCTGCTAGTAATATTATCTATATGCAGTTGGTGCGGCTGTTGTAACAAATTATTTTTATCATGCTTTCTGTAGGCTTTATTTAACTCAACATTGTGGAACACTACGCTGGCTGCTGTCAACTTTTAATAACTGAAGATTATTGCCATTATAGCGAGAAACGGTAAATGCGAATGTTATATTATTAGCCAGTATGTTAATCTACTAGTCTTTATGAAAAAAAAGGGTTGCTATTTGAAAGCAGTACTTTGTAAATCTATCTCCGATTTTCTGTATTTATTTCCACATTATCTGTCCAGTATCTAGGAAAATTCTGTCTATGATACTGGGAAAATTATAGAAAGCGAGAATCGGCCATTAGGCTACATGTAGGCCTATACAGATGCGACTGATTAGAGATGACCAGCAACGCAAGTGCATCGAACGCTTAGTTTTATTTCATATGTAGGCTAATCTCTACTGTAGAAAACAGTAGTTACTAAAGTTCGGTTCCCACAAGAGACGCAGCACAACGTAACGCAACGTAAGGTATTTGACCAATCACAAGCGATGAATTTATTCAACTGTCGCTTGTCATTGGTCAACTTCATTGCGATACGTCTACGTCCTTGCGTTGCGTTGCTATAGTGGGAACCAAGCTTTAGCCTAACCATTAAACTGATTGCAGATAATTATAATAATAACATGTACCGCAGTATCACGGAACTTTCCTATATACTGCTAACAATGAAGAAACAGCACGGGAAACTAGTTGTACTGTAGTACCAATAAGGCAATACAGTAGGCCTACAGTATTTACAAAATATGTAATCTAGCAACAACAAAGATAGTAAAAAACTAAAATAAATTCTTAAAAACTAGAGAACTTTTCAGAAGGCACCATAATAATTTCACAACATTTTCTGTTTGTGCAAGACTCTAAATAGTTGTTTATTAGTTAGTTTGTCATTTCAAGATAGGATTAAATAGTATCGTCGTCGTCAATGTTGGAAATAGTCCTACTATCTTACTTGAACAACTGTGGTGTTCTATTTTTAAAGAATGAAATATTATAATAGTTGATCTGTCTACAACTGCTCAACTAGTATGTTTGAATTTTGTTTTCTCGCTTCAAAGATTGTAGTTATACGAATTCTTTTGAACGTCTGTTACAAATTCCAATAGGGTAGTATAAACCACCATTTAAAGAATGTTAGAAAAACAAATTAGATATAACTACAAGGCGTCAATCAGGATGGATTGGGAGTGGGTAGAGAGACACTTGGACATTGAGAAAAGAGAATAATAATAATAAAGGCCCGTGAAAGAGGACTAACTTTAGTCCTTGACTATTTCTGAGATTTAGTTCAGGACTATTCTAAAACGGTAGTGCTGGACTAAACCGGGACTAAAATCGTCATACGATAGTCTTTCAAAGGAGTAGGTTTAAGAAAGTTACCGGTATTCCTGTATTATCTCGAATAAATGAAACATAAACGAAAACAAAATCGGAGAGATTTAGCCATCGGTGAATGGGTCGATATGATTCATATAATATTGGCGAGGCCCCGGATGTGCGCTATATCATAAGATTGAGTTTTAATATCGTCATAATAAAGACAGTAACATACTTCACACTTCCTGCTTTTTTTATAAGGACAACGAACATTTATCGAAACTAGCTAAGGTGACGTCATTTGTCGTTTGCAATTTTATTGGAAGTGCGCAATGTTATTCTACCGGACATACGCTTCCAAATTTATACCAGCGTCATGCCTGTCTCTATGCATTTTATCTTTTTTTAATGTTTTTTTTTTTATGTTTTCATATTATTTTAGGAAATAGCCTACTTAGACCAATCACAAACGCCGAAATGGATTGATAAGACGTCATTGACAAGAGATTAGTGATTGGTCGGAAGTGAAATGCAATCTGTCAAATTACTTGAGATAGTCCCGATTTACAAAGCGCGTTTCTTATTTCGCCAACCACGGAAAAACAAAAACAATATCAAGTTGAAGTTGAGTTGCGATAATGAGGGATACGGGTATACCGGGAAGCATTAATTTTAGAAAACGTCAAAAATTGCAGTTCAACATCGAAAGAAAAAAAGATTGCAGTAACGCCAATCTGCACTGCGAACGTGCGTTAGAGAAAGTGTGTTTTGCAAGTATGACGTCATGAGCTTAGGCATGCATCATGAATATTCATAATATATGCACGCCCTCTATAGTTTCTGCCTTAACCTAATAGGGAAAAAATAATACTACCGGGAACGACATACCGAGACCGGTAAAATAAATATATATAAGAAATATTATATTACAGTTTTTGTAAGACACACAAAGATTCAAAATTATAAAATATGAATACATAAATAACACAATAACGTCTGTACTATTTCAAATGAGTTGATAAGAAGTCAAATTGACTGAATTTGATAATAAAAATGTAAATTTAATGTACCCTAACTAGATATAAATATACTAGACATTTAAAGTGCAATTGCGTGTTGCGAGCCAATATATTAGCATAAAGTAGACTAGTTTTGACGATGCAGCACCCTCCTAAGACACAAACCGAATGTCTATATTACACCGTTTCTCATTGAACAAAAGATCTTCAACGGACTAGGTCTATGCCATGTACAATCGTCGCCTGCAATAATTGATTTCACCCGCAGAGAGAGAAACCGTAAACTTTGCCTAGATCGTCTTAGGCCAATATTTTTTAGACAAACAATGAACTTTCAGATCTGAAAATCAATGAGCGTGACGGGAGGTCAAATTGCCCGTGCAGAATATGTATACACAGCAATATAAACGTGTGGATAAATTATTTTTACTATTGATAAAAATAAACCTTAATAAATAATCGTAAAAATATTGGGTTATTTCTTAAAGATGTATTGTCCCTTTGTCAAATTCCAAAAAAATAAAAATTAGAAGATTTTAAAAAAAAGTGGGTCATTTTGAAATATCATAATAGTTATTAACTTTCTCCAAAAATTAGTCGGAAAAAAAAAATTATTTAACTGAAATATAGACGTTTTTTAGTTTAAAAAAAAACTGTGACTTCCAGTCAAAGTTTTCGATCAAATCATATCTTATAATGCAACGCGCTTGTTTGGCTACTCTGTATGCATAATCATAAAACTTCCTCGCGATCTGTGTGAAAACACCTTCTCAACCGTGACGAGTTGTAAACAATCCTAATTAGGATCATGCATAATGCATACTCTTGGTTTGAAATCTTTGTTTACTTTCTCTCGTGACGATTTTCCAGACGAAATGTAATCAAACTAATTTACCTGTTAATTACGTAAAATTGTTGTTTTTGGCACGAATTTTCGACTTAAAGTGAATAACTTTAATATTACTTTGATATGGCCAATTTAAATTTAGAATATTTTGACTTTCATTTTTTTGTGTTTCAAGGGACAATACATCTTTAAGAAATAACTTAAGAAAATTTATTTAGCGTTGAAATATTGCCACGACAAACAGCATTTGTTCACACGAAGTCGAATTTGCCATTTTCAAGAAAAACCAGAAGAACCTACCTCTAACCATACACAGCATTAATGCTGGTCATAAGAGGATAACAAACGGATATAAATAGATAAATTTACATTTTCCTACAGAAAACAAACGGAATTTAACCATTCTAGTCTAGGATAACCCTTTATATTAAAAATAATATTTATTATTATTTATCTAACCAAAGTACGTGATCAATCAGAACAATAAACATCATTCGATTTATTTATCATGACGTCATTTGATTGGACTTCTATGGGCGAAGACAGTATAAGTTGACGCCGTATCATATATTTCTTTTTGTTTTCTGTAGGTGATATTATCAATCAGCAGTTTTGCTTAAATTCCACTGGTGCAATTCAGGCTTCTTGTGAACAGAGCTTTAATAGCCAAACATGCATATGGCATTAACAAAGCCACCATATACAGTAATATAGTACACATAATAAAGTATCTCGTAAAAATTTACAATATTAACTTGGGAAACATAAATTTTACTTGAATAAATTAAGGTCCGCTTAACATAATTAATGCATGTCTACTGTATTACATTTATATATACATTTATAAAATAAAGGAAAATTCATCTAACAAACTGCCCAATGCAAGGAATTCGCCAAAATATGTAACTATTGTTAAAAAAATGAATTTCATTTCATACAGTATCAAAATATAATCACTTTTAAATGATTTCAATGGAGAAATGTAACTGGTTACAGGTTTGTACTGTGTATAGTTGGGCTGGATGGTTCACTGTCACCCTGTCTTTCCCAGACACCACTGCCATCAAGTTTTTCCTCTTCTGAGTCGGTCTTTGTGCTGTCATCCAAGTCCCCTGGAGAGGGATCTGCTTCCAAAGTTGCACTGGCTTCAGATGCTTCGCTAACAGACAGTTCATCAAATTCTAATTTATCATCTTCTTCTTGAGGTTTGTTTAATCGTTCACTAACTTCTTCCTCAGTGTTTATATTTGTTTCTTTTTCTTGTACATTTTCGTCAGCAGCAGGAATATCTTCATCAGAGTCTGGATCAACTTTAGACTCAATCAAACCAGACTCAATTCGAGCAATAAGACTGTCCAATGGAGTCTGCTCTAAAACCTCGGGTGATGAATGGCGTTTTACATTTGATGCTTTTTTTTTTTTTTGCACAAGTCTTTCAGGACTTGTAAAGAGTTCCATTCGTTTAGCATCATCTTGATAAGTTGCTGCGTCAACAGGAGTTCCTTCAACTTCTGATTCTTTCCAATCACCCTGACTGCTGTCATCTTTTTCGATATTTGAACACTTTGCTTGCTCTTGCCCTTCATTGACATCTACTGCCTCTCTATCATCACCATCAATTTTCATTACAATTGCTTCCTTTGTTGAATCTTCTACAATAATCGATTTCTCTTCCATGACATCAGCATCTTCATCCTTTGGTCTCTCTACCTCTTCCGACAACTCACTAGAATCTTTCTGTGATAACTCACTAGCATCTCTTTGTGATAATTCATTACCACCTTTCTGTGACAATGGACTAGCATCTTTAACAGACAAATCTAACTCTTCCACTTCACTTTCTGTCGATTGATCTAAGCTTCCTTTCGATGTGTCAACTTCTTTCTCTTCCGGTCTCTTTTCTCCTTCAGTCACGACAATCTCTTTTATTGGTGTCAGTCTTTCCTGACTTGGTGATGTCACAGCTTTTGGTGACAGAATCACATCACTGGCAGCTTCCTCAACGATTATTGGTGGTTCCATGACATTTTCTGTGTCACTAGTTTCTAAAGATTCTGCCAATGTTAGTGCTGCTCTTAACTGCATGTTTGCATCAGTGAGTCGATTGCGACTGTCAGAAAGACTATTATTAGAAGTTGTTATCACTAGTACACCTAAGAATGTAAAATTTAGTTATTTATTTAAATGATTTTTTAAAAGTTTAAATATTAGGTTAAAACAAAATAGAGAGAACTGCTATAAAGGGAACACCTTCACAAGCCTATAAACTGTCCATTAGAATACAGGTTGGTCGTAGTGTTTAAGGTACAGTGGTTGTGTTTTGTATACCTGTTTTCTGTTTGTTATACTGGTTACTGCATAATGCTAACAGCACATCTAGGTCATCTTCTTCACTTGCCCCAAACACATTACTTGCCCAAAGAGATCTTTAAAATATCAATATGATCAATATTAATTTATACTTTAAAATGAAAAGAAAAACTCTGTATAAACTACACATTACCATATTATTTAAAATGTATGTACTATTAATATTTAGATCAACAAGGCCATATAGATGGCTGCAGTCGCGTGCTTAAGTTTACTGACCGACCAACCGACCGAAATTGCTGAACATGTTAAAAAATGTTGAAAAAACATTTTTTATTTTTTTAATTTACACATGCGTAGCCTGTCACTTTTGACGTGCTCGTATAACGTAATTTCGAGTTGAAAAGTGAATCAAATATAATATTAAAGAAAGGTTGTAAAACAGAAATGGGGCAAAAAGAGTGCATAATAACATTGAACGCGCAGTGCGCGTGCAAAAATCTGCGCACTCATACCAATTTTTTAAATGCTTAACATTTTGAAAATTTTAAGCGCGCGTACGCATGCGTTACATGCGCTACACACGTAATTGTATTGCCATATGATGATTTATGCACTGAAATTTATGAGTACCAAATTTTATTTAATTGTGATTCATGCTTGTGAAGATATGATTACAAACGTGATTTCGTTAAATTGTACGTACAAGGCTTAATTTTTGATTGCGCACCGTGAAATTGAAAAGAAATGATTCCTGGCCATAAGGAATATACTGTGAAAAATTGACTTAGCTAGATGAAACTGGTATCAAGACAAGGCCATATACAAGTTAGTGTTTACCGACCGACCGACAGACATACTGAGCTGTAGAGAATATTATTTGAACTCTTCTGTGGCTGCTATTTTAAGAATTACTATTTTTAAAACATTGACCTCACATTATCAGATGCCCAATATCCCAGTAGGCCAAATGCAAAAGCATTTTTACCGATGTAAAACTAATTTTTATAGAGAAAAAACAGAGTTCTCAGGATTAAAAACGTTAATACTAAATCTTAAAGATGATGAGTTAAATAAAAAATAATTCTACCTGAAATAGTGAAGCTGTATAATGGCAATTTTGAATTGTTTGGTTGCTAGAAAATTCTCCAGCCTCGTGACTGCGACCTCAGGGGTCATTTGAGATGGGTCCATATTTGGAAGAGGTATGCTGTGTTCATTTTCTATGTCACCAAGCATTTGAATCAACTCCATTCGCACAGAACTCACTTCAGATGAACAATCTGTGATCTAGTTAAAAATCAAAGTTACAAATTTGAATACTCTCTCAAGTTTCATACCAAATTTGAATACTTCTTAAGTGTCATACAAAATCTGAATACTTGCCCAGTGTCATACCAAATTTGAATACTCCACAAGTGTCTTACCAAATTTAAATACTCCACAAGTGTCATAACAAATTTGAACACTTCACAAATGTCATACCAAATTTGAATACTCCACAAGTGTCATAACAAATTTGAATACTCTCTCAAGTTTCATACAAAATTTGAATATTCCACAATTGTCAACTAAATTTGAATTTTCCACAAATGTCATACCCAATTTGAATACTCTCAAAGTGTCACAACACATTTGAATACTTCAAAAATGTCATACAAATTTGAATACTCTCTCAAGTTTCATACAAAATTTGAATATTCCACAAGTGTCATACCCAAATACTTGCCAAGTGTCATACCAAATTTAAATACTTCACAAGTGTCATGCCAAATTTGAATACTCCACAAGTTTCATAACCAAATTTGAATACTTCACAAGTGTCATACCAAATTTGAACATTCCACAAGTGTAGTCTAAAATAAAAAAATTGGGTGCACTATACAAAACTTCAACTTCATGCATGCAATTTCAACACATTTTTTAGGCTTGATTCCTTCTCATCAACAGTACCTTGGTAACATTCTTTGCTGTAGAGACGTTGGTAACAAGCTTACAGTAACTGTCATACAACGTCAGGAGCTGGAAGTGAAGTTTATATAACTTGCGGCACAAGTCAACTTGCTACAAAACAAAATCAAATTTCAAAATTATACATTTTAAAAACATAAATCTACTGATAATTGAACCAATTTCAAGTTTAATAAAAATGTTTTATTTGATTTTTCTGAACACAAGGTTTCAAAATAAGCTGTAAGTATTCCAGGTACTGTAATTTTTGTTTTTTTAAACACATAGAACGACTGAAAATTGTCCCAATACAAAGTCTTTTAAAAGTCCCTCCACCAGAAAAAACTAACACATAAAAAGCAAAGCACAATTTTGTATTAAGGAAACAAACACTACATGTGATAGTTAAATAATATTGACACCAACCCACATTTAGGGAAGCTTTGATTTAAAAATTGTTGGTGTTATATAACCTTGAATTTGATGAACTTTACTCCACAATTACACAATCATACAAATAGCAATTAACGAAGCATATGTTGCACATAAAACTGGATATCTAATGTGAACATTATGCTAATTCTACAGTGACCTGAGTAATGATGACCCTCTTTACCCGACTAATACTTTCTTTAAAAATGTTGTACTTTACAATAAAAATTAACTATAGATGCAATAAAACACTATGAGTTAATTTATAAGTGGCTGTTTGACCTAGTAATTCTTTCTTTAAAAATGTTGTACTTTTACAAGTTCACGAAGCAATAAAACTTAATAGTCAAATATAATGCCTTGCTCAACTACATTTTAATTACTGCAGTAATAAATTTAGTGTGACGAATGGTTTGTTGCAGAACATAATAAAAAATATTACACTTGTTTTTTAACTTGCAGTATCTTTATGTTGTGATTTTACACTGATAAAACCATGTTAACACAACTATAATTAATAATAGAGTAAGTATTGATTCATGAATTCAGTTCAACAAATAGATAAAATGAATGAAAAAGGTAAAAAACTGGGTCACATTTTGGATCTATAAAAAATAGTTTCCCATCACCGCACGTTTGTTGTAGACTATGCTAAAAGCGTTTCAATATAAGTGATTTGCATTGGATGTTGATGTGAAGCACATTTTAAATATATTTGGTGATTTTACCACTACAGAGAAATAGCTAGCTACTAAATGATGACATCATGTTGATGAGGATTGTGATGATGGTGATGATGAAAACAATGATGGCATGTTGATGAGGATTGTGACGATTGTGATGATGAGGATAATAACAATGATGGTATCATGTTGATGAGGATTGTGGCGATTGTGATGATGAGGATAATAACAATGACATCATGTGGATGAGGATTGTGATGATGATAATGATGACATCATGTTGATAAGGATTGTGGTGATGATAATGATGGTGATGACAATGATGACATCATGTAATAGAGATTGTGATGATGAGGATAATAAAAATAATGACATAATGTTGATGAGGATTGTGGTGATGATAATGATAACGATGATGATAACAGTGATATGATGTTTTTGTCGCATTGATGATGACAATGGTGATTATTTATTTATTATTTAGAAATCTGGTAACTACCCAGACAATTTATTTTTTAAATTTATAAAATTTGTTTATGAATGAAGTACGAATTATAGCTGTTTTTCTACGACAAAGAGTGAAGCTAACACTATTTTATATTATAGCAAAAACAAGGACTAAACGGGTATGTGAATGAGCTACTACAAAATTTAAATAATTTCTTAAAAAATAAAAAAATACTTTCTTAAATTGAAGAGAAATTGTTTGTGAATGAGGTACAAAATCTATGCTAGTTGTTTTTCTATGACAAAAAGTGAAGGTGGCACTACTTGACAATAGCTAAAGCAAAGTTTAAACAGGGTTGTGAATCTACTTACAAGGTTTAGAAATAATTGCTGTGGAGGAAAATATTAAGTGGTAATCCATGCAAGAAAAGTTATGAAAACAAATTTTCAAAATATAGTCCTGAATAAATAATATTTTGTGACAAAAAAAAGTCACATATTTAGGTTACATTTTATACATCCTATTAAGGGGACATCTTCAAGAGCCAACAAGGTTTCCTTATAAAAAAGAGGTGTCCCTCAAGTACATATATGGCCCTGCTATTGCTTCATACTAGGCCACTGAATAGGTGAGTCCTTTGTTTGTATATTTTGGTAATTTATTTTAGGGTAGGGGTTTAGGAACTAGTGATTCTTACTGCAGTTGACATTTTGTCATGATTATGTATGCTGAAATTTAAACAATAATATGATTCTAGAGTAATGTATTATAAATCAATGCATTATAAATCACCTTGCAGATTTGAGGGACAATTTAAAAAATAAAAGTTCAAGAGACATACCTGACTTTTTGGGCTTCTTCCTTCAGGTCCCTAAAAAACAAATGTTATTTTTAATTTGCAAAATCTTCAACCCTTATATGTACTATTTTTTATTATTATTATTTAATTAAATATTTCAATAAAATGTCAAAGTTCATATAAAAGTACCAAATATTGGTTAATTTATTGCTTATCTTTGAGATATTGTTTTAACTTGGTTTTAAAATCAGAATAAGATATATTGCATTTAAAGGGAAGAGAAAGAAAGCACGTACCTGTGATGACATAGTCTGCATCTTGAGAGATGTTTTCACAGCATCTAAACTCTATTTTAAAATAACAAATAGAATAAAATTCAGTATGCCATATTGTTCTACAATACATTACAGCTATATTTTTCTATTATTATGACTTGTGCTTGTTAACAAAGAGAAAGCATGAATTGTGAAACAGAATTACCTGTACTGTGCTATCTCTCTTGTCAACATAGGTATTGTAGTTGTCTTGAAGCCAAAGCACATAGTATTTATGTCTGTCCAGTAGACTGGTTGACAGTAACGTTTCAGTGTCAATGTACACATAAGGGCAGTCATCTTTACATCTTAACAGATCAAGCGAACTAAGTGTTATGTTGTTAAGGTTATACATAGAATTATCAGGGCATAAAGCGTGACGTAAGAAAATGCCCTACCAATAATTGTGTTTGCCCCCACCTGCGTGAAATCAAACCTGCGATGTTTGAAGCATTGTTGGATTGTCGGTTCCCACTACTGATTATGCAATACAGCACTTTGCGTCAATACATTGGTGTTGCATTGCTTTGCTTGTGGAAACCACTCTTTATAGAGGGAAATTGGGAACTCTGGGTGTCAAGTAGTCGAGCGGTTAATGCAGAGGCACCGTTTACCGTACCAAAAGAACAAACAATATTGGCATGGGTTCGAGGCTCCTAGTTCTGGTGGTGTAACAAGTCTTCTAAGATAAGGACTATAAACCGTCTTGTGTACACAGTTTTTCTGTGTGCACTTTAATGATCCCAGTTCACCATTCGAGACAAGTATTACCCTGGTGACTTGCTTCACAAAATAGCCAATTTATCAGCGGATTAACACCTAGGCCTAGACATTTAAAAAAAAGTCATCCATTTATAAAAGTAGCAATGAAGACAGCCTATTTGGTAGCAATTATAGAATGGTCTGTACTTTAGTTGACATAAGATTGGTTTATTAGAATAGAGTTATAGCCTTATATTAATCAATATGTATCATGTATTACACATTTTGTAATGAGATGAATAGTTCATTAAAATATTTATAGACTGTACATTAACTGTTATTAATAAATTTTAATATTGATTAATAATAAAATATGTAATAGTATAAAATTAGTCGTAAAATTAAAGATATATTACTTGAATAATAGTGAGCTTTCGCTTTTGGAGGGTAGTCGAGATGGAAATCGTTAATTGCAGTGTATACTGGGCTTTATTTGCACAAATGTGCAGATTAATCGTTTGTATAAATTAGAGGCTGCCTTCCCAAAATAAAAGGTAGCTATATCACACTTAAAGCTCAGGTACAGGCATGAATTTTAAATATAATATTTGGTTAATAGTACATAAATCAAATATTTGTAACAGAAATCGAGACGAAAAAACATGAATTTCCCTTAATATGGTCAAATACAAAATTTGGCAAAATTCTTCCATAAAAAACAGAAAGACCTTTTTTCAGTAGTTAGGTAGTTAACCTAATGTAATAACATGTCTGGTGACTCCCTAGACAGTGAAAAAAGATGGTGGATATACAGTGGATATTTTTTGCTATAGCATGAAAATAAAAAGCTGAGATTGAATAAAAATATCAGAAATGTAATATTCAAGTTATATTACCTATATTTAGTCATCTGATAACATTTTTTACCACACCGTTTATTTTTCATAGCTTTTTAAAATGCCTCTCTATTTACAAAATTTGTGTACAAAAGAATAGAGATTTTACTGTGTAATTTGAACTATCCCCCCACTGATAAGAAAGTGCTTATTTTCAACAAGCTTGTGTAACACAAATAAAATCCCAAAAATTATGAAACATATGGGAAACTATAGATCGATAATTATTGGAATGTATGATAAATAGAAATTTTTTGCCCGCACCTGGCCTTTAAGGCTTATTTACCCTTGGATGATAACGATGAATTTCAATCGATTTATGTAGGAATACGCATGTTTATCTATTTATCGTTGATAGTTATAGCCCTAGTATAAATGGGCCTTTAACCATTGTAATGCATACTTTTCGAAATGCTAAAAGTAAAATGCTAACTTAGCTCGAAACGCTAAAATATTAAAGGATATGGAATTGTGAAGCAACATCCCGAAGCTGATCTCCAAGATAGTTGCACACCTCACGTGTCATGTAACAGAACCGCTGACACATAACCTTATACAGCTGCGTAAACGTGAGGAACGTGTTAACGGCGACCTGGCCAGTGGTGTCGTTCATAACCGCTAGCACGTGTGCACGCCACACCTCTTCAACTTCATCAACTGGGATGTATATGTAAGTAGAATGAGTGGTGGACGAGATGGTGTCTAGGGCCTCCAACTCGCTAGCAATGCTGGAGAAAAAAACAAATATCAAAGGTTAATAGTACTTATTATCAATGAAATGATATGTAATACTATTATATTCTTAAGATCGCACATTACTTATATAAGCATATTATACAGTAGAACCCTTTCTTTGGGACACCCTTATTCAAAATTCAAAACAAACATTTATTTCTTTCAACTGCAGAAAAGATAGAAACATAATCTATAACAATGACACATAATAATAAGGTTTAAAGCAAGAACAAAGGACAAGAAAATATAACGTACGAATCATTACTTAATTCATCAGACAAAAAATTGTCAATATTTCTATTTCGATATATTCAGGGGACACATCTATTCAGGGACAATTTTTCATGAAACGAACAAGGTGTAACATATACTTAACACTACTGTTACGTGTGACGAGAGTCAGGTGTCTGTCACATGCAAATGAATCAAGTCGTCTGTGGTCAAGTGGATGAATCAGAATGGAGCGTGGTGGTGCGCGGTATTTTGGAGAGCTGTGCTGGGTGTGGTAGACAAAGAAGGGACGAACTCACGAGACAGGACAAGTCGGAGACGCATGCGGTTAGAACTGTGTTCGAGACTACTGGAAGCAAGGCAGGACGATAAGAATGGGGAAGTTGTGATGTGTACGGATGGCTAGGCAAACCAACCACTCGGTATCAGACGTATCTATAGTTGTGTTGTTATGTATTTTATGCATCGTGAAAGGAAATAAATGGAGCTCGTGCTCCTTGCATAATACTCTGAGTGTCGGCTATTGTTTGTTCCAAACCTCGTTGTTATTTAGGTATTTCAGCCTAGGCCAAAAGTGGTCGTAACACTATGGTCAACCCTTATTCAGGTGACACCCTTACTAAGGAGACATCCCTATTTAAGGGATCTTCAGGTCCGAATGTGTCCCCTTATTAAAGGGTTATACTGTAAATTGTTGTCTAACCTTGAATATGACTGTGAAGGACTCATATGACTTCGTGTTGGTAAAGAGTCATACATCGGAGTTAACAATGGTTCACTCGTATTGTCTTCAAAACCAGAGTTACTGTTAGTCTGAAGGAATAAAAAACAAATGAGTTTGTAAATTCAAAAAACAGAAACATCTATCTATTTTACATTGTTAAAGAAGAAGAAGATTGGACAGGTATTTAAATCAGGAGCACTGCAACCCATAGTTATAAAATCAGCACAGGTTCGCAACTCGTCTCCAGGCCCATAGTTCTGGTAGTGGAACAAGTCTTAACAGAGGTCCAGTGTACACATATGGTTAGACTTGCCCCAAGTCTGTATTTATTGTCTTTTTTTTTATTTCTTTGTTTTTATTTCGACCGCGATTTTTGTCTGAAAATACAGACTTGTGAAACACGTATAGAAATCGATTTGCAGACCGCAAACATCCGATAAGAATGACGTAGGTTATCATACCGTATTTGGCTATATAGGGTGGGCGGTATGTAAATATGGATTTCGAATCAACCAATGATCATTTTGTTTCAAAATGAAAAAGATCGAGTACATACAGTGCTCAATGTACGATCGAGACTGAACAACTGTTGAAATATAAAATCTTGTTGCCAAGTTGTTTAGTTGTTTATTAATTGTTTAGTCCTGGCCTAGGCCTCCTTCGTAGGCCTACTCAACTCGTACGTATGACCTGCCAAATAAAACGCCAATAAGGTACATACCACCACCGGCACACAACAGCCTATGGCTACACCACCACACAGGGTCTGGGTGGGAATTAAATCAAATTCTCTTCGCATAAAAAATGATCTATTCAATGTTTGATTTGCGGAGAAGCTAGCCTATCATATCAAGACGAGTTTTCATGTTCTTGGGAAAAATCCCATCAAATGTTTACCATTTACTAGGCATATAAAATCATTTCTAGCCTTCAGAAACTTTCATCAATGTACCCAAGTACACATTGTCTAAACGTAACATAGCATAACATAGTTGAGTCTTTGAAATCCTGAAATATGAATATTAAAACTGCGTACGAGTGAGTAGCCAATGGCATGCGGCTGAAACTAGTCAACTGGATAATCGTATGCACCAAGAATTCTTGGTGTCAAACCATGTGACTTGTACTTGTTTCCTCAGACGGAGTATCCAAACTCAAGTAATACACGTATGAAACGCCATATGTGCAAAAATATTTATATTTTTACTAATATTAAGACAAAACTCCGTCTGGAGCCCAGACTAACATATGGTTTGTGTGCACTGTAAAGAACCAAGGGCATTTTTCGTTATGAGCGTTAAGCAGTTATTGGGCACGCTGCATCTATCATGATTAACCCGCACCCTATCTCAGTATATAGCTTCATTTAAGCTACTAAATGATTACCAAGTAGCAGGTTATGTATGTATGTAGATTGATTACCTCATCTTCATCAGATGAGTCTTTCATCTCTCGGTCAATCACAGCTTCTAAGTTGGGTGGGGCACTAGGCTCTATCGTGTCCAGACTCTCCAAAGACTGCCGACTGACACACCAGTTGAAAGCTTTCTCATCCTGGAAAAAACAAGAACGTTGAATGAAGGTTCTTATACGTTTCGGAAGTGGTGGTTGGTATCACCGAAATTTTGTTTCAATTTAACTATTAAGAATTGTTTTATTCTCTTCTCAAATTAAATTTTTGAGGAGGATAATAAAAATATGAGTACAAGGTATAGTATAGACCTCCCCTCCCCCAACCCCGAAATTTAATGGAGTTTGCAGTAGTCTAAGGTCTGTCTAAGGCGAGCATTTTGGCAAAATCTGTTCAGTTGTTTTGGCCTAATCTTGACAACAGACAGACACACAGAAAGTCAGACAAATGTATAAATCAAGATGATTTTATAAAGATATAAAAATTAAATAGATGTACTGTTTATTTTTGCTAAACTTACATTTCCTTCTAGCTCAACATCAAGGAAATCAAAATCCTTGAAGACAAATGTTTCATCACTTTCGTTGAGTTTATTGTCATTGTTGATGTTGTCTGCTAATGACGTAGTCTCACTAGAACACGTACTAGGCTGTCGCTCAAGAGCAATGTCACTGGTTGAACTAAATATTATCTGTTAATATAAAATGGAAATAATAATGTCCTGTCATTTATTGGGCTATATTTATTTCTATGTGGGTATCAATTGGCCGTGACTAAGTAGGTAAGAATCATTAACATAATATACCGGCAACTTTCAATTCACTGCATCTGATTGGTTAATCACCGGTCTGTAGTTATGGCCATGCCCTCAAACTATACACCGGCTAAACTCCACATGTCTGTTTTCTCGATCTTTATCTTCTTCACACACGCACGATGTGACAATTACGTGTAGATAGCCCTAGCCTAGCCTATGATGGTTAACTTGTGTAGAGGGAGGGATCTGACTTGGTAAGTTTAGCAGTCAGTTAAATTATTTGTATACTATAACACCCATATTCAAGGGTCACCACATTAAGGGTAACATTGTTGGGTATCGAAGGTGTCCTCTCAATAGGGGTTCGACTGTACTCCAAATGGCCAATGCCACTTTTTATTGGACAACCAGATCATGTTGACCTCGTAAAAAGTCATTAAAGGTCATGAAGATGAAATGAAGAACCATTGTAACAATGTTACACGGTTTCCTAGTTCAACATATAGAAAATAGACTAAACAAACCAAACACCCCAGCACACTGCATTGTCTTGCAGAATACATTAAGCTGTACTCACAGATGGGCTCCTTGATACACCGACATTCTGTCCAAGAGTCTGCAACACTTTCACCAATTTATCTTTAGTGCGTCTCTGTGAGTGTTGTGGCTTCCGCCAGGCAGACATCACCATGCTCTGGTTGGCACTGGCTGGTGTTGCAGAAACACCAGAAGAGCCACCAATTGAGCTAAGCTGAGATACCTCAGTAGGTTCTGTGCTAAGACTACTGTCATCGCTACTGAGCGTGCTCGCCGCTGACTCATCACTGTGTGTCGTCATTACCGTCATCATTGATGTGAACTTACGACGAATCACAGGTGTCTAAGATAGATAAAGAGTAATATTATTTATATCATGAGGACAGTCTATAAAGAAAAACCAAAAAAATAAATACAAGGGTGGTTAGGTCTACACGGAACTCAACTCAACTGGCAAGACAAGTTACAAATTAGTTTCATGTTAACTTTAAGCACTTTTCTGTTCTTATCAGTTCTGTTCAGTTGCTCGAAAATCAACATGAGTGCTCTTGCGCAGGTTTTTTTCAGTTGATTTGAATTCTGTGTTCATCTGAAGTGTATATCGCATGTTTTTGCCTTTAAAAATCCCAGAGTATTTTGATAAATATTTGATAATATTCGTCTGCAGCTTTCGGCAAAAATTAAATTGTTCAGCGCTCTACATTCTACAATCATATTTGATAACAATACTGATCAAAATACAAATAAAATACAGTACTATAAATAAAAATATCCACCACCGATAACAAAAATGAAAATTGAAAGCTTTGAAAATAGGTGGATAACATGTGTGCTTTTAAAAATTGTTATTGTTATTTTTTCTACTATTTTAAACAGGTATAAAAATAGGAAGAATTCTGTCTTCAGATTTGCTAGTAGTAGTTGACAGAATGAAACTGACCATAATTGAAACACATTTGTAATCACAGTTAAATTATTGGTTATTTGAAAAAATGATAGCATAGTATTTCATTCAATCATTGATTAATTATGTAACAATACTAAAAAATGTTAAGTTTTAAACAAATAATCAATTCTACCTACACAAACAAATACAAAACTGGCAAACATTAATAATATCTATGTTATTTACTGTCACCAGAATTAAAATTTCAAAAAGCAACATGAAAAACCAACATTAAATGAAGTTATTAAGGGATAGATTTTATTATAAAGGGGAGCGGTGAAAGGGACAATTTTAAACTACAACAAAATGTTTGAATGAAAACAATAAATGGTAGCTATTTTGCACTAACAACTGAGACTACAAATCGAATACAAAAACAATGGAAAACTTTATTTTGCCAACACAGAAAACTCACGCTTTTGTCTTCCCGTTCAACCATCTGCCAATCAATAGAAACAGAAAAATATAGCATATAGAGTTAGTAGTAATCAAAATAAAAAAGAACATAAATAAAAAATACATAACACAAATATTAAATTAAAAGTAACCAATTAATTTAAATTAATAAAAGTAAAACTAAAACAAGAGATTGGTTTATAATACAAAAAGTAAATAAATTATAACAAAAATAATAATATTACAAAAAATAACATTATATAGAATTCATATTTTTGTACAAAACTGAAAATCAAACATTATCATTTATTATAATTAATGTTGTTACTTTTAAACATTTTAAACTAATTTAATTAAAATAACAAAACTATTATATTGAAATAATTTCACTTGGATCCAGGATCGAGTCCAAATAAATCATTTGGCCCGATCCAGCGTGTTTACACTTGCATTCCAAACAACGGCCCTGCAGATTCATTTACCTCAATTTCTCAAGCCATTGATCATGGCTCAATGCATAAGCCGGCCCAAACATAAAAACCACTCCTGGACCTACTAAAGAGGTGGACCAGATCTGCATCTGGCCCAGGGCTGACCTAACTTTATGGAGTGTTTACTTACAGATCCAGGGAATTAAGGCCGAAATCATAAGTGTAAATGGTGATTTTGAAATAGAAAAGAAAAAAGTATTTCTTTCATTGCAAAGATCTTTTCGTGTTGGGAAATGAATTGAAATTAAATCCTAGATATGTTGGTGCAGACCCACAAAATTGTAAATTGGAGAGGATTTATCACACACTATTCAATTTTAAGCCAGTGAAGTTCTTTTAATAAATAATAGTTAATAATATCATTTTAGTTTGAAAAGGGTGTAATACGTGACATGATTATAATATTATTCTAGTTGCTCTGTTGTTTATTATGTAAACTTTTTCTGTATTCATGTCATATTGAAATAAAAATAACTGTTGACGAAAATAAGAGACATATCAAACTTATCCAATCACTGAACCATTGATTCTTACCTTCGATAAATCAAATGTGAATTCCATTGTACGCCCAGGAAGGTCTTTACGCGAGCCTCCGTCGGTGTTTGCACGTGACCTTCGACGGCTTTCATCCTGGGCTGTTGACGGTTTGACCAATGATGATGAACGAGATACGGCAAGCTTTAGTATGTTCAACGATTCCTTCCAATGTGGGCCCTATTGAAAAAAGTTAGAAATACAAAGTACTGTAACAATAGGAAGCTGTAATTTGTGACGACCTATGACCTAGGTCATGTCAATTCATTATGCACAGAGACATTAAAACGAGAGAGAGAAACGGCAAGCTTTATTATGTTCAACGATTCCTTCTAATGTGGACCCTATTGAAAATATTTAGAAATACAAAGTACTGTAAGAAGACAATAGGAAGCTTTGACTTGTGATGACCTATGACCTATGTCATGTCAATTCATTATGCACAGAGACATTAAAACGAGAGCAAGATACGGCAAGCTTTATTATGTTCAACGATTCCTTCCAATGTGGGCCCTATTGAAAAAAGTTAGAAATACATATTACTGTAACAAGACAATAGGGAGCTTTGATTTGTGATGACCTATGACCTAGGTCATGTAAATTCATCATTCAGATTCAATTTATTTATTTTTTTTTTTTTTTTTTTTTTTTTTATCAATCAATCAATCAATAATTTTTATTTCTCAAATAAAAACAAAATACAGTTAACATTTTCTAAAAATAATAGATAATAAATGAGAAAAGTCATTCATACATAGTATAATGATAATTGTTTTCTTGACAGAAAAACGCAAGCAAAACAATACACACATAATATTTACATTCGTGATCAACTTGGAACTAACAACAACAACTACTGATCAAGCAATATAAAATACAACAGACCGAATGACCTATCTTTGAAACTCATTGTTGTGTAGTCTAGCGCTAGGTAAGAATGAAAATTTATGTCTATTTGTATTAACTGGAATTGTTGTTAATCTTCCAGATCTGGTGACTACTAACTTATTGTTGAGAATATGAGCATGCACAGACATTAAAATGCACTTTTCAAAGTATGTCCATTTGACTTACTTGAACATATTTAGCGATGACACGTAAAAGATCATCATTGACCTGTTGCATTGGTGCTGACATGAGGTCAACGTTATGGATGAGTGAATAGACAATTGTTAGTACTGCTAACTGGTTACTCATTGGTCCTTTCTCCAAAACCTGTGAAATAAAATCAATATATAATTAACATAAAATTTGTATGGAAGCAAAATTTGTTCTTTTTATGGTCATATTATTCAAATTGTCCAGTACACATCATAACTCTTTATGTCCACAACCAGTGGAGGTGTGGCTTGGTGGTTATGATTCTTGACTACCAATCCATATGTCAGGATTGTTTTCTAATGACACTCCCAAAGACTTGTAATAAGACTTTGTTTATGTAGAGCATCTTGTGAATGAGATTGCCACCTTAAGAAGGATTATGAATGAATTCACTTTTGGTTATCATTGGTAATTTGCCTAAATATATAAAAACTAAACAAAAACAACCAAAAGTAAAGGCAAAATCAACTAGATCGACTAAAATGGAGTACATGCTTTGGCTTGCAAACTTTACCAAATATTAAAAAGGTGCACACGTTCATTAAAGTGACACAAACCAGATGTGTAGTCTGGACCCTTTAAGTTCTTACTTAGAACTAAGTTATGGGTTGTTGTGCCCTTTCCTTAAACACTCAACACGACAGATAAGAGAAAAAACAGTTCAAGATATAACACAATGAGAAGTATTGGGAAATCACATTGGATGTTTACCTCAATCAAAAAGGTCATCATAGAAATACTGAACTGCGAGTAGTTGTTGTGGACATATTTACAGACGACACCCGTCCAGGCCTTGCTGTCACGGTTGTATGTCTTCTCACTGTACATGGTGAGTACAGTAGAGAGAGGAGACATGTGTGTGTATCGCTCACTACACATCTGGAATGAAAAAGTAATAAAGAATATTCTGTATGTGTTGCTTGTATGTTTTTTTATGTTACTCAACTAGCAGGTATTTCTTTCCAGCTCAAGTATAATTGACATGTATGGAATGCCATGTGTGCCAAAATGTTTTTCTTTTTACGAATATTAGGCTGAATCGGTGTCTTAAAACCTAGACTATTGTAGATTATGTTGTCCATTTAGCCAAGCCTACTTTAATACAGTACACAAAATTCACTCCAACTGTTTAGGTTTTTAACCTCGTTTTGAATAACAAAATATTATCACACACAAATTGTGGACATAACAAAAAGCTCTTTTTTTATTAATAGTTTAGTAATTGTGTCAATAAACATACTCTACTGATATTATTAGCAATCTCCATTGCAAATTTGTCTGGTTGTTCAAAATGTTGAATGAGGTACGGTAGAACTGCAATGACATTCATCGGAAACCCAGCAGCCTGCGTTGGGTCTACTACCAATAGATGGCAATATACAGTCAGCTTTGCTATTAGATGCAGTGTAGCCTCGCTCGTACTGGCTGACGTGAAGCCCTGAAAAAATATGAATACAATTTGTTAGACAACTATTCAATTTAATGGTAAAATAAGATTCAATCAAGTGATGCATTGTTTCTATAAATAATGGAATTTTTGACACAGCAGCAAGCAATTGAATACAGTAGACAATCTACTTTGTTTAATTAGGGAAGTTTTAAAGCAGCGATGCGGGGAGGTGAGATATGGAAGTCAGTCATTTTTATCACCAAATCTCCAATATCCATTTTTTAGGTTTCTGTGACTGTGACATGATGTTACAAACTACCTCACATTGAGCATTGCCTTCTTCCAGGAAACACCAAATCATGCAAATCCTGTTGTCTATTGATTGGTCCATGAAAGTCTTCTTGTATTGAGAACGGTAACTTACACACTCAGTTACATGTCGTACAGCATCACATCACGAAAGCTTACTATTGTTGAATGCGCGACAAAGATGATTAATATTACCTAAACAATTATTATTATTATACAATATTTATTTGTAATACCTTGAGAAGTAAGGACTGAAGACCAGGAAAGTTTTGCCACTTCAACCGACCCAAAACGGATTCCATCTTTGAGCGAATTTCAGGACGATCAGGTGGAAGATGTTTTAAAAGCTGAAAGTAAACACAAAATACATATTTTTTCAACCACCAAACATTTTTATGAAAAGATGAAACCTGCACACATTCTACAAAAGATGAACCCTGCAAACATTCTATGAAAAGATGAACCCTGCAAACATTTTATGAAAAGATGAACCCTGTAAACATTTTATGAAAAGATGAACCCTGTAAACATTTTATGAAAAGATGAACCCTGCAAACATTTTATGGAAAGATGAACCCTGCAAACATTTTATGGAAAGATGAACCCTGCAAAAATTTTATGAAAAGATGAACCCTGCAAACATTTTATGAAAAGATGAACCCCGCAAAGGTTTTATGAAAAGATGAACCCTGAAAACATTTTATAAAAAGACAAAACCTGCAAATATTTTATGAAAAGATGAACCCTGCAAACATTTATCAAAAGATGAACCCTGCAAACATTTATCAAAAGATGAACCCTGCAAACATTTTATGAAAAACTGAATCCTGCAAACATTTTATGAAAAGATGAACCCTGAAACATTTTATGAAAAGATGAACCCTGCAAACATTTTATCAAAAGATGAACCCTGCAAACATTTTATGAAAAGATGAACCATATAAACAATTTTTTACTTGTGCTTTTTTTATTTGTTAACGAACGATTAAAACAAAAGTTTTACTTACTTTGTCAATAAGTTTGAGTGCAAGGGAGAACTCATACTCATAGTCTGACTCAAGTAGAGACACTGATATCCAGAAAAGTTGAACAAGTAAGTTCAGTTTATCCTCCATGCTTCCTTGTTCCCCCATTGATTTGATAGAAGTTGTGCTGATGGAACGAGTGAACAGCCGCCTACTGCTACCCTCTGACGTGCTTGAGGTTCGGGTTCGATGCTCACTGTATCCTCTGAGTTCTATTCAAACATATTTAATGGTATATATATATACATGGTTAAGGCCTAATTATTATTATATAACTGACATTAGTATATATTATTAGTATTACTGATTAAAATCATTATTTTCTATCTGGTACTAAATTTAGAAATTATTTTTGCAACCTCATTAAAATATTTACTCTGTTTATGAAGAAAAACAAATAAAATTACAGTAAAGTTAAGCTCTGTCTACACTATTAAACTTTATGTGACAAAAAATGTGATGTACCCATATACATGATGATGACATATCACTACCATATTTGGATATATCACTACCATATATGGATATATCACTACCATATTTGGTACATCACACCTTTTTTGCCCAACTAGTTTGATAGTGTAAACAGCTTTATAATTATTAATATAATAATGATAAATTTGAAGAAGATGACAGTATTAATGTCTATGATAGCAATAACTATGATGATGTAATAAAGATAGTTGGGTGTGGTTTTTGAAAATGAAATTTTAATACTGTATCTCAATACTGTAATAAAAAAATAATATGTTATTATCAAGCAGAAGCTTCCGGGGTTCGAATCTCAGTTGGGGCTGCTTTATCTCATTTCCACAGATTATCTTCACCTTTTATAAAATATATAACTTCCAGTAATTACAGGGTGATTTTTCTTTATGCCTTTAAAGTTATATATATTATACAGTAGTATATAAATATACACACATGCATATAATCTGTTACAAGAATAAAAGTTCCATGCATAATGGTCATACAGATTGAACTTTCCATATATCATGACACAATCAAGGAACATGAATTGAGAATCTAATGTTTTATTCATTCAATACGTTTTCCACCACTTTGAAATGAATTATTTACATTTCGGATAAGCTCCACCCATTTTTTATGAGTGTCAATCAAACACAATCATCTGACCTATCATATGTGAACAATGACACTTTTATGTCCATGCTCCATATCGTACCAATGCTATGTTTTTGTTGATGACAAATGTGAAGTCAGTATTATTTGTGCTGTTTTATAACAAACTTTGATGATGTTTTGATGATTATTATGATTATGAAAATAAAACAAAATACAATAACATTAATAATTATGATGATAAATTAAATAATATCTATGATGGTGGTAATAGTGAAAAATTAGTCCTAAAACAATAATGAATACAATTGAATTACTAAATGTTGATAAATTAAACTGTATATGAAACATAGAATGGTGATACACACAAGCTTTGATTATATAGAGGACCCCTATAAATATCAAAGTCTCTGGATGCATAGAGGGCCCCTGGATATATAGAGGGCCCTGGATATATAAAGTGTCCCTGGATATATTGAGGGCCCTGGATTCTAAGAGACCCTTTGAATATATAGAGGACTCATAGAAATATCGACGTCTCTGGATGCATAGAGGGCCATGGATATATAGAGGGCCCCTGGATAAATAGAGTGCCCCTGGATATATAGAAGGCCCTAGATATATATAAAGCCCCTAGACATATGGAGACCCCTAGATTAGATGGGGCCCCTGGAAATGTAGAGAGAATTTGGATATCAGTAAGCCTAAGGACTAGTTTAAAGGGTTAATGACTTGTTTTTTGAAAGTTGAGTTCAGTTTAAGAAGACTAAAATGAGACAATGTGTATAACCATTCGTATGTTCAAACATTAGTGACGATAGGTGAGTTTGGATGTTTTGGCGAAGGTTGTTAGTACCTGTTTTGCCGTTAGTAACTTGTGTAGCATTCTCTGTGATCTTTCCAGCGAGGTTACTTGCATGCCGTTTGCCAGAATCGTACGTACCACTCCCAAGAAGATTACCGGTGCTTTTTCGAAGGTCCGAAGACTTCCGTGAACTGTAGTTGGTTCCGCTCTTTGATCGGTCCCGGATCTCTGGTAACATGATTTCATTTGCCAGTGGCTCTATCATGGCTTCCAGTGTTAGTAGAATTTCTGTAACATATCCCTGATGAAAATGTTTGTATTTAATTGAAATTAAAGCAATTCAAAGTTTTTTTATTGTATAATTTGAAAGATGCACTTTTGCTTTAAAGGTCCGTCTACACTATCAAATTAGTTTTACAAAAAGAGTGTGATATGCCCAAATATGGTAGTGATATGACATCATAATGTTTTGTCACATAGAGTTTGAGAGTGTAGACAGAGCTTTAAAAACAATATATAATTTTACCTGATTTTCTTCAGCTTGATCAGCTACTGTGTCCACCAGCCTACGGAGGATATCGGACATCATCCTGGCATTCAGCGGTGGGCAGAGGGCTCTCAACATCTAACAAAAATTATAGTATATATAATCCAAAAATAGGTAATGAAAATTGATAGTCAAAAACTAGAAGATAGTCTTAGAATAAATGATACATTATTATAGATAGAAATTTTGCTTCTTTGATTTTAAACAATTATTGTTGCTGAGCTGTGCGGCAGTTCTCATAATCAATTTCAACTATAAGTATATCAAATAAGAGTGTACAGACTTGATACAGTAAAAATTGAAAATGAATTAGTACAGTAGTCAAAGAAAAAAAAGACATTGTAACATTATTCACATGAACATAGTCAACTGTTCCTGATACATAATTTTCTTTCCAAATATAAATGAGGTACCGTTAGAAAGATTTCATATTATATGTAAGCGTACCTGAAAAGATCGTCCGGCATAATGGCGTATTGGGCAGCCTAATGCTAATTGTAGGGCCACTTGAGACCAGCGTTGCTCTAGGTGTGTGGTCTTGAGGCTACACTTGAATATCTTGAGAACATGTCTGAGAAACACTTCAATCTGTTCTGCACTCTTGATGGACACGACACGAGGAGTTATCACTTCTGAGCACCACATAGGTCGACATTTTCTATAAAAAAAAAGTAATTAAAATGCCTATTGTGCTACATCTAGAAATAACTCTTATTATAGCATAGTAATCATCCGCTACTTATGAATGTTTCTGCCATGACCTGACCTAAAATATTAATGGATGTGTATAAGCTGTTAGCTTATGCTTCTACAATTAAGTAATCAAGTAAAACAATTGCCTGTGGTTTTTAGATATGACAAAACTCATCTCTTAAACATTAAATATGATTGTTATATTCACCTGGTGACTAAGAATTCAATGAGAGCTTTTGAACTCTCATCCACGCCCCTGAGATAGTCCATGTTTTTATGGATTGCTCGCATTGGTGATGCAGCAATAACTGTGCCAGAACTTCCGGTGCTAGACGTAGACTGGCCACCAAGCGTGGTAGTTGAACCCATCAGGCTGGCTTCTACTACATCGGGCATAAAAGATTCGGCTGGGTGAGTACTAGTTGGGCTACCACAGCCTAGAACGAAAAATATTTATTTTTGACATACTGTACACAGTACTGGTACAATGTTTGACACTACATTAGACCACATGACTATCTGTGCAATGGAATTTTACCTAAATCTACAAAGGAAAACAGATGTTTAAACAATGACAAAGAAAAAAAGGATCTTGAATTAATAACATTCATAAATCTTCTCAGTGCATTATCCTTATCCATCATTGGAAAAAATTGTATTATACCTCATGATAAAGAAAAGATAAGTTCCGTATTCATTTCTGAAAAAAGGGGAATGAACTGTTAGCTCATTTTACTATGCCTCTGCATTATGTGGTAGCATGGCCATTTCCTTTCCACGCCACCTTATCCTCTCTAGTATTTTCAACCAGGTTCTCATTTACAGATGAGTTGTCGAGAGATGAACCTGGGTCTCTTTGTATGACAGTCAAGTGTCTTAACCATTTGGCTACCCAATGTAGAGTTGAATTGAATATTACATACCTGTAAAATCATACTCTTTTGCCTGTGGCATATGATCCACCAGTGTGGACATCTCTCCCATTGTACAGTGAGTGAGCAGAGTCTGTGCAATAAAAACATAGTCGTTGTGTGTGGACAGGACGATTAGAAGATTCAACAGCAACCGTTTACTGTGCTCGTGCACTAAAGGTCGACTGTGATCCAATCCCAGGAATACAACATGAAGGATATTGGGAAGGTGGATGGCCCAATCAATGTCAAGTCGCTCTGTAACCAGGTCAGCCATTAATACTACTGCTAAGTTGCATCTAGTAAACAAAAATTTATTTTATATAATATGAATATTTTTTAATAAAATAAATATGATAAAGAATTTGAAAGTTACAGCAGTTTAATGGAGGTACATTGTAATCTAATATTTTGAAGTTATAAAAACTGTTACACTGACAAAAAGGAACAGGTAGGCAAAGGTATATTTGGTGTAGAACAAAAATAACAGATATACAGTAGAACTGTAACCAAGAGCCCCATTAATAGTCATGTCCTCTGAATAGGGATTGAGTGTGGTGTCTTCACACAAGATGCTGTCCCATTAAACAGAGATGACCAAAAGGGGTTCTATTGTATCTGCATGGTTAGTCTAAACCAGAGCGTTTTTAAGAGACAGAGCAAGATTGAAACAACTATATAAAACTCCTTATTAGCAGACATAATTATAGAATAAAAGTCACTTGTTTCTTCTTTATATTAAGGCTTAGAACATGATACATCATAACCTACAGCATTCTATTCCTTAGGATTCGATAGTAGTATTACCAGATCACCTGGGCTATATTTTGACCATGTCTGTCAAACTCATTATTTGTTCCTTGGGGTATGGTAAGAATCTCCAGATGCTGACTTCTCAGAAATAATTGTATAAGTTTACCTATGAAGTGCAGAATTATGGGGTGGCTCATTATCATCAATATCCTCACATAGTGGAGCACAGTACAAGTCATCAGGAGTCGGCAATGGTAAAGGCGTGTAATCACGGGCTTTAAAGACAGCGCACCACTGAGAAAAGAAAGCCTTTGATGTGGAGCTCTGCTGCACTGAAGATAATGACTTATCTTCTTCTCTTTCTTCTACAATTGATGAAATTAGTTTACTGTTCCTGTCGCCAGAGTCGCTACTTTGATTGGAATTACCACTGGCCAACGTGCCAAGGCTGCTACAACTGCTGTGCCGTAATGTACTGTCAGATTTTGCTGCAATGCTGAAGAGAAAACAAAAAGATAAACTGTATTGGCACATTTACAATGCAGGTATGAGTGGCAGACTACTTTACTTTTATTCCCTCTTGGAAATGCATGGTGCATTAGTATACAAATAATGAATGTTTATGTGTGCAATGGCACAAATAAATGAGTTGAAAATGTTGTTGTACCATTGTACTAATATAAAAAGTTCATTATTTGTTTTATAAAACACACTACCACAGATGGCGTGATACTACAGGTTGACTTTCGAACATGCAGTTTTATATTCTTATAACTGTACATGTTTTCATACCTATCGGTTCGTTCTCTGGTACCTGGATCACTCGGCACCTTCGGTATTGACTTGAAAGCTCCTGAGAACATCATTCCATCCGAGTTTCTATCCATGACAGACTTCTCCATTCCACCTCCTTCAGATGCTTCCTCATCTTTATCCATCTTATCCATCAGCGACACCATACTTCCAATTTCCTGATCTGCATTGCTTAGCTTACCAGAGTTGAACAGTCTGAAATAGGGTGGTACATCAATGCGTTCAACATGGGTGTTAATAGCATCCCAGCTTAGCATCTCCCTCATTAATTCTTCTATGAGTGTCTGGGACTTGGCTCCAGCTATAAATGAAAGGACCATTTTCACCTAAAAAATAATGTAATGTGATTAGTACAGGTAGTAGAGTGGACAAGTGGTTAAGGCAGGGCTCTGCTCTCATCAATCATAGTTCAATTCTTCTGGGATAAGGACTTTATTAACTCATGTGCACCTCAAAACAACCCATTGAATCTTTCAGAAGAGTAGGGAACTACCCTGTGTTTTAGAACGTCTAGGCACTATTGAAAAGATGGTTGAATGAATAGTGAGCAACCTCATATCCATTACAGTGAATAAAAAAATGATCCGGTATATATGATCCAGTATATATTAAAATATAGACAACACATTTTCAATACTTAATTAATCTTTTATACATATTCCATGTGGAAACATATTACATATCATGATACGCTTTAATAAGGAAGGTTTGTGAGCATGCTCAGACAGGTTTTATGCTTGATGAATTCCCAGATTAATTCTTACATAAGGCAACAGATCTGGATTGGTTGCTATGCCAGATAACATGAGCAAATAATCAAGAATAATTCGAAGGTTGCCAGGCCAACATTTGCAAAGACCGGCCCATAGTTGGCGTAACTCTTGTGTATGTTCCTCTCCATACTGAAAAAAAAAATATTTTCATTTTAAAATGACATAAACCATATACAAAGAAATAAATCAAAACATTACCCCATATCTTTAATACCTATTCTACACAATGCATCTTTGTTAACTTATGAATCACAATCGATAGTTTCCATTAAAGTCACATTATACTGCAGGGAAACAAACATAAGAAAACATATGTTTAACAATACGGCCAACCCTTATTCAAGCAACACCCCTATTGGTCATGAAGGTGTCTACTGTATAATATGCAGTTCTCGTGGATGGAAATAGTAAGCATACACTAAAGTTAGCAAAAATACATTCACCCTCAGATGAATATTCCTACCTAAATTGGCATTGTATTAGTAATTGGAATATTTAAACAAAAACATTCTCACTCCTGAGGATGATCAAAGTATATTGATCGAAACATCAAGAAACTCAACAGTTCCTTTCAGAACTATATACACATGGTGTATATCAACAACCACCTATTTGCAAAAATATATTTGTTATCACATGCATACCTCAGATGTAATGAAAAACAGATTATTAAGGACAATATTCGTTGCTCTTTCTGACCCCCAGCCTACACCTTTCAGCGGGCATTCATTCTCCTCGTCCCAGTCAGCATCCTTCTCTTTGTTGGCAGCTCTGTTAGTACTATGACCGTGACAGCTTTCTACTAGTTCTATGTTGTATAGCCAAGGTAGGAGAACCTCTAGGATGTTCTGGCGGATGTTGAGAGGTGCAGAGTCAAATCGTTCAGTTAATTCTGTTGATAAAAAAAACACAATGGGCATGATAAGCAATTCAAAATATAGTTAATATGGTATAAGCTAATCGATTTCTATATACTGTTTGATTGACGTCAGCCACCCGTATTTACCTACAAATTACGGCCGGAATAGAAACAAATTTGTAGACGTTTGTTGACAAAAGTAAAGTGACCAAAGTTAAAAACCTTTTGGAGAATTTGAAACTTAATTGTGCGTGTGTCTACCTATACATTTCTTTATGTTTTTATCAGTATTAGTCCAAAAACTAATAACAAACTAATACTACTAGGCTAGTTAGACAGGGCCCAGCGCACTGCACACACCCTGCTACACAAGCTGAATTAGATGCAACAAAAACAATTATTTTTAGGCCTAAACTTGTTAACTCATTACCTGAGAATATTGCAAGTGTTAACTCCGGATGAAGCTTAGCCAGTTCTTGGCTGAGTAAAATATGAGATTTTCCGTAGGTAGCTTGCAGTAGCTCATCCATAGATGAGTAGAAACGCATATGTAAAACTTGAAGAAGGTTGAGGGCGGTGTTCCTTGTTGTAAACGAAGCATCTGCTGCTTTCAGTAATATTACACAAAGTGTTGGTATCAGATCACAAGGATACATTTCTCTGTAATAAGAAATATATTTAGAGTACAGTTTTTGTAAAGGTGAGATAAAAGTTTCCCTGTTCCTAATTGGGAGGAGGGGGGGGGGGGGGGAAAGTCCCAAAAGAAAGGTTCTGTCCTGTCAATTATCCATATTAGTAAAA
This sequence comes from Antedon mediterranea, assembly GCF_964355755.1. Lineage (NCBI taxonomy): Eukaryota > Metazoa > Echinodermata > Crinoidea > Comatulida > Antedonidae > Antedon > Antedon mediterranea. Next base: position 23,504,331 of record NC_092674.1, on the reverse strand, counting down.
TATATCAAAATCTTACCTGCTGTTTAGCACAGCTGCCATTGCTTGGAAGCAGCCGTCTGCCACCTGTTTAGTACTGGTATAACACCTGTCAATGGTCCATGTTAATAGCATTGACAGTTTTGGGTTGTTTTCTAGGAGTAATATTGCAGTCTCCTTGCCTAATTGATGAACCTTGAAAGAAGAAAGAATGGTTGTAAAAAATTTATTTAAATACAAAAGGTATTTCTAATATATCTTATTTTACAAATAGGAAGCTTTCAATTTCTAGGCATTGATGTGTCGTTGGCAATCACCTGGATCTAGAAACTACCAAAAATTGTTCAAGGATAGAGTGAGAAAACATATCCCTGGATATGCAAAACAAATTTTGAATACCATTATTTGTTTTTAGATCATCGATCTTTTGTAAAGCGAAAGTGCGCCTACTATTTAAGATGGGCAGAATGTATTGCGATGGCAAAATTTTATCAACCTTGTTTGTCAACTTATATTGTATGTCACAAACTTACTCTTTCATCTGGACAGTTCAGTAAGTTGTCAAGCCAGCTATACAAATATCCCTGTTGATACAAGGCATTTGGATCAAACACCTCACCACAAACTAACAACGATGACATAGCCTACAATGAAGAGATTCATAATTATTACCTCAGGTAACACTAGAATGTTTATCTTTGAGAGAACTGATGCTACAGGTAACTAAACCATGGTAAATACATTTACGTTTATTCAAATATTATATAATTTGACTGTATTTAAATTAATAGAGAAATCAAAAGATCCACTGATTAATCTCCAATAGAAATAGCAGTATATTGTAACTCTGGAAAACGATAACCATTAAGCCATAATTGATTCTAAATTTCATCCATTTGGAACATTTATGACAAAAACAATCATGGCCTTATTGTTATCATTTTGCAAAAAGTAGAAATGATGTGCAACTGAGCATGCCAATACTAACTGGGTCTTCGCCCTGAACTATATTTTACCTTCAAAGACTCCATCTCCAAGTGGCTTAACTGTTCGTCTTTGTACACTGGATTCCTGTCTACTGCACCATATGAAAGGCCTAGCTTACGACACCATGATCCACACAGGAAAAATATACTGTATTTGGCCTCTTTGCGAAGAAGATTTGCACGGTTTTCAACTAGAATGGGAAAAAAATGTATTGAATATTTTGCAAACAAAAATAAACAGTAGAACTCGTCACTTTTCAGAAGACAACAAGAAGCAAATATTTCAACACTAAAGTGTGGTTCCTTCTAGAATGCAATGCAGCGACGTGTTGATGCAAAGTGCTGTATTTTGCGTAATCGCAAGTGGAAACTGACGACGCAACAGTACTACAAACATAGCTTGTTTGATTTCACGCAAACGGGGGAAAACATAATTATTGGAAGGAAATTTTTCATGCTTAAGTTTGAATTGCATTTTGTGTGTGGTATTGGTAACCACAATTACAATCAGTTCCAAGTTAACATGAGAGATTGCACAATAGTGTATAAATAAAGGAAAAACTAGTGCTCTAGTGCAACTAGTTCCTTTCTACGTTAAAACTTTAGGGTTAGGGTCAAGTCTTACCTGGCATGCTCCTGATGAGTTTATGAATAAACCCACTAAAATGAAGTCTGATCTCTTGTAAGGTGGGGGAATCTTTGTCCCCCTCGCCTTCCAGAAACATCCTCATTCCATCGATGTATTCCACAAAGATGGTGTTCAATGACTGGGCATCTTTATTCATTCCTCTACCAAAACTACAAATAAAAAATTACAAGATACAATTGGTGCTTTCATTAGTATTTGCATTTTAAACAATACAATCTCAGTTAAACAAATTCTGTATCACTTGTGTATAACATGTCAAAGGTCAGATTAAACTATTGAAGACTTTAGGATTGGAAGGCACGCATGTTAACCACCAAGCTACAGCTCCACTAATAATAACAATAATATCCTGAATTTCATAAAGCAGCTAATGTTGTCTACCCTCTAAGTGCTGTACATTATTAACCCAGTCAATTTTGGATCAAATATACTCCCCATAATGCAGCTAGTAATCATAAAGTGTATGTCTTGACAAACATAAGTAAAGTGTCTTGCCTAAGGATACAAGCAATGCGACCAAAGTTGGATTCAAACCCATGATCTTAAGATCAGTAGTCCAACACACTGCACCACACACCATAATACACGACTACTACTTATGCTATATTTTATATATAGTGTACCTTTCTTTAAAAACGCCATGTTCTGCAAGAAGCTCTAACACACGTATGAGATGCACTCTCAGGAAGTCTCTCCTTCTTCTACGACGCATATTCTGCAAAAAAAAATTTTATTTTATGTCAAGGAGTGTCAAAATTCACTGTTATATGGAAAGGTGAAAATTTGTTTCATAGAACGAACACAAATTCATTGCGAAAAAAAAAATGACATGATTTGAATCCAGGATACATGGATCGTTAGGTGTCTCCAAGACTATTCCATTATTACAGTATCTGTTTGTAAAGAATATTTTAATCCAGGTTTGTTTTAAAGGGAAAATATAATGTACTACTATGTGCAAGTATGACTACCTCTTGTTTTCTTTCAATAGCGTCTCGAATTAATGGCTGTAGTTCATCCATCAAATCCCTGAATAAAAAACAAATTAAACAAGTTAAGTTTCTGTGATCGGTTAACAGTCTGCCCAGTAATAAAATGGCTCCTGTCAGCAAGTCAGTTAAGGGGTTCTATTGGCTGGTTTCCCCAAGCATTTTATTTACATATGCTCAGTCATTTTCTAGTGTGTCTCAAACAAATTATTACCTGAAAGCATATGCATTGGTCCATCCTAGGCCGTTCACAACAGCTTCACGGATATCTGTGTTTTCACATCGTAAATGTGGCACAAGGAACTTGTTGAACAGTGTACTGGCAGAGTTATTGCCAATCAATGTTGCCATTCTAAGGTCCTGTCTATCAGGTGGTGAAGAGTTGTCTGGTGGTGAGTACCTGTGGTTTTAAAATTTATTATATTTGCTTATAATAATATTCTGCATCTTCATTTGCATATCAAAACTACAAACCATCTCACGAAACTATAAAAAGTCTCATGAAACACATGGTCTCATCAGAAACTGTACAGTCTCATGAAACTACACATGGTCTCATCAGAAACTAAACACAGTCTCATAAAAATACACACGGTCGCATCAGAAACTATACACAGTCTCATGAAACTGCACATGGTCTCATCAGAAACTAAGCAAAGTCTTACAAACTACACACAGTCTTATTAGAAACTACACATAGTCTCATCAGAAACTACACATGGTGTTATTAGAAACTAAGCAAAGTATTGCAAACTACACACAGTCTTATTAGAAACTACACATAGTCTCATCAGAAACTAAGTAAAGTCTTACAAACTACACACAGTCTTATTAGAAACTACACATAGTCTTATCAGAAACTAAGCAAAGTCTTACAAACTACACACAGTCTTATTAGAAACTACACATAGTCTCATCAGAAACTAAGAAAAGTCTTACAAACTACACACAGTCTTATTAGAAACTACACATAGTCTCTTCAGAAACTACACATGGTGTTATTAGAAACTATTGTGGTTTCATTCAAAATGCATGGTTTCATCACAAACTATAAACGGTCACATCAGAAACTACAAACAGTTGCATTAGAAACTATGCAGTGTCTCATCAGAAACTACAAAAGGTCAGAACCTAATGTTGTTTTATCAGAAAATGCATATTGTTTCATAAGAAACTAGTTGTGGTCTCATCAGAAACTAAACATTAAGAAACTGCCCATGGTGTTATCAGAAACTACACATGGTGTTATCAGAAACTACACATTTTGTTATCAGAAACTAAACATGGTGTTTTCATAAACTACACATGATCTTATCAGAAACTACACATGGTCTCATCACAAATTGCACACGGTCACATCAGAAACTAAACACAGGCTTATCAGAAACTACCCATGGACACTAACTACACATAGCCATTCCTGTTATGCTATTATGTATTGCTGTCTGTGCTAGTTATTTAATAGAACTTAAATCAATTTACAATATACAGAATTGTCATCAAATCTTCATACCCTGTTGGTTCTGGTGAGAGACATCTCCTTGGGGTCTGATAGCCAGTGCTAGGTGGAGCACAGCTACATGCCATTACCAGGTAGTTCCTCCAAAGAGCTAAGTTGCCATCCATCATTGTAATGGTCTTTTTTGATCGAATTGATATTCGACTATCGGATGGTGCACTAACAAATAGAAAAGAATTTAAAGTGATAATAAACGGTCATAATATGTCTGTTGCTTGCTTTTAATCAATTTGTCCTTGCTTGTGCCTTACTTTTCTAAACGACACTCCAGGTTCTTTTTAAGTTCACTTGAGCCAATGTGTACATTGGACCACCTTAAAGCCATTGCTTAAAAAGACCTGTTCTACCAATAAAACTATGATTGATTGCCTTAAACATGTGCTGATATTATGGCTATGGTTTGCAGCGGCCCTGCCTTACCGCTCGGCCGCTCAATGTGTAGTGATATTTACAAATACATTTATTTAATTCTTGTCATATATAAACTATATAGAGTATTTATTATCTTTCAAGTAAAAAGTATCAAAAGGAATACAACACCAACCTGGGATCTATATGAGCATAAAGCTTACTCAATCGATAGTAAACAAATGGCCAGGCATTGTACACAGCAGTAGGACAGAAATGTGGTAGGTAGTCGCTAGCAAAAAAGTTAGCTAAACACATAATCCATGGGTTAAATCCACCCATACCATGCGAGGCTAAGGCCTTGTTTAATGTGTCGTTGGGTGTGGTCTCGTATGAGCTACCAGACCATGTGGTAATTGAACGTTCAACAAGCCAATGGAGATCGATGCTCGGTGTGGCTATGATAGCTGCCTAAGAAAATAAAATTTCCATTTTTAATTACAAATTTTAAAATAAATAAGTATTATGTACAAACTTTTAGAAAAGTTACACTATATTTAAAAGTTGATATTGAAAGAAGCTGTGTAAATGAATGAAACAGCACCAGATTCTGCTGCTACGTATATATATGATTTTTAAAAGACTTACTCTCTCAGCTGGTGGTAGTTGATTTAAAAATCCTTCAACAATCAAAGGACATGCTCTATCTATCGTATCAATCACAGCATCATCATCAACCTTAAAAATAATGTGAAATAGATCATAGCCACACTATTCTACTGCAGTAACTACAGTTTTTACTGCATTAACTTTTTTAATAACATATTTTTTTTGTTTAAAATAGAAGAATTACAAAATGTACAGAATTCTTACCCTTGAATAACCCAATATACCAAAAAGTAATCGGACTTCTTTTAGAAGAACCACCGCTAAACGACGTGTGATTGGTCGACAGCTACACAGAAACACCAATGAGAATCCTTCTATCATATTAAGAGTATTTGCAAAGGGGTTTCGTTCATATGGTGCCCTAGGCGTCTGCCAAAACAAAAAAAATACAAGTTACATACATTTGAAAATGAGAAGCCAATCAAACAAAAAAGAAGTACAATTGAAGGGGCCACACCCAGGGAAGGCCTTATTAAGGGACTCTTTGTTGAGTCCTGAAGGTGTCCTCTTAATAGTGGTTCTATGTATGTGTATTATTTAAATTGAAATCAAGGCTGCACGTAGTAGAAACTGTAATATAAAGTCAATTTATTTATTTTTTTATTTAAGTTTTATTTATTTTTTTTATATTTTTATATTTCATACGCATCCAACAGCGAGTAACTTGCCAATTACATGATGTAGAAACTATTTTAATTTATAATACTTATAAACTAAGTCTCATTTGAGGCTTAGGGAGTGGCGTTGAAAGAGTCATGAGTTACAACCCTGGCACTAGGTCAGGATTAAAACTTGGGATTAGAAGGCAAGCACATTAACCACCACCAAGCTACAGCTCCACTACAACAATCGTGTTAAAAACGTAGTTTGTTGTAAAACCTTTCAATCTGGGCCAGTAAAATTTAATCTGGGCCAGTAAAAAACTGATTTACTGGCTCAGTGAAAAGTAACCTTAAGATTGACAGTGCGGTGTAAAAATCAACCCCAGGGTAGGTCTAATGAATACCTTTTCCTCTTTTCCCTGCTCTGATAACTTCCACTGTGTCAGAAGCTGTACCAGCATTTTGAGAGAGTTCTCCAGTATCAGTGGGAAGGTATCAAGCACCTCTGTAAGGACAAACTGCACAAAGCAATGCAAGACTTCTTCTCTCCACTCTAGCAGATCCATCATCATGTTCTGCAATGCTGTGAATGCTAGCCTAGAAAAAGTAGTTGCATTTAAATATATCAATATTATGCAATTAAGCATATACTTATTAATTTTCCAAATATAACAGTTTGAACATCTAAACATGGATTTCATTTACAAGATAAGAATTGTATAAATGTTTTGGAGTATCAAAATTACCAGAATTCTACTTGGAAGGTTTTAAAACTTTTAAATCACCCCAGGTTAGGGGTTTGAAGGGTGGGAAAGTCAGAATAATGGTTATCAAAATGACTGGGCTATTGGAAAGGTGTTAAAATATATTTGAATCTTTCCTAATATTATATATATTACATTCTTTTATAAACATACCCACGAAGTTCTTCATCTCGATGGACGGTTAGCCATGACAACATTTCTAGTAGAGCTGTCCGGGTCAAACCTTCAGGAATCAGTCGGGGAATGGCTGCTACACAAGTTCGGAAAAGTTCAATTTTTAGTTTACGCTCACCACTGAAATAATTAAACATTTTTTTATTCAAAACTTTATGGTAAGTTAACATCTGCAAATTTGGTGTCAACTGATCCAAAATCAAGATGGTACTTCAGATATGGTTAACTAGAGAGCGAACCAGTGTCTCTCTGATACTGAATAGAGTGGACACAAATGGCAGGCCATTCAAATTGTATGGATCACAGACCTTCAAGCATTGTGTTGCCATGACAGCATTTCTTCTAGTAAAGCAAGATAAAAAGACTACTGTACTAAAAAATAGTACTTACGTCATAACATCATCAGATTCTTTGCTTACGCATTGCACATTAGTCATCAATAGAGGGCGCCCAACTTCCCTATTCAACATCTGTAATATTGAGTTGAGGGCTTTGCAAACTACTGGGTAGTACGCTATCATCCCTATTGATTTGGCAGCCTCTTCGGTGAGTTGCTTACTGAGAAATGTTTTCTTTACACGTAGCGTGTTACCTGATGGCATGACACTTGTTGCGGCAGGCATAGGTGGTGTGCCGTCATTTTGTTGCCGACTATCAGCGATTACAAGAAATGCTCTCAGTCCTATGTTCATTCTCTGATATATTAAAAAAATTAATTTAATTCAAATGTGAAGATTTAATGCAGAAGAAACCTATACAGTTAAATAATATGATGTGTGCACAATCATAAACTGTTCAACTATTTCATTTTCAAGAAATGGTTGAATGATAACAACTTTCCAAGGAGTCATTTTGCCCACTGTCAATTGTATGATAGTAACTTTATACCCAATGCTATTTTAACTCTATGCGACAAGCTATTGGCATAGTCTAGGCTGCCAACTTCAATCAGCACTACTTCCAGGACTGTATAAATCACATGTAGTTTGATCTAAACAACAGCATGGATATAAAAATCATTATGATATTAGAGAGGTTTCGCAACGCTATGAATACGATAACGAAAACGGATACATCACGCACATGTAAAAATCAAGCCAGTAAAAATCTGGTTAGCATAGCAACGAAATATTGAGGGCGCCTTCCAAAATATGACTGCGGTAAATTTGGTTGTCTAGGCCTAGCGTAACATCAAAGCGAGTGAGAACTTTAAAAACTGATAATTATCAAAATTGTACAAACATGAATGATTCCTGATTCAAATGCAAAATGTGCAAAATAGATAAAAAACTATAGTCATTTTGTAGTTACGAATATGACGCTTTATGAATACGAAATGGGGATCAGCACAAATGTGTGACGTATCCGTTTTCATTATCGTATTCGTAGCGTTGTGAAACTTTCCTACTAACCTCAGGACAGATTACTTTCCATTTAGGAACAACTCCAACCAAATCAAAGATGACATCCCTAACGGCAAAATCAAGTTTCTCTTGAGCAATAAATTGAATAATTTTGACGAAGATGAAAAGTGGCGTGTCACGCGGCACAATGTTGCGGGAACCTTTCGGGAACAGGCTGTTGACTATACTCTGCAATCGCATATGAGTTGTGTTGTTGCTTTCGCATTTAATTCGTATCATGTACACCCAGAGTAAACGGTACAGGGATTCCAGAGCAACACGGGACATCTTGGCTTCCTTTTGATGCTGAAAAAAGAACAAATAATTGTTTTTCCGTTTTTTATCATTGATCTCAGTAAGGGCGCTGTACAATTTCAATAAACTTAAGGCGCAGCTAGAGATCAGGATTATTCCCCTCAGTTCACAGCCAATCTGCATGAAACTGAGCGAGTGATATCTCATACTTTGCTATTGCATGTATCCATATACAGGACTACCATATTAGGGCACCACATTTTTTTTTGTTTTTTGATAGTTTAGACAGAGCTTTACCTTTAAATTTGAGAGGCAGATGGTTAAGAAAAAATGCCAGTTGGATAGGAAGAACTGTTTCTGACTAACACACAGCAGGCAAGTGACTAGTGGAAAGTACGCCAAGGAGTGTTTTTTCTTTCCGCACTGATCAAGAACTGTTTGGTAGAGCTTTTCTACAAAACTTTTCAGCACTGGGATGTTCACTTCATGTTTGACGCACTGGAAAGAAAAGATGAACATTAAACCAAACTAGTGGATTGGTAAATAGATACAATAGAAACCTTATTAAAGGGACATCCTTGGGATTTAACAAAGTTAGCTTAAGCTTAATAATGTCCTTTGCAAAGGGGTTGGCCGTAGTGTTAAAATATACGTGTATTGCCACTTGTTCACAGGAAAGTGGCCCCTTTAAAAGGGTGTCCTCCTGAATAGGGGTTGGCTGTAATGATAAATAACATAATCACTTGATCATTTCGGAGGAAAGTGTCCCATTAAAAGGGTGTCCTCCTGAATAGGGGTTGGCTGTAATGATAAAAAACATGATCACTTGATCATTTCGGAGGAAAGTGTCCCTTTAAAAGGGTGTCCACCTAAATAGTGGTTGGCCATAATGATAAAACATATATTGCCCGCTTGATCATTTCAGAGGAAAGTGTCCCTTTAAAAGGGTTTCCCCCTGAATAGGGGTTGGCCGTAATGATAAAACATATATTGCCCTTTATCGTTTCAGAGGAAAGTGTCCCTTTAAAAGGGTTTCCCCCTGAATAGGGGTTGGCCGTAATGATAAAACATATATTTCCCTTTATCGTTTCAGAGGAAAGTGTGCCTTTAAAAGGGTGTCCCCCTGAATAGGGGTTGGCCATAATGATAAAACATATATTGCCCGCTTGATCATTTCAGAGGAAAGTGTCCCTTTAAAAGGGTGGCCCCCTGAATAGGGGTTGGTCGTAATGATAAAACATATATTGCCCGCTTGATCATTTCAGAGGAAAGTGTCCCTTTAAAAGGGTTTCCCCCTGAATAGGGGTTGGCCGTAATGAAAAAACATATATTGCCCTTTATCGTTTCAGAGGAAAGTGTCCCTTTAAAAGGGTTTCCCCCTGAATAGGGGTTGGCCGTAATGATAAAACATATATTGCCCTTTATCGTTTCAGAGGAAAGTGTCCCTTTAAAAGGGTGTCCCCCTGAATAGGGGTTGGCCATAATGATAAAACATATATTGCCCGCTTGATCATTTCAGAGGAAAGTGTCCCTTTAAAAGGGTGGCCCCCTGAATAGGGGTTGGTCGTAATGATAAAACATATATTGCCCGCTTGGTCATTTCAGAGGAAAGTGTCCCTTTAAAAAAGGTGTCCCTTGAATAGGGGTTGGCCGTAATGATAAAACATATATTGCTTCTTGATTAGAAGTTTTTCTTTTAAAGGGTGCCTCCTGAATAGGGGTATCTGAAATGAGGGGTTTTACAGTACTTACCGCAGCGACGGGAATAAGTATCTCAACTAAGAGACCAGCGAGGGCGTGCTTTATGTCCTTATCTTTCACGTCAAGAAAATAATTTGCACAGTCGTGAAGTAACTTGCAAGAGGCCTCAAAGTCGTCCATCGTTACCATTTTAACTCGGTAGAATTTCATTCCCATAATTAAACTGATAATACTCTGCGTTGTCTGCACGTTCTGCGGCTCTGACCGTAGCTCCTTTAACTCAGACAGGAAACGTTTACGGATGGACATGTATCGTGTTTGCGCAACAACCCCAAGAACTTCAGCGTACAAGTCTGCTATTATGTGAAAATTCTCTGCATTTGGTCCAGCTTGTAACCTAATATGAATAACAACACATAAGTTTTATTAGAAATTTATGTTTTTTTAAACATAAAAAAATGGAATCAAAATGACCAGAATTGTCAATTGGGAAGGAAATCCTTACCAGTTTTATAAGTAAGCACATTAGTTATATAAATAGGCTTTCCTCATAACCGATAAGGCTTAGCATCTTAACTGATATTAACAGTATTTTAACATAGGCCTATAAATAGTATTTTAACATTGCCTTTTGCAATTTGTTGTATTTTTCTTATGCCAAGCAAAAAACGAATTTGCATTTTATAGTGGACCAATATAATTTCTTGAATCTTGAATTTTTAGAAGGGGCATTTTTTGAATTGTAATACTGTAGTTACAACAAATAGTTATTGGCTAAGATTAATAACTTACACTTCTCGATGTTTAAAATGTTTAAATGCAAGTGTTTCTATGTGAAGCACCATCTCATCTGGTACAGGGTGAACCGGTAGTTGCTTCAAAACTTCAATCAATACTAAACAAAATAGGAAATCCACTGCAAGCTACAAAGAAATAATAATATTATCAATCAAATATATCTCTTTCTTTATTTATGGAATAGTTCTATTGTGAGACTGCTGATTGATGGGTAGGGATGGGTAACAGTAGAAAGGAGAAACCCACATGTGAGTCAGTCAGGCTTCAATCGCCAAAGATTACAGACCTATATTTATATCATAAATGACTAAAATTAACTAAAACTTGGAAATATGTCATCTCTATTGAATCTTTGGTAGGCACTACATCTATTGAGCTGAATGGATAATTAAAGATCAGAGAACCAATTAGCAGATCGTAGTGTGTGTTTCCTTTTCATCTGGATTGATTATCGTCGTCAGAATAACAAAACCAATCAATGAGGCAGTATTAATACAAAAATATGTATCTTTTATACAGTAGAACTATTCCTTTGAATTTTTAACTACAATAGGAAAAAAAGACGTTCAATTCAACTTACATCTCGCCTTTCCGACAGAAAATCCTTTTCTCTAAAAAAGAAAACAAACAAATATGATTAGTCTATTCAATTGGGGGGGGGGGGGGAGGGGAGGGTTGATGGGAGCATATTTTAATTTGTATTTCACAACTTTCTGTTACATTGATTCAATTACTCACCCTTTTGTTTGGTTCTTAGTTTTCTGTTTTTGACCGGAGGTGTCATCTTCATTCTGCAGGTCATACCATTCAAAGAGTGTCTTGAGTAAGGATGGCAGACAGTGTTCAGCAACTGCACTCAAAGAACTCAGCAACTGGTGACAAAAGACAAAAATACTAAATGTTAAAGTCATAGTCAGATTCAAGGGGTTGAGCATACACCACCAGAACATTTTGGAAAATGCAATGCAAAAGATAGAAAACAGTTAGGTCCCATATTATACATACTGTATGGGAACAAATCCATAAAAAAAAAACATAGGATCCAGGTTGACCTTAAATTGACCCTTATAGCTTAGACGGTAAAAATGTTTTGTTTATCTTATAGTTTAGTCTGGAAACATATGAATCTTTAATTTATTTAAAAAATTAAATTGAAAAACATTTAAATTTATGTAAATATTCTCTTGCATTTGTTTTTCCAGCAAATATAGAACTCATAATTGTCACTTTTAAAATGAAGATCTAACTTCCTATCCAACATTTATCATATGGCTCAATTCATTTGACAATAGAAGACAAAAGACTTTCTTTGCCTTTTGTATTCAAATTAACAGTGAATTTAACAATAACATGGTATGCTATTGTTTGCTAATTGCCAAGCAATAAACCACAAAGCACATACAATTTTCACCTCTGACCATATAAAGGACCATGTCTGTCCTTACCAATTAATCAGTTACTTTACAAAGTTAATAATCTGCTATTGAAAATACCAATAGTCTAATCCAACCAATCACATCCACTTATGAAAGAAGTGACCTGTTACCTCTATTCACTACATTTAAAATTATGTTCAGATTCAACCATGTCTAATAGGGTCACATAAAATTGGAAATGACCACTGAACAGGGTATTTTTCCTTATTAGATTATAGATAAAATAAAACACATGAAAAAAACTTGTTTTTTGTACAAAATTTCATTACCTGATCAAACTGTGGGTCTTCTCTTCTCTGTAGTGACTTAGCCAAGGGACTTTCCTGTTCATAAAAATTAGTTGTTAATGTACACATGTACAACTGAAGTACAGTATTAGTAATAAACCATAGTTGAATATCTATTAGTGCTTTTAAATCTTATCTTGCCAAGAAAGACAGATTCACAATACGACAAAGTCAATCTAAATGATTTCTACGTTAGAAAACAATTATTTGGTCGATTAAGTGTTTGTGTTACTGGGGAGTAAGTATTTTAGGGTTTTTTGGCATGTTTTTTTTTTTGCCTTTCCAGGGATTCCTTTCCAGTTAAATAGTAAAGAGTGAAATTTCACTATTCCCTGTTCTAACTACTGTATACATAAAAACTCATAAAAGCTGTGTATTTTCATTTTATTAAGACAATCTATTCAATTGATTAGCCTTTTAATCATTTTATTTAATTATCCACACCAACAGCAAGTCATCGACTTACAGGCAGGTAGAAATAAATAAATAATAATAAATAAATATACAATATTCAATAATACAAACTAAATATAAATTCCTTTACAAAATGTGATGTAAAATAATGGAACGGAAAAAAGTAATAGTAAATAAAAACATCAGTGGTATGAATAAGAGAATTATATTGGAAGTCTGGAAAGAAAACTGTTTACAAACATCAATTCTACAATACAGAACAAGAAAGTAAACTTCTGAAACTAACATGAAGACCAAACAAGTGAAGTCAAATTCACAACTAAAACAAGAATTAACATATTTCTATAGAAACAACCTAACATTCAAACAACATATAAAGCTAAATTAATAGTCAATACTAATTGTCTATACAAATTCTCTCACTTACCAATGATTCTCCCATAACTTTTTCAATTTTTCTCTCTGCTTGAATGGTGAACTCTGCAAACAAGCTTTGAAGCACATACTGACCTGGCTTGACATTGGTGTCAATTGATATGCTAACAGTCGATGGAAACGATTCTAGATGGTCTCTCTCCAGTATCCATGGCAATGACAGAGTGTCAGAAGATGTACTCGTTGCCAGGCTAATAGTAGAGCCTATAATTTGAGAAGAGTCAATTTCAAATTTTAAAATGTATTGTTCCCCAAAAACAATAAAGATTAATAAAATCAGCCTTTTGCATTTTGTTTTAATACAGCTATTCAATTTGAAGAAAAAAAAAATTTCATTTATAAAAAGACAAAAGAAACTGTTAATTTTAGCCAAAATCCATTGTCTGACAGGCAATTTGGGTATATTACATGTAGTTTCCAAGGAATAAAGAATGGTTGAGAATTTCTATTTAAATATGATTCCTAAAATCATTCGACAATCTGAAAATGTTATTTCCTTTAAACGTGAACTTAAACAATTTATTTCCAGTTAATATTGTTCGTACTATGTATATATATATATATTTTTTTTTTTCTGTCAACGATTTTAACTTTTATATGAATTTTATATAATCATTGTAAATTTTTAAGCCTTTAATATATTTTATGTCATTTGAATATTTAATATTTTATGTGTTGTACTGTATGTTTGTTTTATCGAGGGCCCTGAATGATCAGTTCTATTAGGAACTGGATAGACTACCCTCAGTAAATATGGTAATAAATAAATAAATAAAAGGGTGAGAACCTAAATCTCCTGGGATCTATACGCAAGCAAGCATGTTATGTTAATCATGAAGCTACAATGTCGTCAACACTGCTATGTTGTGCTAAAGCTCTGTCTACACTATCAGAACAGGGATGTATAACCTCCCTGATCAGAACATCATGTGACCAAAAAATATGATGTGCCCATATATATATATATGGACATGATGATGTCATATCACCACCATATTTGGGTATACTGTATCAATACCATTTAAAGCACATATTGACCTGGCTTAACATTGGTGTCAATTGATATGCTAACAGTCGATGAAAACGATTCTAGATGGTCTCTCTCCAGTATCCATGGCAATGACAGAGTGTCAGAAGATGTACTCGTTGCCTATTATTTGAGTAGACAGAGCATTAATGAATATTGAAGTTAGCTATTCACCATCAATTAATCGTTACATTTTTGTAACAATGAACAAACAATTTTCTACCATTAAAAATCAAAAGTCTTTGAGTGGTTCAGCAAATGATTTAGCATAAAAATTCACAAAAGCTTAAATAAAGTGTGTTACCTGTTTTGTCACTTTTTGTTGACATCTTATTGACTTCTTACACTTATGTGGCGTATGTTTTGGTCAATGACATTTTTCTTGTTTAATATGATGACCAGTACTGAATTATTTAAAAAAAAGAAATGTTGATTGATTTCATTCTTTAATATTTACACTAATAAATGAGAGATTCAACAACAATACAAAATAAAACATTAGGCCTACTTGTTGTTACACCAAATATTTCTGATATTCATGCCCAGACTTCACCACTAGATAGGCTAAATACAACCGTACCCAGACAGGGACTAGGTTAGGCTAGGCCTATCTGTCCTTCACTCACATCCACACATACCGTCGTATGTCCCAACAAAACAAGATCAAAAACTCAAGTCTGACCTGGTGGCTAGGCCTAGCTTATCACACTTCTTCCTTAAACAACGACTTTATCATTTGTAAATAAAATTCGATTATACATACTGGAATATAAAGATATAACTATGATACTTGAATAAAAAGCCTTGAACGTTTCACATTTGTTGGAATTCAATTAATAATAACATAAACATCACGGAAGACATTTTCCATGAGATTAAGTTTTTTAATGAATGATGTTTTTGTCCTATAGGGCGCCCTCTATATTTAATTACAGAGTAGCGGTTGTACATAGAGGGTCTATATTCTGGCCAATACAAAAGATATGAAAGGAAACAGTTTTTAATTGTTATATCTTTTGTGTTATCGTAATCATAGAACACCATGAAAGCCCTAGTAATAGCAGGGCATTCACATACTATGTTCCTGGTTCGAATCTCAATTGGGGTTCCTTTTTCTTCATCTTCAGTGTGAGTTAATACAGAGATACTATACTACTACTATCCAAATTTGGTGAGCATCATTTTAAGAACAGCGCGGTTACTTAACAAGGCAATCTAACAAGAGCATGCTGAGCTCCGGAGATCAAATAAATTATCTGTGGCTGCGATACGATCAGTTACACGCTCGCTTCTTAACAGACACCACGCCACAGACAATGTGTACATTGTTAGATTACCTTGCTTATCAAAAGTTTTTAAAAAAAATGTTGTCAATTATACACACAAAAAAAAACATTATTTCAATCTTATTATCATTTTTTTATTATTAAATTACAATGTAAAGTGTTTTCCGTTTACTATTATTCATCAATGGAGAAAACAAAAATACAATTTAATTAATGTATTCATAAATAATGTTTATTTACTCCATAGTTCTTCAATCTTCAATATGAAAGTAGGAAATTTTAAAATATGTGCTACCTTTCTGTGGTATAACATATAAAATACAAAAAAAAAGGTGGGGTCCTCCTCACAAAAAAGCAAAGAAATTATTCATGTTATTGCCATTAACTACAGCGTTAATTTCTAAAAACTGTACTGTATTTAAACAAAATATATGATTAATAAAATACTTAAAAATATTTTTATAGATTAAATAAATATTTTTGAACATTACGTCAGCCATTTTGAAGATTATCTGCCATGTCATGACTCTGTATTAGTATTTCTATGATTATAATAGATTAAGAAAACAATTTTATTTAAAACGTTACAAACATCTTAAAGTATTACAGAAATATATTTAATATAGTAGACCTCCACAGAATGTACCCTTAAAGGTCAATTTACACAGGACGAGTGGTAAGGGCAAGCGCCTGTTTGCTCCAAGTTTGTGTAAAATCTATAGTTCTATACTTTTCCGCTGACCGTTACCGCTTGTCTGTGTAAATTGGCCTTAACAGGTGACCATGGCCATCCAAAGTGTTGAAACATTTATAACCCCATTTCATTTCACATGAAAATACTTTCTGAATAGGGGTGTTCCAAAAGAGGGTATTTGCTACTTACTAAAGTTTAATAATAGTAATTTAATTATTATTATCTATCTTTATAAAAACATTATTTAATAAATCTACAACAAAAATGTTTGAATTTACAGAGCCCCTATTAATTAAGGGGTATTTTTCCTTCATAGGGTTGTTTCCTGGAAAGGGTTTAGTTGTAGTATTGAAACAATGTTTCATGAAAAAGTGTGCCCTTACTAGGCATGTCTCCTGAATAGGATTGTTTCCTGGAAAGGGTTTAGTTGTAGTATTGAAACAATGTTTCATGAAAAAGTGTGCCCTTACTAGGCATGTCTCCTGAATAGGATTGTTTCCTGGAAAGGGTTTAGTTGTAGTATTGAAACAATGTTTCATGAAAAAGTGTGCCCTTACTAGGCATGTTTCCTGAATAGGGGTGTTCCCTGGAAAGGGTTTAGTTGTAGTATTGAAACAATGTTTCATGAAAAAGTGTGCCCTTACTAGGCATGTCTCCTGAATAGGGTTGTTTCCTGGAAAGGGTTTAGTTGTAGTATTGAAACAATGTTTCATGAAAAAGTGTGCCCTTACTTGGCATGTCTCCTGAATAGGGTTGTTTCCTGGAAAGGGTTTAGTTGTAGTATTGAAACAATGTTTCATGAAAAAGTGTGCCCTTACTAGGCATGTCTCCTGAATAGGGTTGTTTCCTGGAAAGGGTTTAGTTGTAGTATTGAAACAATGTTTCATGAAAAAGTGTTCCCTTACTAGGCATGTCCCCTGAATAGGGGTGTTCCCTGGAAAGGGTTTAGTTGTAGTATTGAAACAATGTTTCATGAAAAAGTGTGCCCTTACTAGGCATGTCTCCTGAATAGGGGTGTTCCCTGGAAAGGGTTTAGTTGTAGTATTGAAACAATGTTTCATGAAAAAGTGTGCCCTTACTAGGCATGTCCCCTGAATAGGGGTGTTCCCTGGAAAGGGTTTAGTTGTAGTATTGAAACAATGTTTCATGAAAAAGTGTGCCCTTACTAGGAATGTCTCCTGAATAGGGTTCTAATGTATGTATTAATTGCAGTATTATCATTAGTATTAAAAAGGGAAAAAACAATATTTTAGTAAGATTTTTGAGGTTAGGTTAATAGTTGCAGTAGCACCCTGTCTGTCAATTATTCTGAGAAATCAAGTACAGTACTTTCAATTGCTGACTGCCAATAAGACAATCACAATAGTCTGGAACATATGCTCGACCAAGTTTAAAAGTTGGTAAAACATATTTTCACCAAATACCTGTATGTTTTAACCCAGGGGCAGATCCAGGGGGCAGTGGCTGGGTTGTGCGATCCCCTTTGACAGCTGACATTTCTATTTTTGACAAGACTATTAATGTTATTATGTTACGTCAGGGCTCCCCATAAAAAATCCTGGAATCGCCCCTGTGACCCAATATTTGACCTTCCTGAAGCATGTCATAGGTCAAGTAAATTTCAGTTTCTCTTAAAATATTTAGTGTGGTAAACATTGTCACGCAACAATAAATATTTTTGATATCCGATTGATAATACATCTGCTATGTACAAGTACAATACAAATACTTATATACAACAAACTTTAATCATTTGTTTTTCATAAGATGATAGAATGTGTTCTTGACAACTTGATTGCAACTTGAGTTAATCGTCCGGATTGAAGAAAAGCGCTGATAATGCAAATACCAGGAATACAATCCCACCTATAATAGTTACTGTAAAAAGATGAAATCATATATGAGCTATTTTCATAAGTAACTCATCAATTACAGGATGGATAATCGAAACAAAATTGTTGTGCTTATAAACTACCGTGTTTATTAGAATAAGATAAGATAACTTTTAATGATCCTCAAATAATAAATAAAAACAATATAGCATATAACCATTCATATAAAAACATCTAAAAAATTACAAGATAAAATTATCTTCTTGACTTCTTGTTGTACTGGATGATACCCTGGGCATTTATTTGAGAAAGGCGTTTATTCAAAGCGGAGCATTTATTTGAATAAATATGGTAAGTTTTATTTGAGGCTTAGGGAGTGGAGTTGAAAAAGTCGGCAGTTACAACCCTGCTAATATGTAAGGATTGAATACTGGACCTTGGGATTGAAAGGCAAGCACCACCAAGCTACAGCTACTATTATATGAAGATGAGCATTGGTATATAACACACAAACGGATATAACTGATCAACACAGTAAATAAATGAGGGTGAGAAGGGTGCACAAAAAGGCAAAAATGTAAGCCTTGGTCTGATATTTTCAAAGTATACGTGCATTTTATGAGGACCTTTTTCAAAAGTTTTTAGCTCAACGCCAACCAAAGAACTGGTCTCGGAGACTTATATATTTTGTCTCATATTTCGAAGTCTAATAAGTTCCAGCCATGGTAGTCTTATACATTTTGTTTCATATTTCAAATTATATGTCATTTTCAGGGACCTAGCAGCTCTATTTTTAAAAATGTCCTTAGGTCAGCCCCATGGAAAGGGGTATGTGGAGATATGGAGATTAGTTCCGCATTTACTATTTTCAGACAGCAATCACTGCTCCAGTCTACGCCTCTGAGAGTCAGCCTAACTCTTTTGGTTGGTTGGTATGCAGACGCCCTACTATTACACTCTTTTTATACTAACCTGATTTTACTGATATTCTTTGTGCTATCATTCTACCACCTATAACGGCAAGAGCTGTGCATATACCATGTCCTAAAATCCCACCTATCGTAACTCCAAAAACATTCTGAAAGTGTAAGAAAAACACAGAATAAATAAGAATTCAATTGATGGATGAATTTATCAATGTATGAAAGAATAAAATGACATATTTCCTTACCTCCCTAGCTGCCAAAATTATTGTAGTTATCTGTGATCTATCACCCCATTCTGCTAAAAATGTTAATGTTAATGCTTGTAAAAATATTGGTGAAAAAATTCCTAATAATTTTTTGGGACTCTGCACACGGATGATTCCCGACTCGGGGTCTTCTGTTACACCGGACATGGTCTGTTTTTCTCTCTGAAAAGTAAAAACAAATCTTATTAAGTTAAGCTCTTTCTACACTACCAAACTAGTGAAACATGGTAGTGATATAATGTCATATACCCCTTTCACACCAAAAGCAAAACTCCGGAGACACTCCGGAGACACCCCGGAGTTGACGCCCCGCTGTTTGGTGTGAAAGGTAAAATCAAGCAACTCCGGAGTTTAAAACTGCGGGGTTGAACAGCTGAACATTCTCCGGAGAGCGAACTGCGGGGACACCCCGGTGTTTTGGTGTGAAAGGTATCAACATCAAACTCCGGAGTGTTTCGGGTCAAAAGGTTATCCTCGCAATCAATTATTTATTTAGTTTTATTTTAAAACACTATAATATTTGTAAACAATATATAGCGGGTCTAGAAAATAATAAGTAGTATAAATAAAACATTATATTACTTCTGAGACTTTTGAAAGTAATTATTAAATTTAAAATATTATTAATTAAAATGATTCTAATGATCGTCGCTATGTAAACAAACAAAATAGAGGGCGACATTTACAATTTTATTTTATAAACCCCGGTGTTGCTAGGTTGGTGTGAAAGGGGTATCTCCGGAGTTTCTCGACGTTTTGAATGGTCATAAACCCCGGGGTGTCTCCGGAGACACTCCGGAGTTTTGGTGTGAAAGGGGTACTAGTGTCCATATATGAGCACCTCACATAAAGTTTGAAATTGTAGGTCCCAAATGATCAGCAATGTCTGGGTGGATCACCCTCATTGAATATGCTTCAAATAAAAAGTAGAGCTTTAGACATTAAGATGCATTCATATCAAAATCGTAGCTTTGTTAACACAATGAAAAGAAACTATTTATTTATGCTAGTCAGGTGTACTGTACATACATACTGTACATAATGATTTGAAAATACAAATCAAATGCTGATTGATTGATTCTGTGATGCAAATTCCACTTGTATCATTCTTTGAAATTTGTTACTATGCTGAAAATGTCTGGTGAAAAAACCAAACATTAGTATAAAAATCAAACCAAAATTTACTCATTGTTTGGTAATCATCACCTTCCCTACAATTTGTGACGTTTTGTAAAAATAATACATATATATTACTTTCAAAACATTAAACCAGGTCATTCCTTGTCTTAAATGTACGTTTTATGGTCAATTATGATAAAAAGTGAGAAACAATGCACTACCTAAGTAGCTCGCGGCGACTGACCTCTCGTGGACGGTCTTTAGGCCTAGCCTAGCTAGGCTTAGTTTTGTAGGCCTAGCTGGTAAACATTGGTAACGTACAAACATCGTACGCTAGCTATATACCTAGCCTGACGTTGTATAGTTGCTGCATTAATTGTCTTTCTATTTTTGCCAGACTCCGTTGATACAAATTGGGGAAAACCCGGTATTTTCGCTGAAAAGTTAGGGGTCTTCCATTTGTTTTGGCCTCGCGATCGATCGAAAAGTGGGTTAATTACAGAAGAAAAGCAGAAATATCAATCCGCGCGCAATGCATTTTGGGATTTATCATAAAATAGATCTAAAAAACGTAGGGAAGGTGTCTTTAAGCAAAGTACATTATTGAAAAAAAAAAAGATGTAGTTTTGAAATTTTGAAATAAATCCATTCATAATTTTCTGTCTGCAGACAAATCAATTACTAGTTTTTCATGCTGGTCTAGTCATCTCCAAGTTTGCTATGCACACTGCTTTCGGGTTTACTCACCTCTTCATCACGTCGTTTAAGATCAGCTTGCACCTCCTCGAACTCCTCTTGCCCTTCATCGGGCGCCATTTTATACCCATCGCGTAGCATTTTCAAGCCAAATATCGCAAACAGAGCAGTTGATGCGTAATATGTGAATGATCGTGGAATCACAGTGGTAGCGAAACCGAGAAATGCTATAAGGGAGAAAAAATAGGATAGACAGTTTAAAGAGAAGATAAAAATATATCATGTTGAAACACCAGTTCTTGTCAGGGCCCGGTAGGACTTGAATAGGAGACTATCTCAAAATATCATGGAAAAAATAAATCTAAATGTGGTCAAACCACAATTGAGTGTTATTCAAACAAATTCTTCAGCATCAGTATTTATATGCCAGACATATGCTGATATGTATTTTGGAAATACTTTTTTCTCTTCAATGTAAATTTTAGGTAATACTGTATGTGAATATGGGGATGTTTTTTTTTCATATTAAAACAATCAGAGAATTAAATTACCTGATAGAATTGTCATGATTGCAAGAGCTAAGAGGGCGCCACTGAACACCGTTAGTCTAGCATGCCTCATAGCCATGATGGCAGCAATGAAGAACGTCTTATCGCCAAGCTCGCTGACAATGATCACCGATAGCGAGGCTAGAAAGCCATGAACAAATCCGAGACTGGACGTAACAGACGTCTTCTTTATCTCATTTTTATCATCATTCTGAAACTTTGAAGATGTAGTAAGATTGTTATATCAAATTGTTTATTATTTATTGCATGGCAAAGTTATATAAGATGACTATAAAAAAAATAAAATGGCAACACAGGGTCATAGCCCCCAGTACGGCTGGTAAGGTTTCAACCTGACCAATTTTTCAGAGGCATTTGATATTATAACCATGTGGTCCATGTTTCGTACAATCACTGTACCACTTATTTCTCGTTGCTAAAACACTGCAACATTATTTTAAAAATCAAAAAGTAACAGTATGAAAAACACTATAGCCAACCTTTCCAACATCAATACACTGTACATGATGACTCTGTGATCATCAAATTCTGCTGAGGCCCAAAAACTCACCTCAATTTTGTCTTCTTTATTCACTACATTGTTAACCTCTTCCGGCTCTTGTGGAGCTAACTCTGCATATAAACAGGCAATATTCAGAAGGCCTACTAGGGCCAGTAAGCAAAGATGACAAGACGTCATTTAACTTTAAGCAGTGTATATTGCTTAAAAACACTTTTTTTACAGTGCTGAAAATTATTAAAATAAAAAATAGAATAAATACACAGATACTGTATATTGCTATCATTATAAACATCTTATTTCTAAACTGTTGCATTCATCTCATCTATCTTTGTGAAAAGGGAGGATATATTTAATAATAATAATAATAAAACTTGTATAGAGCCGGTGTCCCCCACCCATGTGGAGCTCATGGCGCTTTGTGCATTAGCAACATGCAAGTACATCAGTGAATAGCGACGTCTTCAGGTTGGTCTTGAAACTGTTCAGACTAGTGAAGCATTTAACTGTTGCTGGTAAATTGATTTTTGGCTCTACGCTCTTGAATATTCACTTTAATATCTTTTCTTGCCATGTTATACTTTTTTTAACAAGTTAAATTATCATCTAAAAATGTTTAAATGGACAAAAAGAAAAAAAAAATTATATATATTATAAATAATAATATAAATGTATTTTAATCCCATGAATATCATGTGAAAGATTTTACTACAAAGGAAAGTGGGACAAGCTCAAAAAAGGGATATATAGGCCTGCTGAAAAAAATAGTTTATTTTAATTTTTTGGTTGAATTAAATAGGCCTACCTAACTAGGCCTAGGCCTATGCCATTTTGATTAATGTCACATCAATAATAATTATTCATTTTGAACAGAAATTTGATCACCAACAATAATATTTTACCTGAAAAACCTGTAATTAGGATTACGGAGATCCAGGATTACTATTAATTATATTCAATAAATTAGAAGAGAGGCAAAAAGGAAGCGATAATCACCAAAACACATACAGTATACTGTACTAAATAGGCCTAGGCCTAGCTAGCATACCTGCCAACATTTACGGCCTAAACCCACACAGCGGTGGTCCCGGTTGTTGTGCTCGCTGTGTGTGTGCGGCGGATGCGCCTCGGCTAGCCTACTAGGCCTAGCTAATAAATAAGGCCTATTTGTAAGCTTCCAATAACGCAATTATAAATAATCTAAACTAAAATGCAGCCTCAAGGATTTCTTAATAATATATTAATAATTAAATCATATATATAAATTCTATAGTCTATATTTACGTACAAAAACAGCTTGAATTGAATTCGTTTTATTTACCTCACAAACGTGACACGACACCCAAGGTTATTTCTGCCATATGGTGCGCCAACAGAGACAAATAATAAGAGTTAATGAAGATGGAGTGTGGAGAAAGACACTCAAATACATAATTTTACTGCAATTTATTGCAAATACTGTACAAAATCTTCGACAACAAAAATTACATATTTACAGCATTCCAAGTATTTAACTAAAAAAATAATAAAAAGTTGTGTTTTAAATGCTACAACCTTACATTATATCATGTAACAAACCCATTCTTACATAATATGGAGTATTTTGATTGTTGCGACGACCTATGAGCTAGCTAGCTATGGAAAGCACTATTTGCATACTTTGAGTTTGATTTCACAAAGTCATTCAATGGACCACAACAAGGCCTTATGATAAATGATGTAATAATACACATAGGTCAAACAATCAATCAATCGTTCGATTTATTGTAATATAATGTTGCGTTGTTGAGGTACTAATGAAGACTCTGACTCGCTTGACTGTCGTAACACATTGTTTATTCAATAATACGTTATATACTCAATACAATACAATATAGTATAGAAACAGGAACAGAGAATACAGTGATGCTGTCGGTGAGGTGTGAAGTGTGTAGGTCTAGTTCTGAAGAAGTGGCTGTGAGGTGTGTCTGGGCCCTTCTGAAACTTGGGAGTATATTGGCTCAGTTCATTTGCATAATGTCACTACGTAATCTGTGAGGGTAACGATTGGTCCTAAGTTGATCCAGGGGTGTTTAAGTGGGAATGATTGATCTTATCTGGGGAGGTTACAATGATGAATTGGCCCTGTCGAATCTCTGCTTAAAACTGTCAGTATCTAATTGTTTTACGATGGGAACGGTCGCAAAGTTAAGCTAAGTGTTTTCTTTAGGGACTCTATTATAAACTAAATGGTCATTAAAACATCTGGACAAACTCTCCTTTGGACTTTCTGGGTCAAGTTTGTGAACCTATTTGAATTCCGATACAAAGGTGTATATCGTTATATTACATTATATAGCGCCATTCCAACATTCATTGCTCATGGCGCTGTAGAAAAAATCAGAAAAGGCGAGTTTTGAGGTCCTAGATCATCACATAACAAAGATAAAGCTCTCCAGCATATTGTTAAAATTAAGACTACAGTAGATTATGTTGTATTTCCCAAAAAAATTGAAATTGTCTTGTCGTTTCGGCTACGACCATCATATTGTAACAAATTTGGAGTTTTGATCTAAAATTACTTGCCGAATCTCTTTTTTTTTTTTGATTTTTATTGTTATAGTGGAAAGCAGTGAGCAATCTGGACTTCCCTTTTTAAAAAAGACTAAAATTAAACTTCTCTTTTTTAGAAGACTAACAATCAATTTTTTTAAAACAAATAACAGTGTCATGCAACCCCCTGGACAACCCACTTTTATTTCATATTGTACGATAAATTTAAGTGTAAAAATATATACATATAAATCCAAAGGCAAATTACTGAAAATAATGACAATGCTGTGGCTGGATCTAAATAGAGATACAAAATAAAATAAGCAAAAAGCTAAATCAAAATGATAAAGTAAAAGAGCCAGAAAAATTAGCAGAGCTTTCGGCAACATTAGCCCTTCATCATAGATACATATACACTACTACTATCCACTTTGTCCAAGTACTTTCACTTGCACCAAGTGTTGCACGAAACTTTTCTGGCTGTTTTATATTTTGATTTAGCTTTCCTCTTTTTTTGTATCTCCATTGAGATCCGGCCACTGATACCCACAGCATTGTCATCTTGTATCTCCATTGAGATCCAGCCACTGATACCCACAGCATTGTCATTTTGTATCTCCATTGAGATCCAGCCACTGATACCCACAGCATTGTCATTTTGTATCTCCATTGAGATCCAGCCACTGATACCCACAGCATTGTCATTTTGTATCTCCATTGAGATCCAGCCACTGATACCCACAGCATTTTCATTTTGTATCTCCATTGAGATCCAGCCACTGATAACCACAGCAGTCATTTTTTCAGTAATTTGCCTTTGGATTTATACATATACATATATATGATAAAAGGAACTTAAAATAAATTTATACACTAATTTTCTTTTGTATTGTTGCTTTTATATATTTGTATTTAGATGTGTAAATATTATACACCTGTGATAACAACTATAGGTCTTCAGTACCTGATGTTGAAACACAATGGTTTGTATTGTAAACTCTTTACTATATTTTATGTTTATTTTTATATACCTTTTTAAATTATCAACTCAAACCTATGATACTGTAGGACAATTTAATACAGTACCTATATTACCATGTTGGTAATGATTTTTCTTTTATATTTTTGCAAATAGTTTAAGAACCTGTATCCGTCATATAATACTGTTTTACAGTGCATTTCCAATCGTGATTTACTTCCAGAATAACGATACTTTCACCATAACTGATATACCGGTATATTGGAAAGATTTTTTGTGCTTCAGACCAAATAACTTTAGGTTCAATTAGCTTAAACTCTTCAGCTTCTTCTGCTTCTACGTCAGTCACATTGCTCTCTGAACACCAGACAGGTTCAATAAACCCATTCAAATTTATTCTACATGTACTCGTTAACATCGCCAATAAATAATCCACTTTTAGTATGTCTCCATGTAATTTGAAATAATTTCAAAACATATTCGCCATCTTTCCAGTCTTTATATTCTGAATACACAATGTAGTTAAATCAGAATCTATGAAAAAAAACACAAAATTTAATTCAATATTCCCTATTTACCTACTTACAGGTTACTGTAGTAACACCTGTAAAAATGTGTTAATTTAAATACATGTTTTGGTTGGTACAGTATTTAAAACAATACATTATCGTCCTGTATAACTAATCATTGTCAAGAATCCTGAGACGAATCGGCCCGGGACGATTCAGCTCACTTTTGGTGGAACAATTCGGTCCACTTTTGGGCCAAAACGTTATACACAAAATTCCTATTCATTTTTTTTGGTATTTATCAAGTTTTTAAAGGTGTTTAACAATCCGTATTTTATTGATTGACAATGTTGATATAATATATAAAATAAATTACAAAAAAAAACGTACTTTTATATTCAATTTATTAATTCGAAAACTTTGTTTATTTCGTGCATTCGCCAAGCGGCCAACAGAAGGCGTAACCTGTTTACATCGTTCGTGCGACTAAAAAATTATCATTTTTGACAATGTTTT
The DNA here is from genome assembly GCF_964355755.1 of Antedon mediterranea. Taxonomy (NCBI): domain Eukaryota; kingdom Metazoa; phylum Echinodermata; class Crinoidea; order Comatulida; family Antedonidae; genus Antedon; species Antedon mediterranea. Next base: position 23,477,476 of record NC_092674.1, on the reverse strand, counting down.
CAAAATGTTTGCTATATTGTATCTTTATCCCTAGTAGTACTACCCCATAGTCTCTCTGAAAATAAAGTTTGGGGAAAAAAGCTTATTTTATGCTTATAAAATGCCTATCAAAGCTGAGAAATTTAAGTGTGCTGAATTGTCTCAGGGTCAAATGGTCCCGGGGCCGAATGGTCCTGGGCTGAATCATCTCAGGGCCGAATTGTCCCGCTACCGTTGTTAGTGGTGTAGTGAGGATTTTGTACTTGAAATTCAATATAAACACAGTAGAACCACTCCTTTGAGACATCTTTATTCAGGGACACCCCTATTAAGGTGACACTTTCTCAAGAAACAAAAAAAAGGGGCAATATATATTTAATACTATGCCCAACCCCTATTCAGATGACAGCTCTATTAAAGAGAACACTTTGCCATGTTTGAAGGGTTTCTTAATACAAGTTCTACTATAAAGCTCTGTCTACACTATCAAACTAGTTTGACAAAAAAAGTGTCATGTGCCCAAATATGGTAGTGATATTTTCTTGTCCATATATGGGCACATCTTTTTGATAGTTTAGACCGAGCTTAATAAATGAGACCTCATGCACGAATGAGAACACAAAATGATACACCACTTTAATTTAAATTTTGTATTCAGTTATTATATCGTAGCATTGTTTATAGAATAAATAATATCAAAATAGGGAAATAAATGTAGGCCTTAGCATCATGAAAATCAGTCATCAATTATATTTAAAAAAAACAACAATCAAGTACATTACATATAAGAAAATCTCCAAACATCCGTGAATCCTGATATATTGGAGTCTCAAAGGGAAGAACAGCTAGTCTGGTAAAATCGTCTAAGCTATAAACGTTAATGGTAGGTTCAGAAACATCTGAATATATCTGAAAATAATAAAATCCGAGAAAAAATCATTATAACAAAAATAAAAGGACAAGCATAGACTGAATTCAATTCAACTTTATTTCAGAAAAACTGTCCATATGAAACATAAATATACAACAACAAAATAAAAGAAATACATACAAAGCATTATGTGACAACCGTTATGGAGGGGAGACAAAAAAACTAAGCAGGTTTGAGGGGAGACAAAGAACTATTTGTTGACATAGTGCCTCTCTCCACTTAAAATACATTTTGGAATCAATCAGTAAATATCCATAAATATAACTTTATAAATTAATTAATTTTATTTTTGCTTTACATAATTCTGGAAAGAAAACTATAAATTGTTAGCCTTAAGAATTCATAAAAAGATGTAACATTTTTTCCACAAACAGATTACTTGCACTGAGATCTAACAGCATGCGTCGCACGTAACCTTTGTCTCAATGCTTTAGAAAGTGCGTTCATACTTTCCGTACTATATTGTACCAGCAATTGAAAACCATTAGGCCTACTAATTAAGTTTAGTTAGATAATTATTTATTGACGATTAAAGATTTGCCCCGAATAGGTGTTTTTCACAAATTGTTTTCATTGTTTTTACCAAATCTGCTGTATTACATAACTTCCTAAGCGCCCGTTTAGGCATAGTTATTTACCAGAGTTAGTTGTTTTCATGAGCACAGTTACCGCAAACTTTGGTGGGTAGGAACCAACTTACCCGTGTAAATAACTAAGTACCGTATGAACTGGCACAAAGATACTAAACAAATTAGGATACAATACAAGGCAAGAACACTGGAATACATACTACAGCGCGTAGCAAATATGCTGGGTGAACCAGGTCAAAGTTTACAGCAACTAACTTTGACGTCGTGCAACTAAGCAGGTTTGATTTCAAACAGGGGGGGGGGGGAAATCACAATTATTGGAAGGGAATTTTTTACATTGCATAGGTTCTGTTGCGTCCAAGTGGGAAGCCCGCTTTAATAAGGGTCACCAGAATAGAGGTTAGCCGTAGTCTAAAGCTCTGTCTACACCATCAAACTATTGTGACAAAAAAGTGTGATGTGCTCAAATATGGTAGTGATATGACATCACCATGTCCATATATGGGAACATCACATTTTGGTCACATTAAGGTTGATAGACAGAGCTTTAGAGTGATTTCAAGACAAACAACAAAGGCTTTAATACATACTGTACTTCATTAATAGTTACTTGTATGGGAAAATGTTTTAATGGTATTTTTATAGGAAAATGTTTTAATAGTGGTGTCCCATTATTTTAAGTCTGTCTCCCAGAAGAGGCGGTTCTACGGTTTTCAACTTACCAAAAATTTGTCATCCCATACTTGGATTCTGAACTTGTGATTGCGATGAAACATCTGTAACGACTCATTTATTTTACGAAAGTTACATTGGCTTTCCTTTCTTTCAAGCACATAAACGGTGATGACGTTGCAACATGTTACTAGTAGGTTGTCCCAGACACTGCAATTTAAAACATTTTGTGGGAAATATCCAAAGATTAAAAGAGGACTCCCAGTGAAAACTGGGGAGAAAAACACACTGATGAGAGGCCTGTTTTTAACACACAATAAAAACTTTCTTCTAGTGGTGGTCCGGTTTTCGCAAGAAAAGAGAACAATCTCTGTTCAAGCCAATGGGTTAAAAAGCCCTCTGTAAAAAGTGGTCAGGTTGAAACCTTACCAACAATACTGGTGGCTACAGCCCTGAAAACGGTTGGCTAATATTTAAAATAAAACCCTTACCCTACACAATAAAAACTTTCTTCTAATGTTGCCATTAGTTTGAACTGTTCATTGGAGAATGTCCACCATTGAATAGCGTTATCAATGGGTATAAGGAGAGAGTGCTGCTCCATATGCTGGTGTTCCGAAAACTTGCAAAGTGGATCTACATCATTAAAAAAAAAAATTAAAATTATAGTCTTAAATAGACAACCATGTTTAAAGCTCTGTCTATACTATCAAACAGAAATGTGATGTGGCCATATATGGACAAGATGATGTCATATCACTACTATAATATTTAGGCACATTACACTTTTTTTTGCCAAACTAGTTTGATAAGCTCTTTCTATACTACTTAATGTGACAAAAAATTTTGTGTGCCTATATATTACTACCATATTTGGGCACATCACTTTTTTTTTGTAAAACTAGTTTGATAGTGTAGACCATTAAAAGGCTAGAGAACTCTTCTGGAGAGATGACTGATTTCAATTTTTGTCAAAAGTTCTCTACATATGGACATTAGGTTACCTATGTGGGGCTACAAGATACCTTATATTGGAAATACGGTATGTGGGGTGAAAATGTAGATTCATAGAGATATGTCCATGGAATAAATCTCCCTGTGCAACCTAGTTTCTTAAGGAACATTTATGGATTTGCCCAAATTAACCCAAGGATCGGTCCTCCATGGGGCTGCTACATAAAAGCCCCATATTGGAAATATAAGGGATGACACTGTGGGTTCATATAGACCCATGGAATAAAGCTGCCTGTGCACTCTCGGATCCTTAAGGAATCCACCTGGATTTGCCTAAAATGAACAACAGCAGGTCATCTATTTAGACCCTTCCGCGGTTCTCTACTGTATGTTCAGTTCTACATTTGGCCTCTGTATCGGATCAATGCATTTGGCTACATACGGCCCTGTATTAGAAATATATCAGCTAAAACTGTGGGTTACAAGATTAAGCCATTTGAAAAGCCTGTCTGTGCACCTTCAATCCTTAAGGGACTCATATGAATTTGGCAAAATGAACCATGGGTAACTTCTGGATTCTCTATGGGCCATACATGTTTTAATTCCTACCGACCTGCCATTACTTAGATATGGCAAAAAGAGGTCAAATTTCAAAATTTCTGAAATGGGGTTCCGGTCACTTTTACAAAAACTGTTCTATTAGAGCTAATATAAACATAAACATTGTGAACAATTTGACACAAAATTAACTAAATACATCCAGTATTTCCAGAGATATAGCAATGTATGAAAACAGTGGCCATTTTGTTTATGCTAATTATGCAAATTGCTCAATGCTGACAGCCGTCCAGTAAAACAATTCTTCATTCTGATGGTATCAAGAATCAAAATCCATAAAAAAACTATAGAAAACATTGCAAGGTTATGTAAAAAATAGACATTGGCTGCTGGGCTATAAGCACTTATTCACAAAATGTGTTAATGTCAGGGGGATGGGGGATGTCTTACTTACTTTGTAAGTATGTATAAATCTGCCCATGAAGACGTCTGTGAGTGAATCGTTTATGGAAAATCATTTCATTACCAACATCGACATTCCATACATACAATACACTAAAATAAAGTATGTAAATATAAGCTCCTGAAAAAAATATATATATAATTTCAGCAAACACAACACTTTTCATGTGAAAGAAAATGGCATTTCAAAATAGAATACACCGGAACCTCCCCTTTGGGTCAACCTCTATTCAGGAGACACCCCTATTTACATATTCTGTTTATAACCAATGAGGAGTAATATAAGAAATGGCTTGAATGTTATATACCATACTATAAGGTCAAACTTCTATTCAGGGGACACCACTATTCACACATTCTGTTTTAATCAACAAGGAGTAATATAGAAAATGGCTTGAATGTTATATATCATACTATAAGGTCAAACCTCTATTCAGGGGACACCCCTATTCACATATTCTGTTTATAACCAACGAGAAGTAATATGAGAAATGGCTTGAATGTTATACTGTATATCACACTATAAGGTCAACCTCTATTAAGGGGACACCCGTATTCACACATTCTGTTTAACCAACGAGAAATAATATAGGAAATGGCTTGAATGTTATATATCATACTATAAGGTCAAACCTCTATTCAGGGGACACCCGTATTCACACATTCTGTTTTAATCAACAAGGAGTAATATAGAAAATGGCTTGTTATATCACACTATAACGTCAACCTCTATTCAGGGGACACCACTATTCACATATTCTGTTAAACCGAGGACTAATTTGGGAAATGGCCTGAATGTTATATCACACTATGATGTCAACCTCTATTCAGGGGACACCACTATTCACATATTCTGTTAAACCGAGGACTAATTTGGGAAATGGCCTGAATGTTATATCACACTATGATGTCAACCTCTATTCAGGGGACACCACTATTCAAACATTCTGTTAAACCGAGGACTAATTTGGGAAATGGCCTGAATGTTATATCACACTATGATGTCAACCTCTATTCAGGGGACACAACTATTCACATATTCTGTTAAACCAAGGAGGACTAGTATGGGAAATGGCTTGAATGTTATATCACACTATGATGTCAACCTCTATTCAGGGGACACCACTATTCACATATTCTGTTAAACCAAGGAGGACTAGTATGGGAAATGGCCTGAATGTTATATCACACTATGATGTCAACCTCTATTCAGGAGACACCACTATTCACATATTCTGTTAAACCAAGGAGGACTAATTTGGGAAATGGCCTGAATGTTATATCACACTATGATGTCAACCTCTATTCAGGGGACACCACTATTCACATATTCTGTGAGGAGTACTAATATGGGAAATGGCCTGAATGTTATAGCATATCACACAAAAGGTGTCCCCTTAATAGAGGTTCTATTGTTATTTAAAAGAAAATATTTGTCACCTATTAGTGCTATGTTATTCCAAACATATGGACCCTTCACAGGTAGTACAGGTTCGAAGGATTCTTTTTTACAATGATCCAACAATTGTCCAGCCTTCCAACTTCTATACACATTTTGCCACAGATCTTCCGTGTAGCCTGATCTTCCATCAGAAACTCTTTTCAAATCAAAGTGCTGTGACTGGGGATTGAACCCAATAATGTCAATCAAAGAGGCCCTATAGATGTCATTTAAGCATAAGTGGCGCCACAGATGTTTTTTCCGCTCCAACTTCTTGACCGTTTGTTTCCATAAACAACAAACCTGAAACAACAAAATCATAATCAGTTTTGTAAATTCCAACAATTGTAATCAATAACGTGCTTACGAAAGTTGTTTTACTTGATTATGCATATTTATAATAAACTTTTTGGTTATCCAGGTACGTATTCTTTTCTAAATTATCTACTTTGTATATTTTACTATTTTAAATGAATATCGAATAAAATCAATCAATCATGATATGCTTTAGTAGTCAAGGTTGTTTACAAATCAACTAACTTTGTTAGCCTTCTTTTGTTTTAGTTTAAAATTACAGTATAAAAAATACCAACCTGTTTTGCTCTCAAAATGCTCTTAGCATCAAGTTGCCAGAAAATGCTTTCTAAAATATGAGGTATACCCTCAAACTGGAAACTGGTCCTCAGACTACAAACTGGTCCTTCCATTACATTCATCTCTATTGTTTATTTTTCATTACGCTGTGGCTAAAGATACGGTACCGTATTCTAACTTCTGTTTACTAAAAGGTACGGTAAAATTGGATTACGTCATAATCAGCCAATAAGGTGCTGGTATGTGACGTCATCGTATAAGGACTTTGGATTTTTTTTTCATATCGAGTCTGTAGAGAATGCCTATCGGCAGCGCCAGGCTGCATGGATGCGTGTGCGCTGATGAGGGTTTTATTTTTATTCCAAATGGCCTATTTAGGCCTATATTGTTTATTAAACTTTGTTTACAGATGGTGACTATAAACAAGCAAATGCGGACAATAAAGGGGCCCTCAAATACTATGATTTAGACAGTAGCCCCAGTTATGAGCCACAGAAATCAGCGCACACATGCAGCTGGCCCCAACCTGGCACCGCTTTTCCTACACAAACTCATATGAGGTTATAGTACATAGTAGTAGGCCTCTTTTGAAACAGTTTTCTGTATTCTAGTATTAAAATCAACATGTTTTGGCTTTTCAATTATAACAGACGTAGGCTACATTTAGTTTTTGTCACAAACGACAGCGATAATAGCGGTAAATGAAGCATAAAGAAAATGCGGTTGATCACTGTTTTGAAAAAAAATCCAAAGTCCTTATACGATGACGTCACACACAACATCCCAGCACCCCATTGGCTGGTTATGACGTAATGCAATTTTACCGTACCTTTAGCAAACGGAAGTTAGGATACGGTACCGTATCTTTAGCCACGGCGTTTTCATTAAGTCCTAAACCTTAAATTAAAACAAAGTGGTTGGGTTTCTGTAAGCAGTACGTAATTGACTGGCCTCCAAAATTGTAAACACTAGTTGTGAGTATACCCCAATGTAGTTTAAAACTGGCTGTGACCGTGGTGGTGATTATCAATTTGCCTAGTCTAGAGGGTTTTTTAGGTTTAGAGAGCCTCAGCGTAATAGCGAACACAATAATAATAGTATCTCTGAATGGTTTGTTGCGTTCTGGTGCCAGAACTGTAATTAAAAATGCCCCTCTCTCCGAAACAAATTAACAAAACAGTGCAGCAACCAACCAAGACACCAAGTTGTACGAACTAAAAGCTAGGCGGCTAGTAGTGTAGCTAGCTGTAATGTACGATCCGTATGACTTAGTGTAGGTAGGCCAGCTTCTTGGCCTCCTCCAAGCTGACTACAGTCTACTAGCTAGAGGTCTATGACCAGCCTACTACAGACAGGTAGCAGGCTAGCTAGCTACTACTTATCTAGTTAGCTAGCCTACTACTAGCTAGGCCTAGACCTAAAATAAAAATAGAAGTAATATCAAAATAGTAATAAATGACACATTATACTACTGTACATTAGCCTAGACCTAATAATAGAAGCTGGTTATTGTTTTAATTTTGCATTTCACCTTTTCAATTTCAACAAAAACGTGAAGGAACGGTGAACCGAAGGAACAACCCATCCAAACTAAATTCACATGTGGTGAGGAGCTACAATTGTTGTTGTTTGACATGCTTGGATAGTTCGAACTTTCTTTCTTCACGAGTAACCGGAAATACACAAACAAATATGGGACGTCAATAGAGTAAAAAAAAAAATATTGTGACACCGACTCATTGAAACAGAGTAGACAGATAAAGTAGACAAATATACTAGTATGCTTTTCAATACAAATATCATTTTATGAATTAATTTACAAAATGCCTTAATAATTCATATCCCATTATTCCATTTATAAATCATTTGACATGAATTTTTAAAATGATATTTAGGCCTATCAATACTTCCAAACAAAATTTATTTTATTTTATTTACATTATTAATCAAAAATCAATTGACAGACTTAAGTTAATGCAGATATATATATATTTTCCAGTTTAGGTGAGTAATTAGGTGCTCTTCAATCGCTTGTTTATATCCAGAGCTACACATATGGCAATATGGTCAAACAGGGGTGTAAAGCTCTGTCAACACTACCAAACTTTATGTGACAACAAATATATGGACACATCGTCATATTACTAACATATTTGGGCACATCACACATTTTTTATCAAACTAGGGTGACAATTTAGACAGAGCTTAAGATTCTCGACTAGCATAAAGCCGCCGTTCACCAAATTAAAAGCAATCTTTCTCTTGTCTGTGTGTCCCTCAGCCCCGTGGGAACTACACTTACATTTCAATTATAACATTTCATTTACATGAATTACATATATACAAAGTTAATCTTGATGTAAAAATATATGCCTACTAGACAAAGACGTTGGATAATTTGAACCGGTTAGTCAGAATTTAACTAACGGTTTAAAAAAAGTATGGCTATTGTTCAATAACTTGCGCTTCTTATTCGGACCAGATACGTCGGGATCCGAATTCTCCGCTATTTTTAAATCGTTCATGGGTTTTATACTTCGCTTGCACAATTTTTTCTCCTTTTTTGTGAAAGTGTTATCTAATAGTGAGAATATTTGTCGGCTTTTTGTGCTGCCTTCTGATTGGTTGTCACTTTCAGATGAACTGACGTTAGTAGGTGTGCGAACTGAATCATTTGTGGAATCTAAAACTACGGTTGCATTCATCTGCGATGTGTTTTCACTCTCATTCTAAATTGAGGACAAAATAGAAATGTAATATTAATACAATATTATTAATCTAATAATTATCATTATTATAGTTTTAAAAATAATGTTATAGTGAAATATACAAAACAAAATACATTAAAACTCTTTGGGACACTCCTATTGAAGGGACACCTCTATTGAAGAGACACTCCTATTGAAGGGACACCTCTATTGAAGGGACACTCCTATTGAAGGGACACTCCTATTGAAGGGACACTTCTATTGAAGGGACACCTCTATTGAAGGGACACCCCTATTGAAGGGACACTCCTATTGAAGGGACACCCCTATTGAAGGGACACTCCTATTGAAGGGACACTCCTATTGAAGGGACACCTCTATTGAAGGGACACCTCTATTGAAGGGACACCTCTATTGAAGGGACACCTCTATTTAAGGGACACTCCTATTGAAGGGACACCTCTATTGAAGGGACACTCCTATTGAAGGGACACTCCTATTGAAGGGACACCTCTATTGAAGGGACACCTCTATTCAGGAGACACCACTATTTAAGAGACACCCCTATTGAATTATTTCTCGTATCAGTTTACTTTTTAATAATTGTGTTAAAAAAAAGATAATTCCATTGACTCTTTTTTTGATAATTATCAATGTTTTTGTAATAAGATATGTGATATTTTATATAACAAGTTTTTAAAATGTTTTTAAATATTTTATATATGTTTTAAACATTTTTAATCCATTATATTAGTGGCAGGTTTCCCGCTGTCAAATGTGACGGGGACATCAGCTATTAAGGGGACAATTTGTTTGGTCCTGAAGGTTCCACTGTATAGCCAGAATGTTATGATTAAACTTACAAGTTTGGGTTGTTTATTCATGCATTTTTCATGTGAGCAACCACAACTTTCACTGCAACCAATCCCATTCTTCACACAGCTACACTTCTTATTGCCGCAGCTACGTTTGCATTTGCAGCCATCCTACACGATAGTAACACACGAGTTAGTAGTAATAATAGAAAGAAGAATAATAAAAATAATGATATTTCATTTGACAAGAATTGGGAAGTTTAACAAACGAAAACTGCAGAAAGACCTGGGTTCAATCTCAGATAAGAACTCTCATATCACAATGATTCTATTGGAGTTACTGCAGTAACTGTATTTGTGCACATTTTAACCTTTCCCTAAAGATATTTAAAAAGTATATCAGCTGTTTATTGCAGTGAATGAATCACATGTTCTGGGATACTCCTACTAAGGGGACACCTCTATTAAGGGGACACCTCTATTAAAGAGACACTTTAGTGTGACACAAACGAGGCGAATTATGTGTTTCAACAACATAACCATCCATTCAGAGGGGACACTCCTACTGTTGGGACACTTTGTTCGGTCTTAATAGGGTTTTACGCTAATTAATTTTTATTAAAAACTTACTTTTGAAGGTAAGGATACTTTCTTAATAAATTTTCTTGATCGCTTAATAATGGGAGTCGCGTGCCAATCTGAATCAGAATCAACGGAACTAGGCTCTTCTTCGTCAGATTGGAACAGATTATCCAGTTCTTCAATTGTTATGTGCTCTTTTGGTTCGGACACTTTTTTCTAAATAAAAATATAAAAAAATAAACAAAAATGATAAGAGTGGCACTGTAGCTTTGTGGTTAATATGTTAGCTTACTAATCCATGCATCTTAGGTTCAAATCCTGTCGTAGTACCATGACGTTCCTCCTGTCACAAAAGCACCGTTCATTTTCAAAGTATTTCTTTGTTTCACTATTACCGTATTTATTCGAATAAACGACCCGGGAGGGTTTTTGGAGGGTGCGTTTGAGGAAGACATTTGTTCGGGGGAGGCAATTATTTGTTTTGGTGTAATATGGTAACATGTATAATCAAATAAATACGTCATAGATTGGAAAAAATATGAACACAATTAATATCGAGACGTAATAAAATACAGTAAAAATTAAAATGGTTGGTAAATTGTAGATCATGTCAATCAATGAATTTTACTACAAATAGAAATGTGTTGTAATAGGATACGTGCGTTTATTCGAGGGGAGGGGGAATTTATTCGAGGGGAGGGGGAATTTATTCGAGGGGAGGGGGAATTATTTCGTGGGGAGGGGTGTGTATTCTAATAAATACAGTATATTCATTTCAAACATTTTATTTATTTAATATTGAGAAATAAATTGACACGCTATTATTATTATACATTAAATCAAGTTCATTTTTATTATATTTATTTTAAAAATATTTTATGAGGAAGTCTATCCAGTCGAAGCTGTTCATTGGGGACCCTTAGACCAGTACAGACAATTTTTATATGATTAACTAAATAATCAAATTTAATTTATAAAAAAAACAGAAATCTTCAATGGGGAATTCAAGTAAAAATGTGATCAAAATTAATTGGACATATGAGAGATGGTTTTTGAGGAATTATTTGAAGGAAAAGTAAAGATGAAGCATATTGGATATCTAATCGAAGAGAATTAAAGGAAGATTCAACTCTCCCAATACGGGACACTGGCCTAATATGTCTGGTCTTCTGGAAAATGTGGTATTCTAAATGTGTTTCCAATGGTAACAAAATGAATGAATTTGGGACATTTTGGACATCAAGAAATGTCTGGTTTTTGGAGAGTTTCCAGTTTTCAGAAAGTCTGGTATTGCGAGAATTGACTGTATAAACAACCCTACAATATTTCATTTAATCCAGTGGTGAATACATGGATACACAGTAGTGTATCTTTACCTTAAACTTCTTGACTGGCTTTGGGGCTGGTGATGGGGTCGTATCTGGTGAGGTCATAGAAGGCATCAGATTCAATTTTCTTCCATGATAGTTCGCAAGCGTCAGTTGCTGTGTAAACAAACAACACAAATTTCAGAATTGTAATATTATTCTGTTGCACTGGCACTAGACTAACTAACTAACCTTTATTATTTTTTTTTATTATTCAATTTCTGCCATATACTAATGTAAAGGCAAACAGCTATGCTAGTTAGTCAACCGGGGCCGCAAAACAGAGCACCGAAATAAACCAACAAATTACATTCTACAATTAAAGCATCTACAAGAAAGTCAATGATGCCATAAGCTTCCGCTGGCTGGGTCACCCTCGTGAAATATGGTTGAATAAATAAATAATAATTGATGTGATCACATTGATTGGATAGCAAGAGTGAGTGTATCAACAAAGAAAGCAATCTAAAGACAATATAGATCAGAGTTCCGTAAACATTTTATTTCGCGGCCTAAAATCCGGTACCAAACCGCAGCCCAACTACCCATGGTGCATCACCATGGTTGGGCCTGATGTAAGAAAATTGAATATGGACCTGTAGGTCCCTGGAAATTACATTGTAATTCATTTGGGTGGTAAACTTTCACTGATGATTTACCAAAATTCAGTGCAGGTTTCCCCTTTGTAACACATGACGCATGTTATTGGGTTTGCGTCACAGATTCTACACTGCCATCAAAACTTTAGCCTCACATCAATTGTGTTTGGTATGTTTACAATCATTTTCGACAAGATCCAACCACATATAGACTTAACTCATAACCATGTATCATCTCAACATTTTATTGTTTGTTGAAAGCTTCATATTGCTAAAAGAACGGCATATTTGATGCTGGGAAAACATCTTCTTTGTGTTTTTTATTTCCCATACCATCCCACAGCCCTTAAAAATGTCGTGCCCCAAATTTGGGCCGCCGCCCATAGTTTGAGGAACGCCGAAATAGTTGATATCAATTTACCTTCTTTAAGTTTTCATTTTCAGAGCTAAAAGCTTGCAGCTTTTCATGAAGACCATGTAAATCAGAGATTTGCTTTTCCTATAAAAATAATTATTAACATTTATGATAATTTACTCAAGAAAACAACGACAACTGCTTAATGTGGTCAATTATGACTTATTTTGTTCTCCTTTCACACATTGTCCTCTTTATATTTTTTTTTTATTTTCTAAAGTATAAATATCTGTTCTATTTTGTACAATATGTGGAAAATAAATAAATAAAATGAAATAAATGATCTATTTAACATCCATTTCATTTTCAGGAATTACACAGTTACTGTATACTACACATTTTTAACTAGTAGTAATATTTATCACCAAAGAGGGTTAATGATACACCTCACATCTTTGATGATCTCATCAGCACAAGGCAGAGCAGGCCCGGTCAATCCCAGTCAAATACATTGACTGGTGGCACTATTGCTGTTTACAGTAAATAGTCACCGTTTCTTCGATGGAACAGCACTTGAGAAGTTCACAAAACATTGGAAAGCAGGTTTCACCAACAATTTTTTTTTTGGTATAGCAAAGAAAATTTTCAACAAATTATTTCTATAAGTAATAATAGTTACCTGAAATTCTAATCGGTCAAGAAGTTCTTGATTATTATCTGAGGCAGCACCATTTGTTATGCTGAGATCTGTAGCCTGTGGTAGTTGTTTCAACAGGTACAGGATCTAGAATTTGAAGAAGAGAAGACATTACTATTTATGGCATAAATGAAGATAATTGATGGTCTATTCTATACTCAAATACAAATTTTCTATTTAAATCAACAGCAATGAGAACAATAATAATGCATTGTCATTCATACATAGTCCTTGATTGAAATAGGGGAGGAGAGGCAAACAATTAAAATGATAGCAAAAACAATGGATTGGACATAAAATTAGGGAAGGAAGATTATTGAAAATTGTGATAGAAGCAAGCTATGAAGGTAAACCAAAAAGAGGAAGAAAAGGAATAGCTCTGCTTGATAGATTAAAAAATAAATATACATATTCGGAACTAAAAGAAGCACTAATTAGAGAGGTATGGAGAAAGAAGACTGTCATGGACCTGCCAATTGGCAGATGACAAGGTATACATAGTCCTTTAATGAAAGGCTTCTCACATCATTGGATCAAACACATACTGCACCATAATGCTAATAATCAGAGAAGCTGTGATTGACCCTATCAGGTACCCCTTTGTACCCTATCAGGTACCCCTTTGTACCCTATCAGGTACCCCTTTGTACACATGGGTGGAAAGAGGCAAATGTAAATGTCTAGCCTAAGGACATAATAAACATGACATGCATTAGTGTCAACTCTTGACCCTGTTCACAATTCCAATGCAACAGTGTCCTAACTATTCTATTTCCTTTTCACCCATATTTTCAAGGGTTGACACTTGTCATTTTTACCTTTTCTTCATGACTTTGCTGAACTTTTGTTAGATCCTGTTGATGGGTCTTTTTTACTTCTTCAAGTTGAGACCTAATTTCACATATGGCTTTGGTAGCCTCATCAAGAGAAGTCTGTAAATCTCGAACTTCACCGACATGAACCCCACTCTCTACCTTAGACACTACAGCCTGTTAAGTCAAAATAAATAGATTTATAAAGGCTTGTTTAATACTAGGTTGAATAAATGATAATGAATGACAATAAATAAATACACCATTTTTCTAAAAAGTATATTTATCTACTTATCATCATTCGATAACACAGTAATATAAAGCTAAAGCTTATAAAAACAGAGAACATTACAGTAATTATACGTGTGAAAATAACAAGAAACTTACTCATTTTATTGCATCAACAATAAACTACAGTAGAGTCATATGTTCTGAATATCATACAGGTATATATATTTTAGGTGATTATCTTTATTTACTAAATAATATTTCTGAGGAGGCCCTATACTTTTGACATCACTGCTCATGTCTGCTAGTAGTTCCTACGACTAGGACATCCACATGGTGGAAGAGCTTTTGTTGTGGCAGCTCCAGCTCTGTGGAATTCCCTACCAACTTTATCAGACTCTTTCTAGAAGTCTTTCCTTTTTAAAAAAGTTTTTCATTAATTTCAATTCTTATCTGTTTTAAATTGTGTACAGCGGATTTATAGCTTGCTTATGAGCTATTTAAGAATGAACTATTATCATTGAGCTGGTGAGTTTGGGCAAAAGAAATTATAACTTACTGTTTCCATCAGCCACTTAAGTGCGCACTTCGCCTCTACTATATTATTAATGTTCTTCCAACGACTCTTTTCTTTATCATCTGAAACAACATAGATTGATTTCATCATATTTCAACAAATTAATTCTATATAAATACGGGAAGAAAACCAGGCAATATAAAGTAGTGTATTAAGCTCTGTCTACACAATCAAACTTTACAAAAAAATGTGGATGTGCTCATATATGGACACGATGACATCATATTCACTACCATATTCAGGGACGTCACCAGCTTTTTGGAGTGCCGGTCGGCAAATTCCCCCGGGGGGAGGGGTGTATACACCCCCCCGGGGGTTTGTCGTTATTTTAGCGAAACATAAAGAATTATGAAAATAAATAACAACAAATTGCATCAGGTCTAGGCCTAACCTTGTACCACCGGGGAGTCGCCGTTATTATTCGAGAAAACAAAAAAACGCTTACAAAATGAATACTAGCAATAGATCGCGTCAGGCTTAGGCCTAGCCTTGTGGACACTACGACCACTAGGCCTAGCCAAGGCTTGGATAGATGCCCCAAAATCTGAATTCCACAAAAACAGGCGCTTCCTTATTTAGGCCTAATCCCTAATCAAATACTGTAGATTTAAATTATTAGCCTAGACCTTACTAATTGTTGCTCGATATAATATTATGTTCGTGTTCTTTTGCGCGAGAGTTAATTAGCGTTTTCGCGAATTCCAGATTTTTTGTTTCACAACTGTGCGGCAAGCATGTAGTGCATGGCCGGCAAGAACAGACACGTGTTTATGGGTTAACTGAAGTTCAGCAACCTGAAGTTATCCAGGGACGTGTAATTATTGTACCATGCTCGGCGATCATAAACGAACGAACTTGCCCGGTCTCACTGAACCATGCGCATGTTTTTTTATTTTTTTTAATAGTTCGTAGAGTACAAAAATGTAAAACTAGTAACATAATATAATTAAAGCAGGGTGACAAAACATTCAGCAATTAAAAATTATTTTGTTTGGGTCTATGTAGTTGTACATTTTTAATTACTGCGTACTAATTGTTTGTATTTTTAATCTGTGCAAAATAAAACGCTTGAATGGTCGCTATGTGAACTTTAAACTTGTACACTGTGCTGTGTAGCACGTTGTTCGCCATGACTCACAAGCTGTAACAATGAATACCAGGGCAGGGTAGGCCTGGTATTGTGTTACAAATAAAGTAACGTACGTAACCACGGAAACATTTGCTGTAGTCTTTTGTCTTATCTATATGAGGCTAGCTTGTCTGTTATTAACGATGCGCTAGGTAAAATGTTTTAGTACGAATTTTAGTTAGGCCTAGGCCTAATATAAATATCGTAGTGATTAATAAATAATAGTGGTGGTCGACAGCCTGTAAATCCTGGTCGGAAATGTTGAGTGCTGGTCGGGGCCAACCAGCGTGGTGACATGCCTGCATATTTGGGCACATCAAACATCTTTTGTCAAACTAGTTTGACAGAGCTTTAGTTCCAGGAAATTATATGTACAACACAATGTGTGTATAGTGTCTAGGTTGTCAGCTGTTACTGCGATCAGGGAGTTGTACTCCCTGCTGCGATTATGTTATTACTGTTGGGTCATAGATTCTTATAATGCATACGGAAATAACAGACGATCGACGACTACTCTTTAGTGTCTCCGAGAGGTATTTTAATGATCATGAAGTACAAGCATACTAGCTCTAACATTATGGTAACTCAAGATGGCGGAGCCTGCTCAAGACATGCGTTTTCATATTATTATAGGTGGCGCTACAACATTCCTACAATTACTAAATTATGATGTTGAATTCTCAATTTGAACAGTGCAGACATAGTTGCTTACTGGTTACATTAAAAGGTTAAACATTTCTATTATCTCTCCTATCACCAGATAGTTTTGCCCAACCACCGAATGAAGAAACCAACCTTGATCAGCATCCACAATCTTCTGCTGTAGGTCCGAGATCTGTGCATTTCTCAACACAAGGTCTTCTTTAAGGCTTGACTTGTCTGGGTTCTCACTGTCACTCTTACTTCCGTCAGTATCTTTGGATTTCTAATTTTTTAAGGTAAAAAAAGCAAACCAAACCAAAAATAAGCCCCAGGCAGTAGAATAACGGTTATGAGTGCTCACTGATTAAGCCCACGGGACCCACACATGTACACACATTGACTAAATAGGCGAATCCATAAAAAAACCTATAATATTATATTTTCATAATATCATTTATAAACTAAAATTTACTGTTTTTTAATACATCAATAACAACAAATAAAGAATGCCATATATATGTTGTACAGGGCAGTGGTGGTTACCCACTAAAAGGTTACAAGAAACAAGGCTGACCTTATTCGGAGGCACTTCATTTAAATCAGCAAGCTGTTTGGTAATCGTTTTGCGGTCAGCAATGAGTGATGCAAGGTGGCGCTTTGCTTCGTTGATGCTTACTAGTACTTCAAGTTCATGTTCTAAAAAGCTCTATTAAAAAAAAACATGGATTCCTGCATAATTGTGTTCAATGTTACCATCCATTCGATCATAAACATTTAGACTCCCACAATCACTGTAAAATCCCAAAATTAGACCACCTAAGCCAATGCTTTTCAAGAATGGAATCAGCTCTTATTCTTATATATTTTATTCATATATATTAACTAAAGTGTCTTTTTATCAGTGTTACATAGTGTAAAATATCATTTTTAAAATATTGATTTCCTACCCTGATTCGTTTGCCAATACCCTGCTGGTTACGCTCATCAAAGCGCCCTCTAGATTCAGCGGCTGCTTTCTGCTTCTGCATGGCTTCTTTTAGACGTTTGTTGGCAGTAGAAGCCTGAAAATAATAATAATACAGTAATATTATTTTTTGTGATATGAGAATTGGTTTTTCAATGTGGTATGGCCATAAACAGTCTACACATCTTTATAAATAAATGCCTAAATACTTTCAAGGTTTAAACAATCTATACATTCAAGTAGGCTATGGCAAATATAACCATACCTCTTCCATTTTTCTTCGAAGAACATGCTGCTGTTTCACGTGCACTCTTTCCAGTTTTGCATATTCACATTGCCGTTTTCGGTCCTGATATAGAAAACATCCATAAAAAATGCATGATATTGATAATGTGTGAGGCTAGATCAACCAATAAAGATTTAGTATCGAGTGAAAAAGTCCAACCAGACATTTTATTAATAAGAGGTACTAGTCAATTCAATTCTTTATTTTCACATACACCATCCATAATACATCTACATGAAGGATGCATATTTCAAGTTCTGTGCTACTAATTTGAAAATAGACAGTGTACCAAATGTTCCCGAATGTGGTAAAAAGGTAGGGTTTATTATATTGTAGGGATATTATAAACTGAATGAGTCAAATGGCCAAGCGTTTAAGGCAGGGTCGTGATTAATTAACTATTAGTAATCCTTGACCACAAGTGCCTAAATACATAAAATAAAAATAAATAATTACAACAAAAATCACTGTTTTATTACCTGTGCTTTCAGTTGCATAACCTCTTTGTTTTTGGCAGCTTTCCAGGTTCGTACTTTCTCGGCATCTTCCTTCATCTGTCGCATTAATTTAACTCTTGCATGTTTCATGGACTGAAAACAACAAAATCTATGTTACAATACAAATAACAGCAATAGAAAGGATTATAAATTTGGAAAGATTTGGTCAAAAAACTACTAAGAAAATTTAAATTATTTAAAAAATAATTTCCTTGAAAAAGATAATGTGCTTGAGAATCAGTTTCAAATCACTGATAGGGTTCGGAATTTTGTAACTGGCTCATGTTGGAATATTTTCATAACAGCGAACAAGCATTTTTAAGGGGTGTTTATTCAAATAAATGCGGTATTCATGATACAATTCTTATATCTTACATGAATTTCGTTATTCAGTTTGTCAACAGCTTTTACACTTTGTTCTTTAAACTTAAGCAATTTATTCTGTTCTACAATTTTTTTCTTCAAGTCTGTGATCTGTGATTCTAATTCAAGTAGACGTTTTCTTCTTTGTTCACTGATCCTAAAAATAAAGAAAAGAAGAGAAATGTTTATCTTTCTATGGCAACAATTTCAATATAAAGTTTTTTTTTATTCTACAAGAGTGAAATATTGGAACCTATTTTGCATCAATTTAGTTTCCATGAAAACTTAAGCTCTGTCTACTCTATCAAACTGACAAAAAACATGTGATATCCACCATCATTTATTTATTATTTTATATAAAGAAACGATAGACTTTTTTGGAAAATAAAGAAAGGAGGTAATAAATGTTTATATTTTCAGGAAGAGTAAGATTAACTGAGCCACACAGTCAGGCTTGGGTAAAATAATCTCAATTTTTCAAATCTTTTCACACCTGCATAAATAAGTTGTAACCAGGTTTGATCTCTCGATTAATTACACGTTTTCATACAAGTATACAGGAACCATGTGAGAAATCTCGGGAGAAAGCTTTATTGTGTATTATTTGATTACTATGATTGGTCAGTTTATTACAAGGGCAAAACTAGGAACAAAAAAAACAGGCCTTTTGTTGGTTTGCTTTTCTCTCGAGATTTGTCTTCACACTATGCAAACCTGGTTCTTCATCTTTTCACAATCCACAATCATCATATTGATTATCATGGAACTAGTCAGTGTGGTGGCAGTATTCACAGCTGGTTTTGGGTTTAGTTTGGATTGGTTGGATTTATTTCTTATATAATTCTATTTATTTATATGTTATATTATCTTTTTTATTATTATTAATTCTTTTATACTTTTTATTTATTTCAGGGTTGTCATGCCCGAATTTAGATGCACTATCTCTGCCTCTGCCTAGTTATAACCTATTACAAGTTGTTACTTTTTGCAGGTGTGAAAAGGGTATAAGAGTGAATCTCTTACTTATTGCTGTTAACATTTGTCTTGACTGAATTTAGTGCAGTTGTTAGCTCTTCTTTCTCCTTCACCAGCTGGCTCACTTCATTTTCAAGCTGCTTAGAGCTTTGCTGAAAAGAAAAAAATATTAAATGCTGAACTTAAACCTAATGTCCGATCTTTTCCATTGTAATTTTCTAAATAATAAAAAAAATAATATCGAATTTATAAAGCGCTCTTTACCGGAGTCTCACAGCGCAACATGAAAAGAATAACTAGAGGCAAGTTTTTAGGAGAGATTTTAATTGAAAAGGGAATGGAGTGTAATGGATGGAACGAGGAAGTTGGTTCCAGATCTCTGGTGCCTCAGCGAAGAAGCCCTTAGGCATGGATTTTAGGTTGGCTCTAGGTGGTGTTAACATAAGAGGATCTGTTTCAGAAAAAAGGCCTCTGCGTAAATTAGTATGTATTGGACGTTCGACTACTGATTGTGAGAACGAGGTTCGAATCCAACTCTTGTAGCATTGCTTGTATCCTTAGGCAAGATACTTTATTTACGTTTGCCTCTTTGCACCCAGGTGTATATTGGAACCCGGTTAGATCAAGGCACAAGTTTGCACTGATTACTAGCTGCATTATGGGAGTATGTTTCCATACGTGTTTGATGATGACTGGGGTAATAATGTTCAGCGCTTCAAGGTTTCACCTTCAACATTAGGCGCTATATAAATCCAGGATATTATTATTATTATCATAGCATAAAAGAATTTCAATGTAGGGGATAACTACAAAATACTCACGTCATACTGCATTTTCATGACAGTCATTTTTTCATCACTCTGTCCCATCTTGGCAACGAGTTCCTGTTTCAATGACAGTGCTTTGTTCAGCTCCTGTAGTTCGCGGCCCATCTCTGCCTGGCGCAGTGTGTGGTGTTTAAAGAAGGTCTGGTCGTCTGCCGTACTGGAAACATTATCATCCTTAGATTTCTCAGTGAGAGTATTTTCCTGAAATATAAATATAAGTATTGGTTTAAAATACCAATAAGAGTGGCGCTGTAGCTTGGTGGTTTAGATGCTCGGCTACTGATCCCATAGTCTTTTGTGCAAATCATGTCAGATGTCAGGTTTTTTTTCATGACAGAACAACTCAACATTCAAAGAATTTTGTATATGTTTGGATCCGGGTTTTTCTAACAGGAAAGCACAAACATATCAATAGTCAAATATATAGAGAAGTATAATTTCAATTTAGCTGTGGGAGCACACACTCCGCTGGAGCTCCTCCGATCACTCAATCACAGACTGTCAATGTCAATGTATTCATTCATAGTTGTCACAGACTGATAATCTAGTAGACATACCTCATTACTGCTATTGGATTCATTTTCCTGAGCTGACAGCAGATCAGTGTGGTCCATGCGTTCTGTGGCTTGAACCTCCAATATCTTCTGCTGCATGTGTTTCAGTACATCCAGTTGACCTTTGAACTGCTCTTTGACATCACCAGGCTCGGTTTCCATGGTGATATTCAGAGCATCAATACTGATGTCAGCCTGCACTCTAAGCTCTTCTATCTTCTGCTTTAACTTGTCTTTTGCCATTTCAGCCTGGGGAGAAAAGTTGGTTTTAGACCACCTAAGTGCATTGCGAGTAGATATAAATGTGATATTAAACTTTCCAACTAGCACATTTAAATTTAAATTACCATATGACGTAACTACGACATCATAAGGTAGTTGTGACGTCATATATCATGTTATAACTGCTTAAATGACATTATCCTAAATTCCTATGCTAAAAAATGTAGAAACTGCAGAAAAACCATTTTTCTGTTAAAATAAATATGATATCCAAAGTTTACAAAAATCGGAAGGGGGTTAATTAGCATAAATTCAAAATGGCCACTTATACTCTACCATTTTGAAACGGTTGGTTTTAGACCACCTATGTGCATTACGAGTACATAAAATGTGATATTAAAAGTTTCAATTAGCATTTAAATTATCATATGACATACCTATGACATCATAATGGTAAATGTGATGTCATAAAATGTCACAATACTGCTCAAATGACATATCCTATCGGGAAAATGTAAAAACCATTGAAATTTATCATCAAGTTTTCTCATTTACAAACATCTCATGAAAATAGTAATTCTACAGAACAGTACTGTATTTCCGCAACAAATTTGTACTCGCACACCTATCTTGTTTCCTACAACTGCATCTTTAAATTGGTAAAGGAGAAAAAAAATTGTAATGAGGCTATTCGAACCCATCCCACAAACTCATCTCAATTACCCAACTGCTGGGTTTATCACAGTTTCCCATCCAAAATTGGTATAGTGTCAACATCTCTATTCTGCTTTCAAAGTTGCTACTCCATTGCCAGAAATTGCATCAACAACTTTTTTATGACATATAATGTTTATCTTACGAATGCTGTTTCAAAGTTTCAATGAGCATATAACAAGGACATTCAATAATGTGCCAATAAGGATGAAGAACCATCAGTTAAAGATACTGCTTAACACAACGGAATTCAAAAGGGATTGTTAAAAGGTAATAAAGTAATCTTGCCACTACAAATTACAGTATTTTTCGACAAAGAGCAGTATTCAACTTCCTAGACGGAAAATGTCAGAAAAATGGAATAGAAACTTTTAATGCAGATGAGGATTTATTAATCTATTACTTTTCCATCATTATAAAAGCAATTGCGTTTTAAGACAGAAGGAGCAAAAAATAGTGGAATAATCGGTAGTAGAAAACATCTTAAGGAGCAAATTTGCAACATCTTTGTAACGCTCTGCACTCAGAGGGATGAATTATATTCGAAGAAAGAACTGTTCATTCCTAAATTAACAAGACAAGAAAAGCCAGTGAAGTAGACTTGCTGTGCCTACATGTATGGTGGAAGTACTTGACGGCGCCAACTATTACATTTTCTATTGTATGTACTTTGGATAGGAAACTGTGACTCCATATTTAGGATGGGATTGAATTATTAAACACCAGACTCATTACAGACTTAAGAATCTCTTTTCTTTAAATATATGAGATTGCAGTTATAAAAAGATGCAGTTGCAGAAAATTAACTGGAATGTTCTAGTGCATGTTGTAAAGGGTGGCAAAATAACTTCTGATACCCATGATCTTAACCTGGATGAGTTAAATGTTCTACTATTTTCATGAGATTTAAAACATCTTTTCCTACGGTTTCTATATTTTTTTTCTTAGAATAATGCCAATTGAGCATTATTGGGACATAATATGACGTCATAACTATCTTATGACTTCATAGGTACGTCATATGGTAATTTAAATATGCTATTAAATTGGAAAGTTTAATATCACATTTATATCTACTCGCAACGCACTTAGGTGGTCTAAAACCAACCGTTAAGGAGATACAGAGCTTCAAAATGGTATAGTAAATAGCGGCCATTTTGAATTTATGCTAATTAACCCACTTCCTGACGTCCGATTTCGGTAAACTTTGGAAAAGATGTTCATTTCAACAAGGAGAAGGTTAAGAAAATTGGTTTCCTGCAGTTTCTAAATTGTTCGCATAGTATAATGACATTTAAGCAGTTATAACATAATATATGACGTCACAACTATTACTACCATGCGTCATAGGTACGTCATATGTTAATTTAAATATGCTAATTAGAATGTTTAATATCACATTTATATCTACTCGTAATACACTTAGGCGGTCTAAATCTAACAGTTAAGGAGATATGGGGCTTCAAAATAGCAAATGGCGGCCTTTTTGAATTTATGCTAACTAAACCCACTTCCTAATGTCCAATTTTGGTAAACTTTAGATACATGATGTTTATTTGGACCATATTTACCAGATAAAACAAAAAGAAATTCTGTTGCAATTCGTTCTAGGTTCAACCATACTTTTACTCAACTATAAAGCATAGCATCGTTCACACCAGAATCGTACGCTTTGAATCTGTACCCGATTCGGACAACAAATTAAGAGTAATGGATCAAGAAGTCATTTGTTTACTGAATAACCCATTTTCAACCGAATCCGGGCGCGGTGTGAAATAAGCTTAACACAAGAATGCTTTTATTCTGTTCAGGTATTTAGATAAATTATAGTCTCCAGATCACTGAGGGCTATGTGTGGAGCCGTGTTCTGATAAGATCCAGTCAACATTCATTTTAATAACACATATCGCCAGCCATGATGGCTATAAATGAGTTACTGTTGGGGACTGCAATCCCAGTGGGTGAACACCAGCTCGGTTCATCATGGTCGGATGGCCTACATTCAATTCAGACATGTAAACTGTACAGAAAAGATTACCACAGAGCATTTAAATAATTGGTACTGTATACAAAAAGGAATATTACCAGAATAACTTTCTCACAAAGGACAGTCGTCTGGTCAATTGCAGATTGCAGTTCATTTGTCAGCTTATGATTTTCAGCCTAAAAAACACACAATTACAATTTTACATGCTATAACATATCAGTAATTGAGGTCCTAAAAATAGTATAATCAAGTGTTGATCTGAGGGGGGGGGGGGGGGTTGAAGGAGGGGGTAAGGAGGGGTGTCTGGGCCAGCTAAGCCCCTTGTTGGATCTGCCTTTTAGGTAATCAAATACCAATAATGTTGATTTATTATGCCTAAACGAAATATATGTTAATATTTAGTATGTTCATTTTGTTTCACTTAAAATGTACAGTTTTACAACTTTCGATTAAAATTCCAATTAAATCGTTTATAAATTTTACCATTTACAGGTTAAATCATCATTTTGACAGTAAATAAAAAATCCTGTTGACAATTTAATACTATATAATATCGTAGAAATACAATGACCAGGCAAAGACATGTTATAAAATTATTTTTTACCTCTAAAGATTTATTTCTTTCTAAAAGAATTCTCATATCAGCACCTCCACTTCGGTTTTTTATATCAGATGGTAGAGCGCCGCCATTGCATTGAGCAAGTTGAACTTGAAGCTGTTGGACATGTTGACGAAGACGGGCAATCTCCGCTTCCTTTGGGTCTCGGTTTACGATAGGTTTATTGGTAATTCTACGAGCTCTGTCTGCGTAGCGTAAGGTGTTAAGCGTCTCCTCCATGTTGGAATCAGCTGGACTAACACATGCAATCATAAGAGTTTGACTGTTACCACCTAACGAATCTGAAATAAGCAACATATAAATATTAAGTAACACTGCTAAAGCTTTGCACAGGAAAACGCTATGACAAAATGAATATTGGACTAGCATGAGAGGGTTGGGTTCCAAACCAGTCTGTGCCATATGCCTTGTATCCTAAAGATAGACAGGATAGCTTCATCCTTTGGAAGGGGACATAAAGCCATTGTACATACAGTACAGTAAATTGCAAATGAACTATTCGAAAGGAGTAAAGAAACTTCTCCCTGATCATGGACTGGTTGTTTGTGAGGTTAACTACCTATATAAAGAAATCTACAAGCTTAACCAGTTGGTAGGTATAGCATAATCCCCATCAGAACATTTGACTTTTAAGGCTGCTGTACACTAGGATGGTATTAACAATAAATGGATAATCATACATTTTTCTTACATAAAACAAAAGAAATTCTAAAAGTTTTCATTCTAGAACTATAGGATATCCATTTATGCTGTCTTTGATACAAAATAATACTTTTTAAAATCCAATCAAATGATGTCATGATCAATAAGAACAATAAAATCGTTATATCATCACAACATTATTGCTCTTACTAATCATGACGTTTGATTGGAAGTGTGATACTATTTTCTATAAAGGCATCGTAGATGGTTATCTCATAGTTCTAGGTTAGGAACTTTTGGATATATTTTGTTTTATGTAGAAAAAATGCATATTTATCTATTCATCGTTATATTCCTTGTGTAAAGGGCCTTTCACACCTGTTCCAGCACGGTTCCGGTCCGGCGAATCGAACGCCAATCTTTCGTTTTCACGACGCTCCACGCGGCCAAGCACCAATCGATATGCGCGTAGCCGCGTAAAAACGAAACATTGACGTTCGATTGGATTTGCCGTCGCCGGACCGGAACCGTGCCGGAGCAGGTGTGAAAGGCCCTTTAATGGGTCTTTACCTTGTAGAAGTCTTGTAAGTTTTGCATTTCGATAAGGCACATGGCCTTTGCGCCCATTTTCATCTCCTAGAGCACTAATCACATTTCCTAATGCCAGCAGCCCTCTATTTATATTAACACCTGAAAAAAGAAAAGATTTACAATGTATAAAATAAGTTTTACAGTACAACTTCAGTATGTAACTATGAGCACTAACTGGCTAAACTCAGGGCACAAGAGCTGAAGGGGCTTCAATGCAACTACCCAGCGTTGGAGAGGCCCTTAAGATTGCTAAACAAGGGGCCTTTGCCCCCTGCGTTACGCCACTGTACACCATGTTTCCAAAAAAGAAATAGTAAAGTAAAGTTGAAATTGTTTCAATGTTTTTTTAGTGTTCTTAACTTATCTTTTGGAAACATGTAACGTGTTGTACCGCAAACCTTTACTTTAATAGTGTTTATTCATGCAAATCTTTAAACAATATAATGTATAATATCACAAATAATTGTTACTGTAAATACTGTTTAATGAGTAATATAAACTACAGTTTAAAGTATTATATCATATTATATTATATGAACAAAATTATAATGAAACTTGCCTTCACGAAAACGATCTCCCTCGGCATGAGTCTTCTTCACCCTCTCGGACCCAGCCAGATCAACCAAGTGGAACTTAGCATGCCAGCCACCATCACTAAAAATGTTAATCTTGTTTCATTTATTCATAGTCAAACTTCAATAGAAAGCTCCTTTTGGAACACCAATATTAAGGACAACTAGATTTAATTCGTCACTATGACGAATTATAGGTTATATGCATTGATTTAAATAAAGAGATAATTGATTTTTAAAAGATATATTGATTGATTGATTTTCTCAGAATCTTTAATTATTTATAATATATGATAGGATCTTGCTAACACAAATACAATAGCCGGTATCACAATCCGATCAAATATCCCTCTGCGTATAATGTCATAAACCACATTTGTTACATAATAATAAAGTCATAAGTTACTTTTTATCTACATTTCATTATAAATCATGTGTATAATCTATACACTAAGAAATAAAATTGAACAAACAATACGGATAAAAAAAAATTTAATTTCGTTTCGTTTCCCAAGGTGAGACTCAATCATGAATCTTGAATGCCATAGACAAGAGCCCAAACCACCGAGCCTTCCACAAACGACTAAAAGTTGTAGAAATATTCCTCCGTGTATTTACATGCAGTAACCACTTTGGTGCAGATAGATTAATACATACCGCAATGAATTATAATTTTTTACTATGACATCTTTAAAAATGTAAAAAAATGATGTACTGTCAACCTATATACTTTTAACTTTAATATATGAACATTTTAAGGAAGAAAGTTAATGTTAAGCTTGTTATTTCGGCCCAAAAAAATTTCATAATTATTTGTTTGATTGTTAATTTTTAACATTTAATATGCAATTAATGATGACTTAATCAACTTTTGTTCTCTTAATTTCATAATAAATCATACATTGATACATACACTTCGAGAAAATGAAATGAAAAATAGGTGTTCCTGACCATTCTGACGATCCAAATTAATTTTAAAATTTAGCATATTTTCACCATTTTGTTACAGTAACTTACACGTGCGTAGCCTTTCACTTTTGACGTGCTCGTATAACGCAGTTTCACGTTGGAAAGTGAATAAAATATGATATTATTAAAGCGAACCGCGAGAAAACATAGTTGCGCGCTATTTGGTTACTATGATTAGTCATAACAGGGCAATACACTCGCGCACAGTAACAGAACATCTCGAAAAAAAAAACAGGCCTCTCGACAGCTTGTCTGTGAAATTTTACAAGGGGTCAGAAATTGTTTTTACACTATGCAAAAATGGTTTACAAATTGTTACTTTTTGCTGGTGAGAAAAGGCGGAGTCGACTGTACCCACCTTTCATCTTTAGATTTGTTATCAATGTGAATTGTAAATATGGCGTGAGATCGACTGGACGTTGAATTCATAGCAGTAGAAGCAGTTGTACGTCCAACTGAACCTTGCTCCAGACATTTGTACATGTCATCCGCACATTGTACCGTTATCTCTTTCAAGCCAGCTATATGAATGCCGCCTTCTACACTTTCTCTGATAGCGATATTTTCTTTTTTAGTACTGAGATTGAGAAGATCGTGAATGTCTTCATTGTGAATCTGAAAAAGAAAGCAACAACTTAAGGATGCGAATTCTGTGAGACTGAAAAACCTCAGTACAGACTGATGGTTAAAGTACATAAATGAAAAACTAATTTATTTATCACAAATTTTATGAAATGGAATGAACTTTGTCTTTGTTTTTAAATTATTTTTTTGGAATTCCAGCCAATGGGTTTTTGGTAGAATTTAACCTTGTAAAAACATTTTTTTTTTACAGTGATTAACTTATTAAAATTTCTTATTTAAAGTCTGACTTTATTTAATTTTTTTTCTTCATATTTTTGTGGCATGATCTTGGGGGATTTTTAAGCAAAATCAATGACTGAGGTCTGCCAATTTGTTCATGTGAGGATCATGTGATAACAAAGACAGTAGAGTTCACAAACCTCATCGAAACCTGTAGTTTGTCAGAAAGGTGCATGGCTTAACTTAATTGCACAATTTTAATAAGTTTGTTAAGTCTGGTCTCTACATTACCAATTTCCTTGCCAAATTTTGAGGTTCTTCAAGTTTGTAAACTAAAGTTTGCTATTGCGTTTGCTTGCAGAGAGTGGTCAGTAAGATCATTTGGACAATGGATAACCAACTACTGTATAACTGGAACTGGATGTTCAATTGTAACTTATGTATAAATGAGAAAGTAAATGGTTTTTTCAATGTCTTAAAAGGTGCATATTAATCACAATTTCCCTGTCAAGCAAATAAGAAAAAGAATAGCTGATCGTCCTTGGATGACTCAAAACGTTCGTCGACGACTTGATGCAAGGCAGCGAATGTATAACAACTGTACTAAAGCTGAATGGAGAGAAACACGCAACGCTGTCCAGAGAAGCATTCGTTCAGCAAAAAAAAATTGTTATGATAAATCAATGCGAGGCCTTAAAAATAATGATCCGGCAACATGGCATCACAGTGTACGTAAACTGTGCAATCTAAAAAATCGAACCATGTTCAAATTCCCTGGCCACTCAAATCAAGATCTTGCAAATGATATCAATAACCACTTTATATCTGTGTGCCGACAGCTTCCCCCAGTTGATGTAAATGCTCTTCCTGCATATTTGCCTTCACTTGAACCCCCGCCAAAAAATTTTCCTGGACAAGTCAGACGATTGATTAATAAACTAAAGTCAAAGAAGTCTAGTCACCCTGATTACTTGCCAATTAAACTTATAAAAGAATTCGCCTTTGAAATTGCTACCCCACTTGCCCATATTTTTAATTGTTGTCTTGAAGGTGTATTTCCCGAGTTATGGAAGTTTCACTTACCCCCATCTTTGCCAAGTTGTTTGAGTCATTCCTTACTGATTGGGTGACTAGTGACAATCACGAACATTTAGATATTAAACAATTTGGTTGCCGTAAAGGCTCATCTACTAGCCATTATCTTGTGGACATGATTCAGTCTGTAATTAGTGATATTAAAAAAGGTGATTCTTTTGTGGATATTTGTGCCATTGATTTTACGAAGGCCTTCGACCGAATTGACCATACGGTCATTGTTAGAAAGCTAGTCGACATCGGAGTGAGAACATCTATTATTCCCACCATCTGTAGCTTTCTGACGGATCGTAAAATAAATACTAAACTTAGTTCATCCTTTTCCCCTTATGCCAACATCACATGTGGGATTCCACAGGGTACAAAGCTTGGGCCAATTTTGTTTCTTATATTAGTCAATGATATCTCTATGGAAGGCTGCAGATGGTGGAAGTACGTTGATGACCTCACTCTTGGTGACACTGTTAAACATGGTAATGCCCCTAAACTTCAATCTTGTCTTGATGACCTTACTGAGTGGTGTGATACAAATCACATGGTCCCTAAACCCTCTAGTCTAAGTGTCATCATGAGAGTTAATTTTTTGAAAAGAAATATTCCCCCTCCTAATTATTACCTTAGCGGTACAACACTTAATGTTGTTTCGTGTATGAAGCTCCTTGGACTTATAATCCAGGATGACTTGAAATGGGATAATAATGTCAGTGACATGGTAAAAAGAGCATCTAAAA
Organism: Antedon mediterranea; assembly: GCF_964355755.1. Taxonomy (NCBI): domain Eukaryota; kingdom Metazoa; phylum Echinodermata; class Crinoidea; order Comatulida; family Antedonidae; genus Antedon; species Antedon mediterranea. The sequence continues at coordinate 23,447,372 of NC_092674.1, read as the reverse complement.
GGTTGGTATACGTTATATATCCTTAGAAGGGCCAATGTACCAGTTCATGATATGATATCCGTTTATGTTTGTTATATTCGCCCAATCTTAGAATACGCCTGCCCTGTGTGGCATGGAAGCATCAATAAGGCCCAAATATCGACCATTGAAAGAGTGCAAAAGAGAGTTTTACGTATTATTCTGGGTCCCGCTTCCCTTACATATGATTCAGCTCTTGAGCTTACAGATATGACCACTCTCGCATCCAGACGAGAGACGTTGATTAACAAATTTGGAGAAAGGCTCTTGAAATCGGAATTGTACAGAATTATTTTGCCCGACTACCACATTATTACTAGAGAGCTTAGATCAACCACGGTAGATAAACCCCTATTAATATACCTGTTTGTAGAACTAACCGTCTTAAGACCTTAAGTAGAATCCTTAATTTAAACAGTACCTAAACTGATCACGCTGAAGATGGCTATGTTATAAATATTTACATATATAGACCTATGCATTTGTATATAAATTTTGTAATTTTTTTTAACATAATTTTATTTTTTTTAACTGACTTCAAATTTTGTAATGTTTTGTATAAATTTTCTAAATATTTGTGTTTCCATGGTATATATATATTTTTGTAAATCAACAATTTCAGCCTTCGGGCTGCATGTTTTTTATTATATAAATCTGAATAAATAATAAATAAATAGTAACTAAGCAGTAACTCAAATTTTTTTCGCATTTTGCAGTCTTTTTATTTTTTCTATACTTGGTAGCCTCTTCAGTCTAAGACTGTTCTCCCAGAGGGCCCAGTGTGTATATGATGAGTTTGTGACAGTACTAGGGTCTTTAGGCGTCATCTACAAATTATTTCAGACCACAAATCAGCGTCCAGACGCGTTTTCTATTGTTTACCCAAAAACGCGTCTCAAAACCCGTCTGATTTGGCTGCGTCTAGACGCCAATATGCATGTTCGACTATGGCCCCGCCCCTATATACGGCTGACTGCACATTGTTATACTGTGTACTGGTGTTAAACGCGCTACATACAAGTGAATTCATTGAGAGCGTGATATTAAATTATTATTTACAACCGGCAGTAAGACAAACAAATCAGTACAGGTATACCCTTTTACCGCCGACAGAGTAGGCCTATACTGTAAAGCGCAAATTTTCGTTTCTATTTATTCGCGACCTTTTATTTTTGCGATTTTATTTTTCTTGTGCTAAAGAGTGAATTTACCACATGCAAAAACGTTAAAGTTAACTTTTGGAACATGGAATTACTCAAACTATTGACCTACAGTACAGAAAGAAAATACTGCAACTTTACCTACGAAGTAGCTTCGTAGGCTACATTGTTGGCTTCGTAGGTTCCATTGTTTGGCTTCGTAACCTCAATAAACAACTTTCAATGAGCTACGTTCTGAACTTTGTAGGGAGTTCGTAACCTAAATAAACAACCCTACGATGTTCTTAGTGAAGTAAGAAGGTGTGAAATTAATGTGTTAAATTTAACTGGCGGAGGACCAAGTTGTAAATATATAATATTTTTTAATTGTAATCGTTTCCTTCATGCGTGTTTACCTACTCAACGGCCAATATAAATATAAATTTCCCACGATGTAAACGTAGAGACACGCGATCCAACACAGGTGAACCTCAACGAACAAGCCAACTAATAAACATATTATAGCGAACGTCCAGTCCATCCAGAACGATGCCGAGAAAAAAAGATCGTAAACAATTCATTCTAAATATAGTATCAGAACGTTTTCAGTCGGTCGCTCAAAAAGACTGCCGACAGAAGACCGTAATAAATACAGACCTAGTTTTTTTGGTCACATGGCATGAAACGCGATACTCTGGCGGCTGCCGTTACCGTCTGACGACGATAAAACAGTAATTAAGATCGTGTACCTGGATTTTGTGTCACATGACATGAAACATAATACAGTACTCTCTCTCTCTAGCTCTAAACTGCTCACATGTTTTCTCTTAATATTGAATATATATTTATTTTTCATATCCTAGCCTAGGCCTAGGTGTCGTTGTTTTTATAATTCACTAACCCAAGGTAGGAGCGTTAAATAATTTATAGGCCTAGTGTAGCCTAGGCTGCCGAAACTAGGCTAGCCTAGACTTTCTTTCTCTCTGCATGAGCTGAGGTCCACAGGCCCGATGTCGTCTCATCGGCGATGTCCGTCCAAATTAGGATAACCTAGGCCTAGTCTCAGATTTGTTGGTTCTGTGAAATGATACCAATTTTGTTTCACCATACAAGCAATACAGACGGGTTTTAATCACTCAGACGCGTTTTCTATTGTTTTACCTACTAAACAGCGAAGACGGGTTTTAATCACACAGACGCGTCTTCGCCGTGATTGGGTAGCTCATGAATATTCATAATAGATCGTTAATGAGGTTCAGCATTGGACAGACGCGTCTGATGGGTTGCAAGTTTTCAGACGCGTCTCTGTGGTCTGAAATAATTTGTAGATGACGCCTTAAAGTGCTGCACATAAGCCAGAAGTGTACACTGGACCGACGGTTTATAGTCCTTATCCGAGAAGACTTGTTCTACCACCAGAACCATGGAGCGAGTGAGCCTCAAACCCTCGCCGATGTTATGGCAACATATTACGGTTCCACTTTCTTAACCGCTCGGCCACTTACTAAGCTTTTAAATCAACTCACTTCTAAATATGATACTCTGAGAGTGTACTCTATGCTGTCATTCTGGTTGACACCATCAAACAGGCTTGTGATAACTCTTGGTATGACTCCTCTTGATGGATCGGTAGGTGCCTGTGATGCCGAGTATCCACTGCCCATAGAATGCGTCTTACCAGACCCTGTTTGTCCATATGCCAGTACTGTTGCATTATAACCTTAAAAACAAAAGTCAAACACTTCTGAAGAGATACAAGTTTTATTCACACATTTCAAGCGAGAACTTATGAATTCTTGTAATATGTAATTGACAACTATGGTGATGTCACTTACAACTATGCTGTTGTAATTCATTGGGTAATTCGGATCCCGATTCATTAGGGGTTTACTGTGGTTCATTGCAGGGTAATTCGTCAGACCTGGTTCATTGGGGTAATTCAGGGATCCCGATTTATAGTTGTTTGCTGTGGTTCATTGCAGGGTAATTCGTCAGACCCTGGTTCATTGAGTAATTCAGGGATCCCAATTCATTGTTGTTTGCTGTGGTTCATTGCAGGGTAATTCGTCAGCCCCTGGTTCATTGGCACAGGGTAATTTGTCAGTCCCTGGTTCATTGCAGGGTAATTCGTCAACCCCTGGTTCATTGTGGGGTAATTCGTCAGTCCCTGGTTCATTGCAGGGTAATTCGTCAGCCCCTGGTTCATTGCAGGGTAATTCGCCAGTCCCTGGTTCAATGCAGGGTAATTCGTCAGTCCCTGGTTCATTGGGGTAATTCATTGGATACACACATTACTATCCAGTATAATTCCTCCTTTGGGACACCTATTCAGAGGACATCCCTTTCAAGAAGAAAAATTCATGAACGAGAGAAATAATTTTTACACATTTCCGGTGGTACCCGACTAGGCAAAACTATGTTTAATTACAATTACATCCTTACAGAAAAAATAAATATTAAATCAAAACTGGTGAAAAATATATTTTTCCGGTTACCTTTAAAGATTCCATCAACAAGTGGTTTTACAGCCTTGGTGTAAACCTCTTCTTGCTCAGTGTCTTTGCTGAAGACAAAGTCATATGTAAACGCTTTGTTGTTACCCAATACGACCTGTTCATTGCTGTGGATAAATTGCAGGCATTCCTGGCAACCTTCACCAATCTCTTTTGGCACTAGAGGGCGAGAACGAAGTGCCACACGCACTGGAATGTCTTTGGGTTGCGCCATTGTAAAACTCCTGTAAATGATTGATAGAGGAACGAGCTATTGTTAAGTGTTGAATTTTTATATTTGCAATTTGTTAGGAAATGCAATGAGAAAAAAGGATGAAGTTAAATATATGCAAGATAATAAAATTGATAAAAAGATTTCCTCTTAGGCATAGTTAAATTCGCTTTGTCTGTGAAAATATGAGTTAGGCCTAAACCTTCTTAGCCACAGAGCCTATGTAGGTTGTCTTGTATTGTTTTTATTTTTATTCATTCAAAATTTGTGATTAAAATACAAATAAAACATGACCGCATTAAAAAATATTAGGCCTATCTACTGCAGCCTACTGAGGCCTACTCAATAATTGACTATCTATGTCACGGCCGAGTCATGTATGATCGGCGTCAGGCCTCCTCTATCGATTATCAGCATATGCAGCCAGCCTGGATAAAGTTTTTCATCACAAAAAATATAATTATTAAATAGTTTTTGTTTGAGTTGTATATGCTTTTTATTCACTCGCGAAAACATCGTAACCCACCACAAACGAACTACAACGACGTCGTAATGTTCATGCAGCATGTTTGTTATTGCGCGATATTTGCATCTGTAAACATGCGCAGTTTGTTTGTTTGTAATTACAATTACTGCACATCATAAAATAAATTCTCCTTAGTCGGGCGCGTGTACATTTACAGATTTAACGCGATTTACTACACGCCTGTACAATTAATAGGCGCCTCCTAGCGGAAAACTTGTTTAATTTATTTGAGTGACGCGGAAAAAACGTTGTTGATGGCAAGTAGCGCTAGTACATCGCTGTCACTTATTATAGGCTGGCGACGGCGGCGAAGTCGTTGTGGTTTACATAAAACTTTAATATTTGAAGCCTAGGCGGATGAAGTTTGAGTTTTTAAAGCTCAGATACAGGCATGAATTTTAAATATAATATCTGATTAATTGTACATAATCAAATATTTTTAACAGAAATCAAGACGAAAAAACATGAATTTCCCTTAATATGGTCAAATACAAAATTTGGCCAAATTCTGCCATAAAAAAACAGGAAGAATTTTTTTCAGTAGTTAGGTAGTTTAACCTAAGGTAAGGTAAAAAAGATGGTGGATATACGGTGGATAATTTTTGCTATAGCATGAAAATAAAAATCTGAAGTTGAATAAAAATACCAGAAATGTAAAATTCAAGTTATATTACCTATATTTAGTCATCTGATAACACTTTTTATCACACCGTTTACTTTTCATAGCTTTTTAAAATGCCTCTCTATTTACAAAATTTGTGTACAAAAGAATAGAGATTTTACTGTGCAATTTGAACTTTCCCCCCACTGATAAGAAAGTGCTTGTTTTCAACAAGCTCGTATAACAAAACTAAAATCCCAAAAATTATAAAACATAGGGGAAACTATAGATCGATAATTATTAGAATGTATGATCAATAGAAATTTTTTGCCCGCACCTGGCCCTTAACACTTTGACTGCCAAACACGAAGATCTTTGTGTTTGGAAACACAACGCTTGACTGCCAAACACGAAGATCTTCGTGTTTGGAAACACAACGCTTGATTGCCAAACACGAAGATCTTCGTGTTTGGAAACACAACGCTTGACTGCCCAACACGAAGATCTTCGTGTTTCACGTTTTTTTTACAAAATCCGGTAATAGGGTAATTATTATTGGATACTATAAATATGGACACTATATTCGGTCTGGACCGTCAATATTTTACTATTTGAAAGTAACTAATCTGGTTACGGACTGTCAAAATGGTACACAATGGCGCATTGTGTATTGGTCGCGTGCTGGCTATGCCGCCGAAGCATTACAAAGGTTTTTGTGGATTGACATGTTTGTTTGTTATCTGAATAAAAAATAATGGGAGTCATTTGTTTTTATTATTGTATGTATACCCTAATTGTTTTGGTGTTTTACTGAAAGTGACCGAGTTTCACGCAACAAACTTGTTTAGAAATGGTATGGATATTATCAACCTTACCAGGTTAAAATCTTTTAACCTAATGTCTCTTGAAAACCGTTGCAACAAAATCCTTTTTCACTTTATTTTTAAATGTCTTTATGGCTTTACTGACTGCTCTTCTGTCATCCAGAATCTCACTACCTATCCTAGACATACTGAAGACCTCACTTTTAATCATCTCAGCTTTTCTCGAACTCTGGCCCTTCGTAATTCTCCTATAAACCGCTTCCCTAAGCTTTGGTCTCAGTTACCTTCCACATTACGCCAATTAGCTGTTAGTGTTATTGAATCTTTTCCTCATCTTTTATCATCTATTGACTCTTTCCTTAATGATAATTATCTTATCATTATAATTTAAAATTTTTTATTTTTGTATTTTTAATTAAATTTTTTTGAATCATATTTGGTTTTTTTTTCTGTATACTCACAGCTCTATACTTTATTTGTTTATAAAACTACCGTATATTTCGGTGTATAAGTCGCACTTTTGACACGCAAATTTGACCTCTAAATTAAGGGTGCGTCTTATACACTGAACATAAATGCCTCACCACACAGATTGTACATAGGCCTAGGCTATCGTCACCTCGTTTTCTAGGCCTGAGTAGGCTAGGCCTAGCTACAGTAACTAACTAACGTAACGGCAACCTGCTTCTGCCTAGGCCTAGTTTTCAAGTCATTTTAGCATGATGTTATACTAAATATGATGAAAAGATTTGTTCATTATGGCGCTCCGATAAAATATCATTTGTAAACGTTTACGTCGTACGATTGGAATAGTATTTATTTATACAGTAGTTATACGCACGATCGCCGTACCCCAAGCGCAAGCCCTTCTTTTGGTGGCACATGGTGTACGGTATTCGACTAGTATATTCTCCAGGTGATTATAGCATGGACCTAGCGTACACACTTCTCGGATACATAGATACTAATCGAATACGATTGTCCGTGAAAACGTGCGCCCTCTCGAAATGATCGAGCGAGGCTAGCCCACACACGTGCGTGTTACACACACGGTCATGAAACACGAAACTCATGAATAACAAGTTAGAAAGAACTTGTTGAGGCTGGGCGCGGCCGAGCCTAGGTAAGAAAAAACCTAAATAAAGGACGCCGTTGTAGATATAACAAAATATATTATTACAATAATATTGATTACAATTTAAAAAAACATTGTTTTGATGAAATATAAGGTGCGTCTTATACATCGACGATATAAAAAATACCGATATTTTACTCTCAGTTGGGGGTGCGTCTTATACACAGGTGCGACTTATACACCGAAATATACGGTATATATTTATTTTAGTTAAGATCATGGGACTGCTGACTCTTGTCTTGTAGTTACAGTAATTATATTACTTTAGCAGTCCCTGGCCAATTTCATCTTTGTACATTGTATATATGTTTTGTTGATCGAATAAATAAATGAAATGAAATAAATCAGTTTACTAGCTAGGCTAGTAGTATTAAGCTAGCCTAGGCCTAGTCGTAAAACGGTTCCGGACCAACTTTAGGCCTGAATTGGGCAGTTTCTAACTGGAAAAACCTCTCTCTGGCAGTCAAAATGTTAAGGAACAATTATTTTCGCAAGTTTTTTTTTGGCAAAATGACTCCAATTGCAATTTGCGAAAGATTAGCGTGAGCATAGGCCCTAGCTAGCTACCCTAGGCTAGATAGCTACTGACTGGTGGTTCTAGCCTACTAGGTAGGTAGGTTAGGTAGCCAGGCAGCGATTTTTTTTTTCGTACATAAGTTGGGGACCCCCTCATGAAACGTCACAAAATAAACATGAATAATTCATCAGTTAAATTGTTTTGTTCCGTGTGCACCCAAGCGTATAGCAACAAGAAGTGATTACACAAGTGCGGTACGATTCTAGGCCTATCTCCGCTGTTGTTGCGGCGTGCGATTTCATAGAAGAATAGCGGCGTTTTGTGTGGATTGTCGAAATAATCAGCCTTTAGTTTATGGTGTTTTTAATATAATTTATTACTAAAGAATTACGTGTTAAAATTATAGTTTCTATTAATACTATTAGGCCTAATTATTAGTCTCTAAACCCATGTCTATTCTAGTAGTAGCTGTGTGGGTGTGTTGTGTGACGTGTGTGTGTGTTAGGTATGACCAAAGATAGTTACACTATCTTTGGTATGACACAATCCGAGTAATAAGTCAGCAAAATTAAACAATAAACATTACACAAAAATACATTTTTTATTCTCGTGGGTCAAATCTTCCCATCTCATGTGTTCATATACGCGCATTTTTAAAGTTCCTTTGAGTACATGCCAGGGAAAAATTTCATTTTTAAATTTTGTTTAGCAATATTGCTAATCAAACTGATTTTTGAGTTGAGAAACATAGTTTTGTATTGTATTTTTTGCTACACAATTTTAAAAATCTGTAGCAAAAAGGTTGTTTTGTATAGCTTTTTGCTATGCTACACTGGCGAAATTATTCCCTGCATGCATATTGTTTGATAATAAAATAGCAGAATTAAAAAAATACAGTACACAAATTATACACATTCTTTATTCTTGTGGGTCTAAGCTTTCTTTGGGCTACGTCCAATGAATTACTACTTAGTTTAATGTCTTGCCTAGCTGTCGATTAGCCTCGACTCGACACATTTTGTGTGAAGAAGAGTGCGCGAAGGCAATCACGTGAATTGACTTAGAATCCTAGGCCTACTGTAGAAAGTATCGTATCGCAGTTGTGTAATCACTTCTTGTTGCTATACGCTTGGGTGCACACGGAACAACAAATTTAACTGATGAATTATTCATGTTTATTTTGTGACGTTTCATGAGGGGTCCCTAACTTATGTACGAAAAAAAAAATCGCAGCCAGGCAGGAGTACTAGGACTAGGCTAGCCTAGGTAGGTAGGCTAGAGGTGGCTTTCTACCTAGGGTTTACGATGAAATCGGTCGCGTCTGAAATCGGTCGCGTTTGAAATCGGTCGCGATAAAATCAACTTCCGGTATTTTGTATGGCGCGCCGCTAGAGCTATACGTTTGAAATCGGTCGCGTTTGAAATCGGTCGCGCTATTTTGTATGGAGCGAGATGCATGCTAGCGGGATATACATTTTCTTCGTTTATATAGTTTATTTAATTGATATTTTTTAGGAACTAGATTATTTATGTGGATATTTTTTATTTTGGTTAATAAATATTTATTATCATTTTTTTTTTATTTCACATGTCTCGGAGAAGAAGGACTGTGTCTTTTCTAAATGGCCATTTCTAAACACGTTTAAATATTTTATTAGGCATATAATAATTTACCTCTATTTTATTATGTACTGTGTAATTAATATATTATATAGAGAATATACGTCTGTGTCTTTTATTAATCAAACAATATATAGCCCGTAAAGCCAGCGTATCCATTTTTATACTTATGCATACTGTGGCAGATATATCATATCCATGTCGTTAAAAACTTACTATAGGATTACCTTACCGTATTTTAATTTTTATTTTATTTATGTCCGTACGTTATGTAGGATAATATTAAGTTTAGGCCTATAATGAATATTGTTGAGGCAAATCACGTGTATATTTTTATTTCTAATGTTTAGGCCTAAAATATTTTCTAGTAAAAAATGACATTGATTATTATATGCGGATCGTTAAAAGGCGAGTTACTGAAATAAACCCCGAAATAGGCCATTAATCATATCGTGGATGGCGCCTTCTATGATCATGCAGACGTTAACTGCACGTTATTTTGCTGACGGGGATTCCCTTTAAAAAAAAACACGCACTAGTGTGTCAAATCATGGAAAAAACACGTACGGCGATCATTGTCCATGGACATGTAAAGATGACGTATAATAGGCCTATTACTAATAACCATACGTTTAAAACATCTATAGGCCTGCACGTGTTTTGTGAAACCTAGTTCCATGGTGAAATGATGTATATAATTTACGTATATACCTCGGCAATACTATAGTTTTTAATTTGAATATCTTTTATTTCTATATATTTTCTATACATTTATAATAATCACTAGGCCTATCATTGTACAGTTTAGATTGATATATAACGGCATATTATTTTATTAGTATTATCCTAAAACCATGCTCACGTAAAAGTGGCGGATATCGAACGTAAAAATCATCGTCATACATCATCTTCCTTTATTGCATAAACCTCATTGAGCTGGTATCCACTTGCAGGTATAGAACTAGTTTCGTAATTAACTGTGATAAAAAAATACGCAATAGGCGCGTCTACTTGTTTAATTCAACATTTTTAAAACTTTAAACAGTGGCATGCTAATCTTTTCAAAAACTTAAACAATATTCAATAACACTTTTTAAAACGATTTTCTAAACGAACACATTACAATTATTCATTGACACCTGTAAGATAAAATGAAAACACAAGTTATTTATAAATAATGAGATAAATATTTATATTTAAGCCTACTGTACTAAAAAAATAATAACGATCGAGGTAAACAAAATGTTAATAGTATTAGTTAGAAATTCTATATTCAAAATTAACTAAAAACATAATTAGCGTTTTCATTAAAAATGTATCGTAGTGCGTCCCATGCAAAATAGCGCAACCGATTTCAAACGCGACCGATATCATTAAACGTATAGCTCTAGCGGCGCGCCATACAAAATACCGGAAGTTGATTTTATCGCGACCGATTTCAAACGCGACCGATTTCAGACGCGACCGATTTCATCTGACACCCTACCTAGTAGGCCCTGGACTCTAGCTAGAGGGCCTACTGATAATAATAAAAGGCTACGCCTAGCCTAGGACTAGGGCCTAGTAGGCTAGGCCTCTAGTAGGCTAGGCCTAGTAGGTAGGAGGCTAGGCTAGGACTAGCCTAGGTAGTAGGCTAGTAGGCCTAGGCCTAGTACAGTAGCCTAGGCCTAGCTAGCTAGGCCTAGTAGTAGAGGCCTAATTAAATCAGGGGAATCCCTAATAAGTAGGCTGGTAGGTCCTGTAATATTATAGAATTAGATGGCTAAACAACAAAATGTTACGATCTGCAATAAATATTTTGTAAACAACGTAACGATTATACTTACAAACCGATCGTACTGCCGTTTCGCGTTATTTATTTTGAAAATGTCGCCTTTTTATAAAATAAAAGACCAACAGCCAATCAAAAGCCAGTACTAATTTAACAAAGCGCCACCAAGATGTGGGGGAAACCAAAGAATATTATAATATCACTCTCTTTGAGGAAACCGGAATAGGGCCTAGGTATGTAATTTAAAAAAAAGGATATTTATAAAGTTGTTGTTATAATTGTGAAATTTCCTTTTTTTAAATTTACTTATTCTATCTTAACATAATACAGAAAAGTCACGCAGTATACCTGTCTAAAAAAGGGAATATTTCATCATCTCGACGCTCGTTCTGTTTTACCTGCTGACGAAAATAATAAGCCAGTAGTAGTATTTAGGCCTATTATCAATAGGCCTACTGTTTATTTTATAATAAACAATACACATTTTAAACCCGGAGTTACTGTCCATTAAGAGAAATATTGATTGCTTTTCTTTTATTTCTTTTCATCGTGGTTTTATCGATTACGAAACATGCATAAAAAGAAAATATATAGGCTACCAATAACGTAAGAAAACAGAATATCACACTGTTAATTCAATTCAATTCAATTTCTTTATTGTTGCAAATGCCAACAAGGGCTAATATCCGCTTAAACATACTACATCATACACACATATACATATTTACATTTAAAATTTAAACACTTAAAAATTGGCCTACTACGGAGATATAAAAGAGCTCCTTTCTCAGTCGGAGAGCCGCGTTCAACTTTTCGACTGTTATTGGCAAATTATCGCACACGCTCTGACGTCATGAATTCTTGTGTATCCCTGAAAGGAATAAAATAATAATATGGTAGGCCTACTCTCAGCATCACAACTTGACCCAACTTGACCCAATGGGGGAAATTATTACATAGACCATTAAGGAGAGGTGATGGTTTAAAAAAATGTATAATACACCTGAATAGTCTTATTTTCATTTGATTGGAGTATTGTGGGTCATGATGATATTACGTCATTAAGGGTGCAATTCGGTATATGCTAGATGTGAGTGCAATTATATTGCACAACCATTTTGGTCGATGGGTATTTTTGGGTGGGGTTGGTGAGCATCATGCCAAAATACGCCAAAAAATTGCAAAAATACTCAAATTGAGGGCGCTATGCTTTGCCAAAATACGCAAATCATGCCAAAATACGCAAATTGAGGGCGCTATGCTTTGCCAAAATTCGCATGATTTGTGTATTTTGGCAAAGCAGATTTGCGTATTTTGGCATGTTTTGCGTATTTTGGCAAAGCAGATTTGCGTATTTTGGCAAGGCATAGCGCCCTCAATTTGCGTATTTTGGCATGATTTGCGTATTTTGGCAAAGCATAGCGCCCTCAATTTGAGTATTTTGGCATGATTTGCGTATTTTGGCAAAGCATAGCGCCCTCAATTTGCGTATTTTGGCAGGGTACTCACCAACCCTAATGCTACTTTTTAGCTTGCTGTTTTTCGTCACAAATATTAGTATGGAGTGGAGTTGTGGCTTGGTGGTTATGATGCTTGGCTTTTTAATAGGTTGTTCACCCCACAGTATGATGCTTGGCTACCACTCCAAGGGTCCTGGGTTCAAGTCCCGTCACATGTCAGGATTTTGTCTAAGGACCAAATTACTCCACTCCCAAAGACTTGTAATAAGACTTTGCTTATGTAGAGGATCTTGTGTAGGCCTATATGTTTGTCTTTTGAACCGCTCAGGGTCCCTAATGATCAGCAATAGCTGGATGGATCACCCTCATTAAATATGGTTTAAAAAAAAAAAAAGTAACCGCCACTATTTTTCTAAAAATATAATACTATAATGTATAGTTAATGATCCTACTTGCCCTAAAATTAATCATGCACAACTCTAAATAATTCATTCAAGTGTGGTCAAGGTTTTGTAAAAGCCATTGTTGTAGGTATGTTGTAAATATGTTGTGTGTATTGTGTGTATAATTTAGGCTATTGTGTTCTTAGACTTTTGAGGTATCGTACCGTGACGTCTAGTCTGGGTTCCAGACGGAGTTTTGTCTTAATATTAGTTAAAAGATAAATATTTTGGCACATATGGCGTTTCATACGTATACTACTTGATTTTGGATACTCCGTCTGGGGAAACACGCACAAGTCACGTGGTTTGACACCAAGAATTCTTGGTGCATACGATTATCCGGTTGACTAGTTTCAGCTGCATGCGATTGGCTACTCTCTCGTACACCATTTAAATATTCATATTTAAGAATGTCAAAGACTCAACAAATAAGATGATGCGCATGCGCTATGTTACGTTTAGACAATGTGTACTTGGGTACATTTATGAAAGTTCTGAAGGCTAGAAATTATTTTATATGCCTAGTAGTCTGGTACTGGTAAACATTTGATGGGATCTTTGAAACATGAAAACTCGTCTTGATATATGATAGGCTAGCTTCTCCGCAAATCAAACATTGAATGGATCATTTATTACGTGGAGATAATTTTGATTTAATTCCCACCCAGACCCTGTCCTGTTCTGTGTGGTGGTGTAGCCCTGTTGTGTGCCGGTGGTATGTTGGCCTTTGGCAGGTCATACGTGCGAGTTGAGTAGGACCTACGAAAGAGGCCTAGGCCAAGGACTAAACAATTAATAAACAAAACAACTTGGCATTACTATTTTATATTTCAACAGTCTCGATCGTACATTAAGCACTGGTAGGCCTACGTACTCGATCTCTTTCATTTTGAAACAAAATGATCATTGGTTGATTCGAAATCCATATTTACATACCGCCCGCCCCATATAGCCAAATACGGTATGATAACCTACGTCATTCTTATCGTATGTTTGCGGTCTGCAAATCGATTTCTATACGTGTTTCACAAGTCTGTATTTTCAGACAAAAATCGCGGTCGAAATAAAAACAAATAAATAAAAAAAAAAGATATTAAGACTTGGTGCAAGTCTACGTGACGTCGTATAATTAAATTGCATTTCGTAGCAAGCGACGAGTGTACCATTTAAGCATGTAGCAGCTATCTGTATCACGTTTATAAGATAAATAAGGTGAGAAATAAGTTTTACTTATATTTTGTCATATTGATTTCAGGTTTGCTAGTAGGCCTAATACGAACTACAGACTATACACGCGACCGAAAGTCATAGTGTGGCGTGTTTAGCCCTGTGGGGTGAACAACCTATTCAAACGCAACTTTATGCGTATACGCTACGCTAACCTTACATTGTCGATCCTATGAACATTGTTAATGCACTAATAATAGGCATAAATACCGACAATAATGTGTGTAGGCCTATATTTTTCATACTCTTATTCATGAGTATTATAAATATCTTCTGTGTTGATTAACTTTGGTCTCTGAATCACAAAAACGTATTACCACGTTACCACTCAATGCCATTCGTTATAATAGGGAAATGAGCGAAAAATAATAAAGATTCCAATAAAACAAATAAAATTAATAAACAGGATCATAATTATAAAATGACACGAAACTTTAGAAAATTGAATTGAAGACACTGTTTTTATTAATGGAAAATTGGAATGGTATTACCGCCAGTGGCGACGAAACTACACTAACCAAAAATTTAGATAAAGATGCTCCTTGGAAAAAACACAGAGTACGTAAAAAACAGCTCCTTAGCTTATGATATCGTCAAAAAAGAAAAACTCTACTATTCAAACAATTAATGATAATGGCGATGTCCTCTATAAAGCCAAGGACATCGCAAATGAAATTAATACATTTTTCTCAAATATAGGTTTGAATTTCGTATATTTGTATACAAATGCTTATTAAGTAATCTTTCAAAAAACAAAGCCACTGGTCATGATAACTTACCACTATGCATTCTAAAGCTGTCTGCCCCGATTATATCCCCAACAATTACAAGCATAATAAATCACTCTTTCACAAAACGTGTAAATTCCCAAATACGTGGAAAATAGCAAAATCACGCCAATTTTTAAGAATGGTGAAAAAACTAACCCTAATAATTATCGTCCCATTTCCGTCCTACCTATACTTTAAAAAATAATTGAACGAGTCGTTTTAAATCTACTTTTATGCTTTTTTGAATAATAATAATCTTGGAACTCAGATCTAGAAAACTCAGATCTCGGATATATCTGAGTTTTTTAGATCTAGAAAACTCAGATATCTGAGTTTTCTAGATCTAGAAAACTCAAGATCTGAGTTTTCTAGTAATCTAAAATGGAACTAGAAAACCCAGATCATCAAATGAATCGTTCCATTATTGTTAGAGAGTAGCATATTTGAAATACTACACAGTATTATATGTTTTCTTACTAATAATAATAGTTATTGTAACTTATAGTAGCAGCCTACCTACCTACCCCAGGTCTAGAAAACTCAGATATATCTGGGATCTGATTTTTCTACACACCCAATAATCTGGTATGTATAAATCAATCAGGCAAATTACTAAAGGAGATCTTCTTATCCCTCGTCCTTACCTTGAAATCTTTAAACTTTCTTTTAGTTGCAATGCTCCTTCTTTCTTTAATTCTCTACCTTTAAGCATTCGTAACTTTAACAATTTCTTTTCCTTTAAATCTCTTTTGAAAAAACATATGTTTCTCTCTCTCTGATTTTATTTCTTTTTGTCCTTCTTTCACTGTATTATACATTTATTTTTTTATATCTGTTGATTTTGTGTTTTTATAGTTGATGTTGTATTTTCTGTTTGTATTGTTTGAGGGTCCCTAATGATCAGCTGATGATGGATGGACCACCCTCATAAAATATTGTTAAAATAAAAATAAATAAAAATAAGGTTTTCGACCATCAAACTCAATACTGAACTTACAAAAGTGACGGAAGACTGGTATAGTGCAATAGACGAGGGTAAGCTGGTTTGGAATCTGTTTACTAGATTTTAAAAAGGCCTTTGATACGGTAAACCATAAGATACTATTAAGCAAATTGCGACGTTATGGTCTAAGTAAATATGTATTAAAATGGGTCTATTTGTCTGAGGGGAAGCAATTCACAAATGTAAATAATACATTGTCTGACTATACACACATCCAATGTGAATGACCTCTGACGATACTAAAATGAAAATGAAATATACCAAAGTATAAACGAAGAACTCTTTGTTAGACTTCCAAGTGGAGTATTAAATCCGAGTTTATGTTGATCGGATCGACAAACCGATTGGCAACAACCAAAGAAAAAAATAGATCAGTTAATATAGATAACGATGTTGCACCGGGCGTTCGATATTGCAAAAATCTCGGTATCATAATAGACAAATATTTATCATGGAAAAATCAGATTGAATACATTCGGGGTAAAGCTCGAAATGGATTGGGTATGCTCAGACGATGTAGCTATTATTTTCCACAAATCATATTAAAACATATTGCAAACTCTATTGTAATACCTCACTTGAGCTATTGTTTGGGGAAATAGTAGTCAAGCTCTAATGAAAAGAGTTCAAACTATCCAAAACAGCTCGAATCGTGTGTGGTCTAACATGGGACACACTTAGTAGTGAGGCACTAAGACAAATGAATTGGTCACTTTTATTTTATCAAGATAGATATGAATGCTGTATGGTTATTTATAAGGTTTTGACAGGTAATGCCCCACCTTACCTATATAATGTGTTTACATACAATGATATAACTTATAATCTAAGGCATAGTGATACACATCTGTTCATCCCGAAGCCAAAAACCGATTTTAAAAAACGAAGTCTGTCTTATCGTGGAGCAATTATATGGAATAGTCTCAATTTTGATAAACTTCCAACTTCAGTTAAGTTGTTTAAAACGTATCTGAAAAATGCATTGTAAAACATAATGGTATGGTATCTACGATGGTGTACATCCAACTTTTAAAATGGATAGATACTATGTAAACTGTATTTTATGTATATCGTGTTTAATCACTATTATTTTAAGGTAAATGAAAACAAAAACATTTACTATGTACTACAGTAGAATCCCCAAAAAATATACCATGGTTAGGGGTTCACGTTTACACGGGAAGTACCATGTATGGTGTATCCAAAATAGAGCTGTGAGATGAAAGGGATTCTGCTGTAATTTTTTTATTTTCAATTTCAATTCTTTCTTGTCGTATTTATAATGGTGTTGTTTTTTTTCTAATATCACGAACTTGTGTAAAAACAATCAATATTGATTGAACAAGTTGTACTGCACATCAGTCTCGTGAATAAATAAAGTTTATATATAATATATATATATAAATCCAAAGGCAAATTACTGGAAAAAAAATGACAATGCTGTGGGTATCAGTGGCTGGATCTCAATGGAGATACAAAAAAAAGTGAAAAGCTAAATCAAACATTAAAGCTTGATCAACCTGTAGCCGAACATTTTAATTCAGCTGGTCACTCGATTGCAAATTTCAGAGTTATTGCAATAGACCACGAAGTCAAATGGAGCGACAAAACGCGCAAAGACAAGGAAAATCACTGGGAATTACAACTTAAAAGCACAAAACCTTTTTGACTTAACATTAGGAACATACTCCCAGATCGGTAAAATTATTCCATTGACTACCAAAATTTAAGTTTATATTATATAGTTTATATATATATATATATACTTGCACTGATGAAGGGCTAGTGTTCCCCGAAAGCTCTGCTAACTTTTCTGGCTGTTTACTTTATCGTTTTGATTTAGCAAATTTTGGCTGTCATGAGAGTTAATTTCACTCTTAAATTTGGATCTGACTAATATATCACGAAGGTTGGGAGGTCTACGAAATGCAATAATGGGTGGTTCCGGAAAAACAGTCCTGAGACGTTCTGTGGACTGTAGAATGGGCATATGTTTCTCAATAATAGCCCGTAATGGAGGCAACCTAGGGTGCGTGGTAGGCACTCTGGTCGATTCTTTTGGCTGACGTGGTTTGTACGTCAGTGTTTGACACATCAAGGAATATCTTTTGCTTTCTTTATAGCAGTTTCGATGTATTCCTTCTTGTAATTTCGATTCCGGAGATGTCCGGTTAGTTCTTTGGTACGATTCTGAAAATCTAAATCTGAAGAACAGATGCGTCTGATACGTAATGCTTGACTGTGGTACGGTATGTTTTTAATACAGTGTCGGGGATGACAACTGCTAGGGAGCAGGTACATATTTTTATCCGTGGATTTACGGAATAGGTCAGTTTTGGGTGTACCATTTTCTATGGTCACTATAGTATCCAAAAAATCAACGCTATGCTAGTGGATTTGGTAGCTGTAAATTTGATAGTTGGGTGGGCTGAATTAATATTGAGAAGAAAAGATTCCAAATTATCTTTACCATGGGTCAAGATCATGAAGATTTCGTCAATGTATCTAAACCAAACAAGCGGTTTATTAGGTTGGAGGGACAGAAAATTGGCCTCAAATTGTCCCATAAATAAATTTGCAAAAGATGGCGCCATTTTTGTGCCCATCGCTGTGCTATGAATTTGAAGGTAATGGTCATTTCCAGAAATAAAATTGTTGTTGGTTAAATCAACATGACCAGTTCTCGTAAATGAGCTTTAGTAGGCGTTTGCCGGCTCCTTCTTCGTGAGGGATATTAGTATACAATGATGAAACATCTAATGTAGCCAGAACAGAATTGTTAGGTAAATTTTGAATTTGGTTAATTTTGCGGATAAAGTCCGTGGAGTCCTGAATGTATGAAGGGAGATCAGTCACATATTCAGAAACTTTCTCTGTAGCAGTGCCATTGCCCGAAATAATGGGTCTACCAGGATTGCCTGCTTTGTGGATTTTAGGTAGGAAATAAAATCTGCCTGGAACTGGATTGACCTGTGCCAAATAAGGTCCAATCTTAGAATCGATGGAGTGTTTTTTTACCATCACAGAAACAGATTTGGCCACATTATCCGCAATTTCCGGGGTTTACGATAATGAAGAAGATTGTTTAGCTGTCTTAAGGACTCCTCTTCATAAAATTTGATGTCCATAGCAACAGTGCCAGAACCTTTATCAGCGGGTTTAATGATGATATCATTACGCTGACGCAATTTGGCAATGGCCTGCCTCTCTTGTTTTGAGAGATTGTCACGTTTATCTGAACTCGGGACGTAGTTTTGTACATCCTCCTCAATAGCCTGAATAAATGTTTCTAAAGCTGGACAACGATTTTTAGGTGGATTCCAGGAACTTTTTGGTTTAAATTTGTTAGCGTTGCCTTCGTTTTGTGTGGTGCTGCTGAGCTGTCTGAATCAGCAAAATGTTCACGTAATCGTAATCTTTTGGAGAAAGACTCCATATCCAAAGATAGTTGTTGTGCGCCGACCTGCCTTGGTTTTGGACAGAATTTAAGTCCTCGGGAAAGAAGTTTTTTCTCTCCTTCGGAAAGTCGACAATTAATTTCAAAAACTGAATCAGAGGTGTTGCTCCGATTCGGCTAGACCTACCAGCTCTTTATATAAATATATGTACTGTATATTATATAATACTATTGTAATAATACCAATAGCAATGATATGTAGGCAGGGAGCTATAAAATTAATCAATTGTTATAGCGCCATGATGTGAATAATTATAATAATAATTCGGAAACTGGATCTCAAGACAACAATTATTGGTAGGCTCAGTTATTTACCTGCGAATTTGGATTTGATGGGTAGGTCACTAATTTCGGTATGCTTTAGTTGGCAATGGGCGCGGTTTTGTCAAACTGTAGTGTAGTGTATGTGTTGGTAATTCTATGTGTTATGCAAAAAGTGTTTTAACCATAGACAAATTATAATGTTTCCTGGTTGTAGAATAGGGTTAAAAAACTCTGCCATATCGAGGAATTAGTTTTATCACACATCGAAATAACAATAAAGTTTCTGGTAGAACTGCTAGTTTAACAATTTGTAAAGAATTTTTAATATAATTAATAATTTAAGGAATTAATTTATTGTTTCACTGTCTAGGCATAACCGAGGTTATTTTACTATTTTGTAGTTTTAATAAACTTCCACAGAAAAAAAATGTTTTCATTTATAAAATAACGTAATAAATGGTTAAATTCAACCAAAAATCCATTGACCATGTTTCGCTTTAATTTCAAGTTTTTTAGGTAAATCAATTTTGTTAGATTACATTTTTGGTCCAAGTGGATAACTATTATGTGACATTAAATTTACATAAAGTTTAGTGTATTAGTTCTGAAAAGAACATTGATAGAAACTTCAAGAAACTCAACAGATACGTGGTGTACCGCAAACTTTATATCAATATTTGATTTTGCCATGTAAACATTCAAACAAATAAACATAAAATTACATATACAAAAAAATATTTGTTTAGGGGACAATACATCTTTAACAATTAGATTGCCATTCATTTTGGCTTCTTTTAAAATTCTATAAAAACACATTCAGTCATATTGACAATGGCGGTGATCTAGAAAAATCAGCAGGTGATTGTAAAATTGTGTAGATACAATTGATGTCCTAGGAAGCACGTTATTTCATAAAAATAACTCTCATGAGATTTATGCTGTGTTTGACAGATATTATAAAATGTACATAAGCCGTGCTTGGAAACTAAGAAATGCAATTGTATTACAACTTTGAACTGTTTTATTTTAAAAATGTGTTTTCTTTCCCATTGCTGTTGCAGATTAGTTGTATTGTGTAGTTTAGTTTAAAAATAAGTTTTGTAATAGCGTCGAGTCAAATTTATGTTGTTATTTCATAATCAAATATGAAAAATGTTTTAGTTTCAGTATTTATTTTCCATTGTTTTTTGTATTAAATTTAGTAATTTGTATGGATGCACCATCTACGCATGTGTGCCACTGTTAAAAAAGTGTTGTTCCAAATAAATATTATTATTATTATACGCCAGTATTATACACAATTTTCCTTTTAAAGCTCAGTCAGATACAGGCATGAAGTTTAAATATGACATTTGGTCAATTGTACATAAATCAAATATGTGCAACATATAGGCCTGTAATAACATGTCTGGTGACTCCCAAGAAAGTGAAACAAAGTAGTGGGTGCTATGGCACGAAAATAAAAATCTGAAGTATATTACCTATTAAGCCATCTGATAACATTTTTTACCACACCGTTTATTTTTAAAATGACTCTCTATTTACAACATTTGCGTACAAAAGAATAGAGATTTTACTGAACTATCCCCCCACTGATAAGAAAGTGGTTATTTTCTACCAGATCATATAACACAAATACAATTCTAAAAATTATTAACCATAGGAGAAACTATAGGCCTACATCGATAATTATTGGAATGTAGGCCTATGATCAATATAAATTGTTTGCCCGCACCTGGCCTTTAATGGATGTCAACTGTCAACTGTGATTAATGTACTTTACATAAAATAAATTAATGTGTACATTAGGCGAATCCATTGTTTGGAGGACAACATTAATTGAATAGGGTAAACAATTCCACACACTCGTTATTATAGAAATAAACATATTTTAAGAGTGAAACATTAATTGATGTTGTTTGATGAGACCGACTCATCATAGGCCTAAGCCGTTAGCAAACGAACGATTCGTAAGAGACGAAAGTTTAGTACAGTAAAATGGTAACTATATGTTTTGCTTATTTCATAATTTACTCCTGAGGACGATCAAAGTAAACTAACAGTTATTAACATAATTACTCATTTACTTTGGTTTGTTTTATTATTTTGGTTGCACGTACCATCGAAAGTTTGAAATAAAAACAAACTGTTTCATTTAAATTTTAAATTAACTAAGGGTGCGATAACTAAAAATAATCTATTTTGTTATCAGGTTTTATTTCTATTGAATTAACTAACCGTAGATCCAGTGTACACATCTGGTTCATGTGCACTTTAAAGAACCAGTACATCTTTCGATACGAGTAGGGTGTTACCCCGGTGTACTAGTTCACACACAGCCACTGTCACAAACTCATCATATAATACTCTTTAAGGCATCCTGCAATTGGAAATATCGCTGTTGGATGTAACTATGTGCAATAAAATAAAATAATGTACTATTCATGTCGTGGTAAATAAAGTATCATTGAACGCAATTTGTTATTATTGTAACAAACTTGTATAGCAATAACAGTAAACAAATCCCACTCGTTTTATTTAATTTCAAATTAACGAAAAGGGAGGCTATTATTGTACGACAGTAATACAATTTAATTAAAACTTCAACATTTTTTGTCAGCTATTTACGAATGCATGATATTTTTTATCATGCAAAGAATTGAGTGGTAACTTGTTTTTACAGAACTTCCCAAAAGTATGGAGAAAACCAGTACGAGTAAGGTAAGCATATTCTTGTTGAATTTACTACGTATATACCACTTAAGAGCCATTGTCTGTAAAAATCAAAGATTTGGTGGCAGATGTCAAAAAATGGATTTCTCTCAAATTTTTACCATGAATAGACATTTCAATAAAAAGCATATCTATAACATTCATTTTAATTTTTAGCCTCCGTTGCCATGACAGCGGTCAATTATCCAAATTTTGATGTTTTTGCCATTTTTCACAGATTTTCTATAGTGAAAAAGTACAAATTTGTATACTTATTTTAACCAAAAATACTTACAGTATACAGTTTTTGTTTATAGCAGTGTAAACAACATGTATTGAGTTCCATTTAATGTAGAAAAAAAAAATTACAAATTGGAGTTTGGTTGATACCATTATTTTAAAAAGGGGTGTTTTCAAAAAATATTTTTTTTATAAAAGTATACCTCATAAACGTACCTATACCTTCCAAAGTGGTGTTTTTAAATCAATGAGGTTTTTTAATTTGATAGTCAATAGGTTTTTCAACAATAATCACGAAAAAAACACTGGGGTAAATTCCGTACATAGGTTTTGTGTTGCCAGGAAAATACGAAAAATACAAAAAAATACAAACAAAATATCAACAAACAAATCACATGAAATACAATTTAAATATGGCAAATCCAATAATAAAATGTATATGTGGCTTGTCATAATGCTACTAGAGTCATACGAATAGTTTAGATAAAATAGGAGAATGTTTTGCCAGGTTTATTTCAATTAATTGCCAGAAAAACAGTATTTTGCATTGAAATATTTAGTTGATGGAAAATAATGTTAAACTTAGAAATAAATCAGCAATGGTTTTTATACATTTTTAAATCTATTTTGTGTAAAGAGATACAGAAAGACCTCCCAAAAAATCTGACCTTGTAAATAGGTCATTTGAGGTCAAAAGGGGTCAGAATGCAAAACAGGACAGGTCTCCACTTTACTACAACTATTAAGAGCCATTGTCTGTAAAAATCAAAGATTTGGTGGCAGATGTAAAGTAAAAAAATTGATTTCTCTCAAATTTTTACCATGAATAGACATTTCAATAAAAAGCATATCTACAACATTCATTTTAATTTTTAGCCTCCGTTGCCATGACAACGGTCAATTATCCAAATTTTGATGTTTTTGCCATTTTTCACAGATTTTCTATAGTGAAAAAGTACAAATTTGTATACTTATTTTAAGCAAAAATACTTACAGTATACAGTTTTTGTTTATAGCAGTGTAAGCAATATGTATTGAGTTCCATTTAATGTAGAAAAAAAAAATTACAAATTGGAGTTTGGTTGATACCATTATTTTAAAAAGGGGTGTTTTTAAAAAATATTTTTTTTATAAAAGTATACCTCATAAACGTACCTATAACTTCCAAAGTGGTGTTTTTAAATCAATGAGGTTTTTTAATTTGATAGTCAATAGGTTTGTCAACAATAATCACGAAAAAAACACTGGGGTAAATTTCGTACATAGGTTTTGTGTTGCCAGGAAAATACAAAAAAATATAACAAAATATCAACAAACAAAACACATGAAACACAATTTAAATATGGCTAATCCAATAATAAAATATATATGTGGCTTGTCATAATGCTACTAGAGTCATACGAATAGTTTAGATAAAATAGGAGAATGTGTTGCCAGGTTCATTTCAATTAATTGCCAGAAAAACAGTATTTTGCATTGAAATATTTAGTTGATGGAAAATAATGTTAAACTTAGAAATAAATCAGCAATGGTTTTTATACATTTTTAAATCTATTTTGCGTAAAGAGATACAGAAAGACCTCCCAAAAAATCTGACCTTGTAAATAGGTCATTTGAGGTCAAAAGGGGTCAGAATGCAACTACAACTATTAATGTTTGATCAAAATTTACAAGATAGTTCATAACAATTCTCAACAATTTTCATATTTTACCTATAGTGTTACCTTAGCAACCATTTCTATGTGTAACTAAGGAAAGTAATTTTTTTTAAAACGTAAAAAAATGGCGTTTTTATAAATACAAGGAATTGATTGCATTTGTAATTTTTCTCAATTTTACTTCTACTGCATTCCATTAATGACAAACTTGACCTTGTAAATTCATTCATTTTGAGGTCAACATTTTACCATAGTAACAGTTTCTATGCGAAAATTTAAAACAAAAATAAGGGGTTTTCATAAATACAAAACATTTTTTCTACATAGTTTTACATTTCTACTTTTTGCCAAATTTACTTTAAATACTGAATCCTAATAATCTCAGAAAGAAAGTCTTGACGAATCTGAATAAAGGTTAAAAAAAATGACCTTTAGTGTTATCTTAAACCTGTTTACGTAACAAATGATATTTTTTTTAAAAATTAAATATGGAGTTTCATGAAAAAAAAAATGTTTACATATTGAGGTCAAATGACATCAACATTTTACCTATAGTGTATTGTAGCAACTGTTTCTATACGTAACTAAGTACAATATTTTTAATATGGGGTTTCATGACTACAAACAATTGATTACATAGCTTTACTACCTTTTCCCAAATTTACTTATCTACTGAATCCCAGAAAAGGTCTGACCTTGTGAAAGGGTCATTTGTTGGGTCAAGTTATGTCAAAATGTATTATTTATGTTATCTTAGAACATGTTTCTATGCATAACTAAGGATAATTGTTTTTTTAAATACAGTTGAACCTCCCGTAAGTGGCCACCCTCGGGACCTGGAAAAGTGGCCGCTTACGGGCGGTGACCCCTTACGGGAGGTTCTGCCGATAAAGGGCCAAAATCACTTATTATGGCTATATACGATATTCTTAACGAAACGAGCCTCTCAATTTTCCAGCTAATTGTAGGCCTATTATTATTTATAATCAGGTGGTTTAGTATTTTTTAGCATTTTCAGACAAATTTTAAAAACTTTTATGATATGAAAAATGGTCGGTCAAAATCTGTGTAGTTTTCTCATCTCTTCACAGTAATGTTTTTAAAACCTCTTCAAAATAAAGCTAATATATAAAGAAATAGAATAAACATGCACCTCTAATTCATAGGTCCATGCAATAATTTTTCGATTGGCCGCTTACAAAAAATCTCATTTTTAGTATAAAAAGGTGCCCGCAGCTGCTTACGGTAAGCACCAAATGCACTAATTAGATAGGAAGAACAAACAGGCTTTTCAAAGTGCGTCCGTTAAGGGAGGTGGCCGCTGTAAATAAAATATGGGGTTTTCATGAATAAAAATAATCACAGAAGAAAGTGCTTACGAATATGACCTTGTGAAACGGTAATTTGAAAATGCAAATAAGGCATGCCTGCTAATAATCTACAAATTTAAATTTGTATGAGATAAATATGCAAAATCTAAAGAATATCTCATTTTTAGTTACCATAGTAACTGTTGCTATGCATAACCAAGGGAAATTAGATAATGATCAGATAATTATTAATTAATAATTAATACTGAATCCAACAATCACAGTAAACAAAATAATGAATTTAAAACCAATATTTAATAATAAAGTGTGATATTTTACATGCTGACCTTAAATGAAATGAAATTTCAAATCAGGGCTTCAATATTTGTTATGTAGCATTAACATACCTGAGTATATCATTGACTTTTGATTGGTTCTATTTTGGGGAGGGGAAAGTGGTGGATCCAGGACTTTTAAATAGTTGGGGTTGAAGGCGAGGGTCTAAAAACTTAACTTTATGTCCTATCTTTTGCATTGCAATTTTTAACTTGGGGTGGGTGGGGGCTTGGAGAAAGGGGGAGGGGGTGGGATGGAGGAGTTTGAATCCGTCTCTATTCATTGGGGCGATAGTAGGGGCAGTGTGGGTGGTGCTTGAATGCATGCATTTGACACTCTATAGTGGATGATCGACCAAAGTGTTGCAGTTTATCTTGTTGTGGTTATAGTCGGGGTGGGGGAGGGGTGGTAGTCGAAAGTGGTGGTGGATGGGCATGTGGGATCTGCTTAGGTTAGCAAATAAAAGAAGTAAACAAATGAAAATGGAGATTCAATATAAGAGAGGAGTAATCTATTGCAAAGATTAAAATTCACAACGATCTGATAATTTATTCAAATTTCCAGAGGATATAACCTATAAAATGACATTAAAACTGGGAATTATAGAATCTATAATTAAAAATTAATTTTTTTTTTCTCACAACACAACTAGAACTATATAAAACATTCAGAATTTTTCTGACCAATGAGTTTCAAATCAAATAATCAAAGAAAATAAAATGTTTTTACTAATATACCATGTTTTTTTTTTTATAAAAATGCCTGTTTCTCGCAACACTGCTTGTAGATTTTAAATTTACCCCAGTATTTTATTTTAGAAATCAATTATTAAACATTAGAACTACCTATTTGTAATAAATCAGCTAAAAAAATACACCACTTTGGGCGTTATGGTGAAGTAAAATTTAGTTGCATTGAACAATTTAAAAAAAGTGAAAAACACCCCTTTTTAAATAAATGGTATCTCCCAAAGTATGAAATAAAAAAAAATAAAAAAATTTGAAACAGGTACACAATGCATTGCTATTATGCATACACTAATTATTTTTTATAATTAAATGAACAAAACAAAAATATCGTTCATCAAAGTAGTACCAATATCCATTTTAAAAAACCTTAAAAAAGGACAAAATTTGTCAAAAACACAAATTTGGCCGTTGCCATGGAAATATACGTGTGAAATAAAAAAAATACTTCATATTTGATTTCTCTCAACACATATATAGCCATGTGCAAAATTTGAAAGAAATCCATTTTTTTGAGTCTGCCCTTCTTTTTGATATTTCTTTGATTCTTACAGACAATGGCTCTTAAGTGTTGTTACCACTAAAGCTTGGTTCTCACTAGAACGTAACGCAAGGACGTAAACGCAACGCAAGCGTTTTAACCAATGACAAGCGAAGTTATAGACAGTTACGGTAGCAATCACAAGCGAATAAGCCATCGCTTGTGATTGGTCAATTCACTTGCGTTTCGTTACGTCCTTGCGTTGCGTCGCTAGTGGGAACCAAGCCTTATTGTAAAACTAGCCATTTTAAACACCGATACTCGCTTTAAAGCTTGGTTTCCACTAGGACGCGACGCAAGGACGTAATGCAACGAAAAGTGATTTGTCCAATCGCAAGCGATGAATTACTCGAAAAAATGCGTGTGATTGGTCAACTCGCTTGCGTTGAAAAATACCGAAATGGGGTGTTTAGAAGAAGGTTTAGTATAGGCCTAAATAAATTTCGGGTCATCAATAAAAAGCTTTGGAAACGATACGTTTATGGTTCTCACTAGGACGTAAGAGCAACAAAAGTAATTTGACCAATAACAAGCGATAGTTCAAAAAAGCAATCGCTTGTCAATGGCCAAATTGCTTACGTCCTAGTCGGAACCGAAGCAGAACGCAACGCAACGCAATGACGTAGGTACAACGCAGGCGAGTGGCAGTGCAGTTCGGATGATCCATCCGTTTTTAAAACGTTTTCGCAAAAAACAAATCTGAAGATAATTCTGAAATAGGTCTATCGTTCGCTTTATTGGAACATTTGATTTATAATTTTCTGCGTGATGTTTTTAACGTCTATGAGCAACATAATTTTCCCCGATATAATATAGGCCTATACGTTATAATTATATACGTTATAATAACGTTATGTAAACGTTTTGATTTCGATATACCGCTGCTCATCCGAAAGCCAAATTTAAAACGTTATTTGTGTTTAGTGCATTGGCCTTCAACCATAGTTTTATTAACGTCATATTAACGTCAAATTGAATAATCAGACAGGTCAGTATCATTACCTATTTATATTGTCTTATTATTTTTTAGGAGAAACTTGAATAAATTAACTGCAAGGCTGTTTCTGCAACCATTTAAATTAGATGCCCGAATAAAACAGAGAACAGATATTAAGTTATATAATTCATGCGCCGTCGTAGGGAGTTCAGGTATACTTCTCCATAGTGGATGTGGAAATGAAATTTCATCGCATGATTTAATAATACGTTTAAACATGGCCAAGTATAAAGGTTACGAGAAAGATGTTGGGAATCGAACAGATTTGAGTGGAATTAATTATGTGAAATGTAATCAAGTGTTGCAATGTTTTTCGAAACAAAAGAAGAAATGTCCGGCTTATAAAGAACTGTTGGCTTTGCGTAAATCCATTATTTTGTTGACTGTTTTTACTGACGGTCTAAAGACTAAAGCACGATTCAGAAGACATATGGCATTTGTAGACATGTTGTATAAAAGTGGCATTAAATTTGATATAAGAGTGTCGGCAGAAGGTGCCACTGCAGCTATTAAAATGTGATTAATTTAAGGTTACAATTTTTCTAGGCCTAGCGTAAGTTAGGGCAACTCGGTCGGGTCTACAGTTTTTATAGGCATATTACTTATTAGTCTGTATAGTTTAGTATTACCACCCACTCGCTAAATACATATTACGGTAAATCCACCTTTAAGATATATCGATAGTTGCTATTATTTGATTTTACATGCCTAATTTATTTCATTTGAAAACTGTAGGTCTTTCCCGCTATTTAGTTTTGGTCAAACATGTACAGCGCCCTCTATAACGAAAAATCGTAGTAAGCGATGAAGAAATAATGAATAATTCATGTTTTCACCAACCCTTTAGACCTACACCACACGAATACACGGGGTAAATATCTTCAATATGGTGTAACCACCTCTAACCAAGGCATTATTACTTCTTATCTCCATCTTTTTAATTGAGAGAAACGTTATAGTCCAATCTTTTTTTTTTGTAAACAAATTAGGAAAAGTTTATTTGAAATTGAGGAGGGGCTGTTTTAGAGTCGGAACAATTTCCATCGAAGCGCAATGACCAAAATGTTTCATGTTTTTATTATTTTATATTTTATTTTTTATTTATTCTATTTTTTATGTTTTGCAGGTTTTGGAAGTTAAGTAAGATGCCAACAGCTGGGATTCGAGGTATAGCAATTGCTTTAACCATGTGCCGCTCAGTATCTGCATACGGGTTTTATACTTCGACTGTTAGTCCAAGTGGAAAACCAGTTCCGTACCATTATTTCGACCACATGAAACTTGGCGGGTACCGTTCACATAACTTTAGCGAGGAGCAAGTTGTTTTAAGTGAATTAAATCGAAATCAAGTGATACGAATGGTAACCGATAGGTGTAATTAGAATGTTTAAGCAGGGAAGAGTGAAATTAACTATAATTGATTTCTTCATTTTCGTTAGCCTTTCAGTACATTGAGTGTTTTTCACAAAAATGGCCATTGGTATTTCTAAATTCTAATCAGACATTTTCTTATATTTTTCATTTTGACAATTTAACAATGATGTGATAATCTTTTTTTTGCAAACTCGAGCAAACTCCTTGTTTCTCAAGGAAAGTTCGATGCATATTAGGCCTTAATTTTAGTTACTTTATTGGCTTATCACATACATGTTTGTATATATTTACCTCAATAATTGTACATAATGTTTTATATTTCTTAACTATAAATATCTAAACTCGTTGGCCCGAAATAGGCCACTGGTTTTAATAGCCTATACAAAATATATGCGACTGTCGTTACCGAATGATAGACAGACAGACAAACAGACAGCAACTACTGTACTCTAGTCACAAACTTCCTTAAACAGTTGCAAATTCACTCATAGTTGGAAAACAAAAGTTGGGTAAAGTGTGCTAGTGAAACTAGGAATTGATATGGCTATCTTATACTGTAGCTTAGCTAGTCTGAACTGGCACACTTTTGTTTGTCTCAAACTCTTAATTTGTCAAGGAAAGTTCGATGCATAGTAAGCTTACAGTTTAGACAAACTTCGGCACACTGCAGAAACCGATTTTTGCTAAATGTCTACACAAGACCTCCTAGGGGATCTC
This sequence comes from Antedon mediterranea, assembly GCF_964355755.1. Lineage (NCBI taxonomy): Eukaryota > Metazoa > Echinodermata > Crinoidea > Comatulida > Antedonidae > Antedon > Antedon mediterranea. The sequence goes on along the minus strand of NC_092674.1, from coordinate 23,417,242 downwards.
TCGATAATGGCGTGAGTGAATCTGCTGATATTTCGAATTTCACCCGATATTTTGGTTTAAAAAAATATTCCGATATGTATACATTTAAAATGTCTTCTAACGCTAAATAGAGATAAGAGAATAGAAAACATAGACCTACTAATAATAAGTGATATAACTGCATTTATGTTTACTATAATTATAGATGCCACTTAGGTTTTTTGGGGTTTTTAAAAGTCAGTCTTTTACTTCATGGTTTGATGCAATTTGCAAAATGTTATAGTGCCCTCGGCTCTAAAGTTCTCTAAACCTCCCGATATCTTAATGTTACAAAGCTGGGGAGTCTGATTAAACTTTAGTTTGCAAGCAAACTCTTTAGTCTTAGTTTTTAAAAAAAGCAATGTGGTTTGTTTGCTAGTATACTAAGATTTACAAACGTTGGAGAACATCTTGCAAAATTAGTCTAGACAAGGCAATCTAACCAAGAAGATTAACAAAAGAAATTGAGCTGGTTTGGCGATATTTCACCTACATACACGTCACGTGGGTTAGAACCTAAAAATAACAATACCCTACTATTATACCATTAGTAAGATGAACTTGTTCGTTTAAAGTAGCAGACGCTAAAATATGGAATAACCTACTAACTGAAATTAAATATTCTCCAACAATTTATTCATTTAAAGCTATAGATATCAATATTTTTTCCAGATTTATTTGCATTTAAGAGAGGACCACAATGTACCTGATTTTGTAATCCTGGATAAATATGTTGTTAACTAAATAAATAAAATAAACCTAACTAAACTTTAGACTAGTTTTGATTTGTCTGTTTAAGTTGATGTGCAAAAATTAACATAAATGAAAAAAAATGAAACACAAAGGTTTGATTTTATTTTCGTCATAAGATAATGGGCCGACATCCAGGAGGATGAACAAGTGTACCTTGTTTTTATAATTATGTGTCTCTATAAAAAGCAATTCACAAATTACTTATTATCTGTTACGTACATTTCTTTAAAAATAGATGAAGGGCTAGTAGTGTTGCCCGAAATCTCTGCAATTTTTTTCTGGCTGTTTTGATTTAGTTTTGCTTATTTTATTTGTACAGTATCTCCATGCATTGAGATCCAGCCACTGATACCCACAACATTGTCATTGTTTCAGTAAAACCTACCTTTGAATTTAAATAAATAAAGACGGCTATTTCTATTAGTGTATTGGTCGTAATTTGATTTCATCCTTTATTTTATTTATCACGAGTTCTATAAAATTTGCTTTGTTGTAATTCTGTTTCTTTATTTATACAATTTAAACTTGCTTGACTTAATAATTCAAAAAGAAAATATGATATAAACAAAATAGGCCCTACTTGTTTAGTGTCACATCGACACAAATTCAATTTTTGTCAAACAATATTAGGATTTTAGCACGATTTTCGAAAATACGGTACCCCTCTTGAATGGATTTTAATCAAAATGATCTGTGGAACTATTAAGTATTATGTGATTTAAAAAAAAAACAAAAACAAAGGTGGCTAAATTATTCGGATATATTAGTTTATGAATGAATAAGTGCTTGAAAATATTATTTTGAAACAATAGTCGAATACTTTGTGATTTTTTTTTATGATCTAACACTTTTTAGGTCAATCATGATTTTACGGAACAATCATAAATTAAGGGTAAATATTCCTTTAATAACTTGTAATTTTCTTTGAACTTGTAATCTGAACCTTTGCCCGAACTGAGATATTGTAGGAGCGAGGTCGAGGATACTTTGTTCTGATTGGTGGGTTTATCAATTTCATTTAAGAATCTCTTCCTGAAGTCAGGTCAAATATAAGACGTATAACTTCGAAAGAAACTTATAAGCTTAGTCTGGTCTTCCATCTTTTTGATACATTCCATTGTAGGTCGATACAAACGAAGATATAGACAATTTTGATTTATTTTTTATACCAAGTACTACTGCGACCTTTCGTTCGGATGTAATCTGATTCAATGGTGTAATCATTGAGCAAGGCCACGGAGGAAATGCTTTTAACATTTTCTGCTTAGGGAAATATATCATCGTGTGTGCTGCTAGTCTGTGAGTGTGAGTGCGTGGATTCAGGCTAAAAGTACGGCTAATTGGCCTTTACAGCGGCAAACATTGTCGGGTTAACTTTTGCAAAAAATCTGCTACTAGTATGGCTGGTACTATATTTCATGTCTTTCGAAGCCGGTCGCCAAAGTCCATGCTTATTGCTATGTTCTGTGTCACTTTTGCCTTTTTCTTCGTAGTGGCAACTTTTCAGGGATTTACAATCAGCAGCTTACAGGCAGTGCAATTGCAAATGAGACACGAGCGGTTAGAAAGGCTAAATGCAGAGGTAAGTCGACGAAATTTATATTTACAAACTCAAAAAGTCACGATAAATTGTTAATCTCCACTCTAGGTCTAATTATCATAGAATGGTTTATTTGTTGTATCAATTTTACTGGTATACAGAGCTCATTCAAAAGGTATATCGACACATAACAAAAGATCTTGCTCTTGGAATTATTTTTATTGGTTTGACCTCTGGTGACTTTTGACATTGGAAATTGTGTTTATTTTGCAATCACATTCTTGATTGCCTAAGGATAATACTTTTTCTGTGGATATTATTTCATGACTTTAGTGATTTGTTCTTCTTATACGTATTTGAATTGATTAAAATAAACTAAAATATGTCCGAGGAACAGAACACATGTATATAGTATAAATACTGCAGTCACATTGCCGGAAAGATTAAACATTCATTAAAATATTTTAGGAATTGTGTTGTTCTGGGGAAATGTGATAAATAAATTACAATAGCATGCAGTATAAGGGAGAAGAAACGACCCCCAAAACACGATTGTTCCACAGTGCCTATCTCAATTCAATGCCATCACCAAGCAAGCAAACTACCATCAATATCAAAAGCATGGAGGTAATCAAAAGGCTCTAATTGTTTCGTTGATTTAATGTTGAACAACAAATCCCTGCTAGGTGTGAGACAGTCACGTGCATATGTATTATAATCGTCAATCAACCAAATTTTAAAACAGTAGGCCTAATAATAGGCTTTTAGACACTATATACAGGACTTTTGTGGGTCACATGGCGTGCAATAGTACACACTATTTATATAATATCTAATGATATTTTAAATGTGCAACAAATATATAGACAAAAGGGACATTTCAGGATACAATGCAATGCAACTTTGGTTCTTAAAAAAATGTTTGGCACAATAAAAATGGTTATTTCAGTAGTATTATGAATCTAATTCTTCTCCGAGAAAATGTAATATTAAAAACTTGTTGTATAAAATAGACCCAATATTCCATATACTAGGCCTATATCCAGAATACTTCGCACATGTTGACAATTATTGCACCAACATCTGTCTTCATTAAATATTTATATTTTCATGCTGGTCCGTCTTACTTTATATTCTTCGATAATTGCAAACATCGTTCATGCTTTTTTTTACACCAATTTGTAAACGGATATTGAACGCATGTGCTTTTGTGATTCCAGTTTAATTATTCAAAAAATGATAAGCCTCGCTTATCACTTTGACACGTGTAGTACATTGTAATTGTATCTCGTGTTTGTGTAATGCATTCATAAAATATAACTGTCCTAAATTGCCATCAACGCTTTCATTTAGATGTTCGTGTTTGTGATTTTGTTTTTTAAAATGTTACATTTGTGAGGCGCGGCGGGTAAATGTTTCTTATTAGAGGTTTGTAGGCTTGTATATACATTTGACAGAAAAATGGAATGCCATTAATATGTTTCTTTCTAAACAAAACAAACTAATTGTGTGATTATTATATTATTTTCGTTGAAAAAAAAAACATATTTGTTGACAGGAAAAGGGGAAGAGAATCAACTAAATAATAGTCCCCGGCCAACCACTATTAGTTTGTGCTCGATGGGACTAGTTAGTAAGAATTATATGCCAGTTCCTGTTTTTTTTTTGTTTTTTTTTTGCTTTTGTAAATTGTCTACCGACTACGATAGAAACTCAATCCACAAAGACAGTTTATAGTAACAAACACAGTACCTGTGTAATTTACAAAAACCAATGCCAGATCATGGAGTAAAACGCCCAATAGAACATGGATTGGAAATAACAACGTTGTTTTGTTTTCAGTTGTTGTTTCTGAAAACATTGCAATGAAAAACACATGAAAATTTATCTGTTTATCTTCAATCACGAAGATCACAATTAATTAAAACTTATTTATACATTTTATCATAATGTAATAGAGTTATGATCATTGAACCATGTACTTTTTAATGCCATAATGCTATTTCTAAACGAAAATTGCAACCTTTTCAGTTAAGAAACTAAATACGTGGCTTGTAAAACATTGCGTCGTCATATCATTATTATTGGACGATCGTCTTTAATGTGATCCCAGCATGTCCGTGTCGTTCCCCGGGGAGAATTACTGTACTAGTGCTAAAGAACATGGGAAATTAGGCCTAAAGATAAAAGAAAACTAATTGTCTAAAAAATAAAACACGAGAAAAGGACTTTTTTTAGAGTTAAATTAGTGTACGGTAATTTTATTTTATGATAACATAATTAGAGTTATTGTAAGCCTATTTGCCGTACCCGATTCGATATAATGTGCATTTATATTATTATTCTGTGTCAGTTTAGCTTAAAAATGAATATTTTATCTTTGATTATCCTTTGCAAGAAAAGTTTATTTGACTCAGCTCAAACAGGCCAAACCTAGGCCACATCTACGTGGCACACGTAGGTGAATGCCATGACCTATAATTGTAGCCCAAGTACTTTTACCAGGCTATTTTCTTTAGTATTGTTTAGAAGGATTTCATTCTCAATACGCCATATTGTACCTGTCATTGTCATTTCCGTGTGTTTGTTTCTTGGTTCGGTCAGTCTGGCCCCTGAGGTCAATTCGCGGGTGTAACTTTACTTTCTCACTTTCGCCGCAGCCATACATGCCATTTCCAGTTGTTTTAAAGAAAGAAAAGTGGTTTACATCTGTTTTGAAAAAAAATCATGCCATGGTGGAATAAAAAACCATACTGGGATAAACTGCTGAACATATTAGACATGTTGAACATGTGTAGAAATGTAATGTTTTTGAATAAGAAAGAACACACCTTTAATAAACACAGTCAAGATAATGAAAATAATAGTTTTCTTATTATTTAGAAGTAAATATTAGTGTTTCAGGCGATACAAATCTAGGACACGCCAATCAGTGTAGCTCTATTTATGATTTATTGTCTTGCACATTCCTGTTTGTTGGCCTATCATTCATATCATTGTATAGATATTATCTCCTAACTAAAGGTCACCTGCACAAATAGCCATCGTGTTTTGAATTAATCATGATGCTCCATATGACCATCACCTACCTCTTCGTATTTCTTACTGTACAAGATTTTCACGCTAAAGCTTGGTTCTCACTAGAACGTAACGCAAGGACGTAAACGCAACGCAAGCGTTTTAACCAATGACAAGCGAAGTTATATACAGTTAGCAATCACAAGCGAATAAGCCATCGCTTGTGATTGGTCAATTCACTTGCGTTGCGTTACGTCCTTGTGTTGCGTCGCTAGTGGGAACCACGCTTTACTGCCGCTCGTTCTGTGTAAATTGGCCTTTAATCGACCTCGCGGTGTAGACGCTTTTCAGTTTTATAAAAATAAGCCGGTTCTAAATCCAAATAAATCACCTGGGATAGATAAAGTACACTACTCTTCCAAGCACCAGGACGTAACTTGACCAATCACAAGTGATACATTATTCGAACTGTCGCTTGTCATTGGTCAATTAGCTTGCGTTGCGCTAAACGTCACGTCCTTGCGTTGCGTCCAAAAGGAACCAAGTACATATACATTCAGACGTGTACACGTGTCAATGGGCCCGTTCGGACGTTACACATGTAATGGTCGCATAAATTACCTTTTAAAACATGAGGGTTAATTAATCAACATCAGGGCATCATTTATAAGGAGCGCCTGCGCGACCGCGCTCCTCCGCGCTCCTCAACAGGCTTCGAGGAGAGCAATTTATCGCGCTCCTTAATTTTCAAAATAGAGCCTAGCTTTTGACAGTGTTGATTTTTCTGTCAAGAGGCCTAAAAACACGCGGATTTTTAAAAGTTAAAACCAATCTAGGCCTAGGCTAATAATATATAAGCTAAGTTATAAAGCTACAAGCCTAATGGCAGTCCCTCGTTTTTAAGGATCGCGAGCGCGATCGCAATCAACAACCTTCGAAAAGGAGAGCAATTCATCGCGCTCCATCTCACAGTGCGAGGTACCAACAAAGGGGATTCCCCTGCCTGCGCGCATTCAACAAGGGCGAGTTTACTTCATCGCCTCATAGTGCAACCAGTACGGTGTCATAGAAACACCTCCTTTACAGGAAGATCATGTCCCAACCAATAATTTTTCCCTTTATGTTTTTATGGAACGAGTTAATAAAATATATTTAATTTTAAAAGGAAACATTAATATAGGAAACATTAATATAGGAGGCCTAAATATAATGTTTATTATTTAAAAAAGCTTAGCTGCTGGTTGCTTTAATTATGTCATTTTGAAGATGGATTATTTCTTCGAAAGTTCTAACCAATTTTGGTCACTCAAATCCTCCTCAAAACACGTGCTGATGTGTGACGTCATCATCTTCTAGAAGCTCTCTCTCAGCCCTCCCCTATTGTGCGTGCGCCCATGTGTGACACATGTAAACACGATCAAATATCTTTCTTAATTATTTTAGAATGACACTTTGTAACTTATTATCAATATTTTAATGGCTGTTGCATGTTAGAATTGTATAATTTATGAATTGAAGGTAAATACTTTTCAGGTTTTCTGTCTGATTTCTAGGCCAACAAGCTAGGCTAGAAAAGCTAGGCTAAAGGCATATAGTTGGCCAGGACAGGATTCTCCAGGCTCCTGAAACCCAATCTACCCAGGCAGGCCATAAAAAAAAAATTGGCTTGAGTTTTTTGTACTGTAGAATAATACGATCCCCACGGAAAATATTGTGTGTAAAGGTGGGTGTGGGGGATTTTAGGGGAGAGGTACAGTATACATTTGTTGTGCCCGGGGGGGGGGGGGGGGGTTATCCCCTGCCGGGCAAAAAAATGTGTACAAAAAATTAATAAGGGCCAGCCATTTTTAATAAGGGCGACCATCCTTCAACTTCAACATAAATATTTGAGGAGAGCGATTTAAAATTTTTGCAAGGAGAGCGAATTGCTCTCCTCGGTGATTTGAGGAGAGCGATTTGTTGCTCTCCTGGGTTTTGCATACGTGATGCCCTGCAACATGTAGGCCTAGACATATTAACACCCAGTTTGTTCATCTGCTTCATAGAAGGTCAGGGTAGGCCTACGACATTATTGTACCATGGAGGTAACATCCAGTCCGACTGCCACTGGTATAGCCTTCATGCAAGTACCATGATAAAATTGTTTCACTGGGCTTAGTTCTAGTTCGCTGCACTCTTGCAGGATCAACTAACCTAATATATTTACCACCAACACACAACATTGTATTACCTAAACGGACCATAGGGAAATAAAAGCTAACTAAAGCTTGGTTCCCACTAGAACGTTACGCAAGAACGTACACGCAACGCAAGCATTTTAACCAATGACAAGCGAAGTTATGACAGTTAGCAATCACAAGCGAATAAGCCATCGCTTGTGATTAGTCAATTCACTTGCGTTGCGTTACGTCCTTGTGTTGCGTCGCTAGTGGGAACCACGCTTAACTAAAAACTAACTATCATGCTACATGATAAAATAATTTAAAAATAATAATAATAATAATAACTCAAATCTAATTGAGTTGAATATTGTGGAACTAAGCAATCGGTTCTAGTTATTCTCATAACCAAGGGAAGGGGATTGGCTGCCTCGTGTGTAGAAACGAGTAGGCCTGTAGTATTATTATTTTCAGACGAAGGAAATATCATCTGTTTTCACGTTAAATTAAATTAACCTTGGCTTGTCTGTTCTTTGAACTAGCTCCACACCAGTAACAGGCGCGCGTCATCGTCTCAGTCCAGCCTAGACATCCAAATGAAACGTAGGCCTATATAATTATTGTATTCAATGGTGGGAAAACAGTTTAGCTGACGTTAAAACAAATCATATCACGCGAATCCTGAATACGATTTAATATTTTGATGTTTAAACAATTATTTATTGTTGTGAACATGGTTAGGGGTTCGATTAAGTGACTGAGAACGTTAGCTAGTCCTGTCTGCAGGCTATAAAGTTGGAAAATAGCTCGGGGATATTGGGTTATTGACTAACTTCAGCCGCAAATATTGGTTGTATTTGTGACGGGAAACGTTCAAGAATATTATAAACTATTTAAACTTCGACCTATTGCTGCATTAAAAATCGCTTAGGGTATTGACATTTTGTCGTGGGAAAATAAGACCCGACTCATAAAATATTTTGTTACCATTGATAGAACTAAACATTCATTTATACAACGGATTATAGGTAATATTGAAGTAACTTTTTTAAGTAGTCACTTATCGTATTTTAGCTATAATACAGAAAAATAAAAAAGAAGAAAGAAATATAGACAAAAACAACGCTTCAACACGTTGGCCAAATTTTATAAGAGGTTATGTGCCAATATAATAACCAATTTAACAAAAAGATATGATATTTTTAAAACTGTATTATTATTATTATAGTATAATGTTATAAACATATGTTTTTTTAACACACGTGTTTTTTTTGTTTAATTTATGGGCTACACCCTCGAAAGAGGAAAAAAAAAATTATAGGTAGCCTCGTTCTCGTCTCGTGTGAAATGCAACGTCATGTTAAGACAAAATTAAAAGCACATGCATTGCCATGTAATCATGTTGAACAAGTCATTCAAAAGCAGAACGTACTATTAATAATACACAGGCCTGCAGACTTGAATTATTTCCTGTTTCACTATTTGAATAACATCTCATATTTGAACATACACTCATGGTTATATAGCCTATTATTGTAAAGTAAATTTGAAAGACCAAGGAGTGTTTGATCTCCAATTGTCCTATTATGTAGGCCTACAACACTAAAATAACAAGTTTATATATAGATAGCCTATAAAAATCGTTTTAAGCAAGTGTTTGATTTCCAATTGTTGTAATTGTGTAGGCCTACATAAACACTCATGTAAACAAATCAAAACGATATTTTTTTTAAGCAAATGTTTTGATTTATAATTGACTAATTGTTTAGGCTTGCATGGATAATAAAACAAAGTTCAAATTTGTCATAATTGTGTAGGCCTACATTAGCAAAACAAATCAAATTGGATCGATTTAAGCTTGCTTGCTCTCCTTAATATTCCTCTCTTTACAGTAAACGTCATACACAAAGTTCTCAAGACTGCAATTGCATTTTAATTGAAACAAAACAAACGTGTTTGAGTTGTCGTACGGTGCGTTATTATTTATATCTTTGAGTTTATGATGAGCAACAATGTCACGGGGTCATTTAAACGACGAGACAATATAATAAATAGATTACAAACAATCTAAAGACTGCTCCCCTTCATTTGTATTTCAAGCTCTGTCTATACTATCAACAAAGTGTGATGAGTATGACATCATCGTGTCAATATATGGGCACATCACATTTTGTCACATAAAGTTTGATAGTGTAGATAGAGCTGTATCTTCTCATAAAGTTGTTCACATGTGTGTCACATGTGGTGCCTTATCAAGGAAGGTTACAGGTTAGTTTAGGGTCTATAGACAGGCGTCCCAGGTGAAACACGTGTGATTCCGTATCACAGAATGTGCCCACATTTAGATATACAGTAGTACCGATAATCAGCTAGTAAATGTACCGTAGTAGTCTGGGTTCCAGACAGAGTTTTGTTTTAATATTAGTAAAAAGATAAATATTTTGGCACAAATGGCGTTTCATACGTATACCGTACTACTTAAGTTTTTTAGACAAAAATCGAAATAAAAACAAGTAAATAAAAAAAAGACAATGAATACAGACTTGGGGTAGGCCTAAGTCTAGTACCGTAGCAAAAAAGTGACGTGGTCGTCTCAACTAATTCGTTCATACATATATTATTAAGTAGGCCTACCAGATAATAGTCCTATTTAATATTCTCTAAACATTAATATCGTTACATCGCACTGCGATAAAGAGTAAAACATTGTAAACAACATCAAGTTAACATCTATTGCAAATCTGCTTTTTAAGCTTGGAAATTACCGATGGACAATGTGGAATTTATGACAATTTGAACTGCTAATAAATAAAGCGTTGTTCGGAATATTTTCGCATAATTAATTTTTCATCGCAGTTAGAAGGAGAATAATGCCGGTTTTTATTTATCGTAGTTGTTTTTTCTAAATCTGTGTGTTAACTCACTATTTCAAATGCACTTTTCGCGCCGCTCCTTTAGGCAATACGGAATCATTAGAAACAGTTACCATGCGGTAGGTTATTGTTTACTACAGCTGAAAAAATGGGTATTTGGAAACTCTAACTGGGCATGTGCACACCCCAAAGCACGTCTGGGAAAAGAGAGTCTATGAAAACATTTTCAGATAAATATTGAGATGCATGTTGACGGTAGTTATCGTGAGATGAGAAGCGTTTTTTGTAAATAAAAATGTTTAAGCTTGGAAATGATGGTTATGAACGATTTTTCAAATAGTTTATAATAATTCCTTTGTCGTCATGACATCGTCAGTTATTGTACCCGTCTTCCTTACTATTCATTTAACCCATATAAAGGTGTTCCGTCTTACTTCTAGTAAAATAAAAATATTTTGGCACATATGGCGTTTCATACGTATAATTCTTGAGCTCACAATCACATACACAGTACACAATTTTATTATCCAGACAAAAATTGACACGCCGACTGGTAGTGAACGAACATTTTGCAAAAGACAAATTAAATACAAACTTGGGGCAAGTCTATTAGGTGTGACTTGAACCACCTCTCTCGTATGGGAGGTTGTTGATTAAAAAAGGCATGGTTTAAAAACACGGTTTTTTTATAATGTAGGCCTATTGTGTTGTTTGTATTATGACAGGTTCATCATTTCTAGGTCTTTTACAATTTATGACGTGATGTCATAATACTCTGATATATCTAGAATTTGATAACACATTGACGTAATTTGGCATATAATGTAATGTTATAAACATTTAAAATGTAATAGATGTCACATTTTCAATCCAAACAAATACGCTTGTATATTAGCCTAATCGTTGGTGAAGTTGAAGAAAATGCAGATTTATCAGCTCTCCTTTAATTTATGGGAATAATTGGCCTACGCTACATTAAACTCAAACTATGATTTAGTAAAGGCCAATTTACACAGACGAGCGGTAACGGTAAAAACAATTATAGAATCATGTTAATTTCTTGTGTCCATTTATACAAAGTACGGAACGGACAGGCGGTTTCCGCTGAGGATTTATAGTATAGATACACCACACAGATTCTTCGTGGGACAAGCTACGCGGTTTCCGCTTACCGTTACCGCTCATCTGTGGCCTTAACGCGACAAACCCATTAATAAATATTTAGTGTATTTCTCCTTTGGGGTTTATATCTATTGTTTATAGTATTAACAGGCGTCTTGACGCCGATAATGTTAATGCTTACTGGTTATGCATCGTTAGAGAGTCGGACTATGAATAGCAGCAATCAAATACATGCACGTCCACTACTTTAACAGACGCGTTGTGTCGCGTTTTAATTTCCTACGTGCTTTTTCAAAGCCCGTCTACAATTGGCACAACATTGGACGCAATGCGTCTTTTTTTACTATGATTGTCTTCCACAACATAGCAACGTTACTTACGCGTTATATTTGCAGAGGTACTAAACACGTATGAACATACGCAGTAACGTTACTTACGCGTTATATTTGCAGAGGGACTAAACACGTATGAACGTACGCAGTAACGTTACTTACGCGTTATATTTGCAGAGGGACTAAACACGTATGAACGTACGCAGTAACGTTACTTACGCGTTATATTTGCAGAGGGACTAAACACGTATGAACGTACGCAGTAACGTTACTTACGCGTTATATTTGCAGAGGGACTAAACACGTATGAACGTACGCAGTAACGTTACTGACGCGTTATATTTGCAGAGGGACTAAACACGTATGAACGTACGCAGTAACGTTACTTACGCGTTATATTTGCAGAGGGACTAAACACGTATGAACGTACGCAGTAACGTTACTGACGCGTTATATTTGCAGAGGGACTAAACACGTATGAACGTACGCAGTAACGTTACTTACGCGTTATATTTGCAGAGGGACTAAACACGTATGAACGTACGCAGTAACGTTACTTACGCGTTAAATTTGCCGAGGGACTAAACACATATGCACAAGTGTACTTGTCAACGCTGAGTGAGTGAGCGCAGAAGTAAAGTTGGTATAAAACTAAACATATTGGACACTAGCGACTTGTCTGCTTTATTTTATTCCGCCAAACTAATCGATATCAATGTTGATTTCAAAAGATTGGAATACAGTATTATTAGGCATACACTTGATTATCATGCTTGAATTGAACAGTGTGTTTTAGAAAGGAACGTTAACTCATCCGGGATATTCTAATCCGATTTTCTCTTCATAATAATAATAATAATAATAATAATATTTATTTGGCAAAAGTTCATAAAGTACATTTTACAATTCATCTTGCCAGGAGCAAGTAATAGGCATGAGCCCAAACAGAAAACTGCTCTTACTCCATCATTACTTATAAAATACAAAAATAACAAAACTAAGTAGCACAAATTAAGTCAAAATAAAACAAAACAAAGTAATAATGAGATACACCAATTAAAAATAAGCTGCATTAAATAAACAATATAAACAATTACAACTTAATATTTTGAGATCAAATGTTTGATGAGTTGGGCTTTAAAGTCTGAAATTGTAGCACATTGTTTAATTTCATTGCGAAGTTGCTCCCATAATCTAGGGAAAATAACAAACGATGAATTTAAAAATGTATTGGTCTTTGCCTTCCAATGTATTAACCGCCCTTCACACCTCTCACTTGATCTCACAAACTCATTAAAGGATGATGGACAGAGGCCATGCATTATTTTAAAACCTAATGTGAGTCTATACACTTTAAATATATCTTCAATACTTAAAATATTTAGGGTCTTTAACCTATATAAATATGAAGTGTCCCAATTTCCTTTTTTTCTGTACATAATTATTCTAGTGGCCTTTCTCTGAACCCTTTCAAGTCTATACATATGAGATATTTCAGTAGGTGCCCACATACAACAACAGTAAGTCACAACAGGTAGTATTAGTGCTTTGTAAAGATTTAGCATTGCCATCCAAGACATTGCTTTACTACATCTTGAAACAAAACCAAGAAGTTTGCTTGCCTTACTACAAACATAATCTACATGAGAATGGCATGTTAATTTACTGTTGATATATACACCAAGTAGTTTGAATTCATGGACTCTTTCCGTTGAATCGGAATTGATATCGTAAGCAAATATGATGGGATCTTTACACCTGGATAAACTCATTGCTGCACATTTTGATGCATTTAATGGTAGTTTATTTAAAACTGACCATTCATAAATCTTATTTAAATCACTCTGTAACTTTATACAGTCTTCTAATTCATGAATAGGTCTTGAAATGGTATTGTCATCTGCAAATTGAAAAATTGAAGATTCTATACCATATTCAAGATCACTCACATACAATAGAAACAAAAGAGGGCCAAGAACTGACCCCTGGGGTACCCCTGATATTACATTCTTCCAATGCGATATTTCACCTCTATAGATAACTCTTTGTTTTCTATTTAAAAGAAAATCCTGGATCCATTTATTTAAACCTTTGTTTAAGCCAATATTGTTAAGTTTCTTAATCAGACGATTATGGGGTACTTTATCAAAAGCAGATGAAAAATCTAAGAAAATTACATCTACTTGCTTACAATTTTTTGCATCTAAACTTTGAGCCCATGAATGAAACGCCTTAGTGAGTAACAATTCCGTACTATAAGCATGTCTAAAACCAAACTGATTATCTGATAATATACTATTAGCCTCTAAGAAATTATTGATTCGGGTACACACAAGTTTCTCCATAATTTTACAAACAATTGGTGTTAAAGACACAGGTCTGTAACTCTTAAAATCACCTTTAGGTTTTCCATGCTTTTTGAAAACAGGTACAACATTAGCAGTTTTCCACTGTTTTGGTAAAATGCCTTTTTCTAAAGATAAGTTAAAAAAGTCGCACAACAATCGTGCTAGTTCTACCCTACAAACCTTTAGAAATATGGGAAGTAAATTATCAGGTCCTGGAGATTTTGAAACAATTAAATAGTTTAATGCCTGATAAACTTCCATCACATTAAATTTCTCAAGTTCCATATAATGCTGAGGGATAATATCAGAGTTGCAGAGCAAGTCATCATTACCACCATCATCATTATTACTGAAATTACTAGAAAATTGATCATTAAACAAATTTGCTATCTCTCTAGCATCTGTTACTATAGCATCATTAATCTTAAAACTTATAACTTGTGAATCTTGTCTAATTGCCCTAATATATGCCCAAAATTGCTTTATATTTGAAGTAGCCTTATTTGAGATGTCTAGAACATAATTTCTGTGACTACAATATATGGCTTTTTTCAGTTCCTTACTACAACACTTAAATCTATCTGTAGCTTCATTTGTTTTTAAAATCTTAGCCTTCCTATATAATTTTCTTTTCTTTGTACAAAGTTTCTTAATTTCTGTAGTAATCCATGGAAATGATTTAGTCTTATTTCTTTTCTTAATAGGCACAGATTCAGAAATAGCCTTGTTTATATTGTTCATTATACTATCCCAAATATTATTAATATTTTCAAACATAAAACAATTTTCCCAATTAAAATTAATTAATATGCTTTTCATCTTTTCAAAATCTGCATTTTTTAGTGCATATACAGTTTTTGTTATAACTTTTTCACGTTGTTTTGATATCCTTAGACATATCTCAATTGCCTCATGATCACATGAGTCAAAATTGTTAATAATTTGACATTTATCAATTAAAAGTGGATTACTAACAAAAGCCAAGTCCAAAAAGTGCCCATCCCCATTTCGTGTTACATAAGAAGGCTGATCTATTATTTGCACTAGTCCAGTTGCCATTGTTCCTTCTACCAAGCTTCCTGCTTGGGCGGATAAACCATTGTTCACATTCAAACAATTCCAATCAACATGAATATTAAAGTCGCCTATGAGTAATACCTGTTTGTAATCAACAACTTTTGCTTGAACTTTATCTAGATTATCAATAAAGGAATTTAAATATTGAACATTTGAAGAAGGCGGCCTATAAAACACTCCTAATAAAATTTTACCTATATTACTATGACATTCTATCCAAATCAGTTCAAGTGTATCAACATTGAGATCTGTGCATAAAGATGGATTTAAACATGTTTTACAAGCAATTAAAACCCCCCTCCATGAGAATTTCTATCCTTTCTAAAAATGGTATAATCATTGTTTAAAAGCTGACTATCATATACTGTGCTATCGAGCCATGTCTCTGATATAGCAATGACGTCATGAGACGAAGAAGAAAATCTAACATTGAAATCTAATAATTTGTTTTTCACACTTCTTATATTACAATAGAATAAACTTAACATTTTACTTGATTTTGTGTTACCTGAATTTACTATATTACTGCTATTATTACTAGAATCATTGTTTATATTAATTTCATTTAATGTTATGTCATTATCATCAGCACTCTTCATCTTAGCTACATTTATTACGGCTTCATCTACTTTGCCATTTTTTCATAAATACCATCGTAAAATTGGACAAAGTGTTTGAACAGTTACATCTTTTTTATTATCTCATTTCAAGCGATAAATAATTATTGATCTAATTAACAAGTTGTCGAGGTTATCGCTTTGACGGTATACTTTAAAGACCGACAGAGTATAGGTTATATCGCATTGTCAGATTTCGATACATTTATTTATAGGCCTGGCTTAACTGTACAAAAGCCTGTGTATTATCATCGGTACACTGGTTACATTGTGTAGAATATAATGAACAGTTAAATTGTTAGATCATTCTAATCCTGTTTCTCTTCAGTATAACAATATCGTGGATTGGACATTTGTGTGATTAGGCCTACTCTAGACTCACGCTTTAGTTTTATTATTCAACTCATTCCATGCGATAAATAATTATTGTTGTTATACTGTATTTCACGTTTTGCTGAGATTAGTTTATTTTCGTTAGCGTTGTTTTCGACGGTGCTTACAAAGTTTATCGCATTGTCAAATCTTGAAACGTTCTAGGCTGGCTTAACTGTTTATTATACGCTGGAATATACACATAAACGGACAAGGTGCAAGGTGCACATTCTTTATGGGGTAAAGGTTGTGTGCTAATACTTATAATAGCTCTTAGATAATATAAGAACAGTATATAGGCCTACGACGAGAGACACAACACTGGAAGCTATGATCTAACATAAAGGCGATTACATTACAAGCATTGTTCGGTACTGTCTGCAGTTGAATGTGATGCTAACGATTACATCAGTGTTTAGATCTTATCATGTGCTGATCTTCAGTTATGCAGATTAAATAAACTGTTTTTAAACACAGTCGAGTAGTCCAATTGTTACACCAGCCAAGCCTCGAGGAAATACGTAAGGAGAGGGTTATGTTATAGAGGATTTCCGAATGATACCGAACACTGGTTGTTGATTTTTAGTTTTGTAATATTAAGGACAAATACTCGTATTTAGCGCCGAATCAATACAAATAGTCTGTGATTTTTAGGTTCGTTTGATCACTTCTTCTGTCACCCCGATGTTGATTTAAGTGAAAGGCATTCGTCGTATTGTTCTATTTGTTTACACCTGGTTAAACCTGAAAACAACATATGGCGGTCTGAACATTCCAGCCCATCGTCTGCTAGCAAATATGGCTCTTGCTCACCTCAGGTCTCGTACGCTTTCTGGGAAATTGAATATACTAGTGGTGTTGTCATTGATAACTGTTAACATCTACATTGTATTAAGTATTTTTCAAGTTACAAATGTAACCAGAACCCGAAATGCTATTTCTACGAAGAAACCTTTAGAAACGGTCAACAGTGATTTAAGTCAACTTGAGGCGGCAGAGGTAAGCCTGGTAAATCTATTTACGCGATGCACTAGGGGCCTAAGTGTGTCGGGGCCTAATTTGTCTGGGATGAATGTTGAATGATGTAAAAAGGTCGTGAAAATATTTCAAATACCTGCCTCCAATCATTTGCCCAATGAGCAACATTCCTGAAAGCATCCTATTTGTACAGTACACTGGCCTACAGTAGAACCCATAACAGACAACATGAGTGGGCAAGTGACAGTTACGAACAATAATCCATCGCTTGTAATTGGTCAAATCACATTGCGATAACATACTTGCGTTGCGTCCTGTTAAAAACTTGGTTCTTTTCTCGAACGCAATGCAAGGACGTAAACGCAACGCAAACCAACCACGACGCGATGGTGTCACTTGATAGAGGTTGACTAGTGTTAGAACATAATATTCCCTCTCCACCATTTGCCTTTTGATTCACGGGAAAGTGTCTCGTCCTTATATTACTTATGATGTTCCCTGATTAGGGGTATTCCAAAGGAGAAGTTCTACTTTATGTAGATATGTTACCGTGATTGTTGAGTTGTACTGCTGTACAGTACTTGTACTGTTTGGCCCGTTTCAACCCATGATAAATTATGTAACGTGACCTGTAGGCCTATATATATATGAATATGTATGTCATAATGGTACTCGTGCGTGACACGACCAAAAAAACGTTTTTAATTGAAACGTTAGTGTATTACTATTATGCGGTACCAGGAAATAATTTCAAACAACCAAATACTACGTTATACCATTGTTGGTAATACTGTACGTGTATCAGTTAGATACAGTAACATATTATTTTATTTGAATTCCCAACAATCGGTACTGTATATCCTCAAATGCCGTTTTTGATAGGGCCTATAGTATAAAGTAAAACAACAAATATACCAAACGATGGATTATGATTCCATGCGCAAACTAAAAAGAACTAATAGCCTCTTGTACATTGTACTACATGTGGTAAATTTTAACTGTTAAATAATTTTTCTTCCATGAACTCAACTCCTTTTAAAATAACACACAAACAGTGGCGTAACTCAAAGGCCTCTGGTTTAGGAACCGTAAGTAGCCCTCCAATGTTGGAGACATCCGGCATTTTTAGCCTTTTTCGACATATTTAAATGCCTGCTTTTTTCCTCTGGGCACTGCTCAGGGGCTCCATAAGCTCCGGGCCCCTGGGTTTAGCCACCGTCACGCCACTGCACACAACAGTGTACAGACTGTACGCTCGCGAGTAAACGTAGGCCTACTTTACAAGAGTCTGCCAATAAAATAATAACATTGGAGCTCATTAGATTTCCGTCTCCAAATATCAAGGATCGTCTACTAATGACAACAAACCCATTGTTGTTATGTCATGTCATTTTTATTATGTATGTAACTTTACAGTAGGAGGCTCCTACGTGGATGGCGTATAACCAAAGATAAAGTGAAGAGCGAATGAATGAATGAATGTGATGGGGATAAGGGTTGAAACAAAGAGTAATGAAAGAAATACTATAAAGATTCAGTTATAAATGTTATCAGTGTGAAATTACTCAATCTTCCCCGATTAAAGATCTGTCCAATCCAAACTTTGTTTTCTACAGAAATGAACTGTCTGACTATTAAAAATAGTTTTGTTTTTGGTATTGGTTTTTGTTTCTTCAGTATTGGTTTTTGTTTCTTCAGTATTGGTTTTTGTTTCTTCAGTATTGGTTTTTGTTTCTTCAGTATTGGTTTTTGTTTCTTCGGTATTGGTTTTTGTTTCTTTGGTATTGGTTTGTGTTTCTTCGGTATTGGTTTTTGCTTTTTCGGTATTGGTTTTTGTTTCTTCGGTATTGGTTTTTGTTTCTTCGGTATTGGTTTTTGTTTCTTCGGTATTGGTTTTTGTTTCTTCGGTATTGGTTTTTGTTTCTTCGGTATTGGTTTTTGTTTCTTCGGTATTGGTTTTTGTTTCTTCGGTATTGGTTTTTGTTTCTTCGGTATTGGTTTTTGTTTCTTCGGTATTGGTTTTTGTTTCTTCGGTATTGGTTTTTGTTTCTTCGGTATTGGTTTTTGTTTCTTCGGTATTGGTTTTTGTTTCTTCGGTATTGGTTTTTGTTTCTTCGGTATTGGTTTTTGTTTCTTCGGTATTGGTTTTTGTTTCTTCGGTATTGGTTTTTGTTTCTTCGGTATTGGTTTTTGTTTCTTCGGTATTGGTTTTTGTTTCTTCGGTATTGGTTTTTGTTTCTTCGGTATTGGTTTTTGTTTCTTCGGTATTGGTTTTTGTTTCTTCGGTATTGGTTTTTGTTTCTTCGGTATTGGTTTTTGTTTCTTCGGTATTGGTTTTTGTTTCTTTGGTATTGGTTTTTGTTTCTTTGGTATTTCATTATTGAAAGCAAGAAATGAAAGCAATATTCAAATAAGTTTAACATAGCTTCTTCTTCTGTATTGTGTTACCAATTTCTGGCATGTGGTTGCAACTGAATGCTTACAGTACTGGCGGCGCAGATCCCTGGGGGTGGGGAGGGCTCTACATTTTCAGATGTCAACATTTGCACGAAGCAGCGAAACTCCGCGGCACTGTTTTGTGGGTTTGGATTTTTTTTCCTTCGAAATGTTTCCTCCGGCCTCCCTCATACTCAAAACGGATCGGCACCCTTGTATGTGAAAAGTGTTTAATTGAATATGTTTGCTCTATAAACAGCATAAACATCGATAAAATGTGTTTTTTTAAATTAGTACTCTTGTCTAACGTTTAAACTTGTTCTTTCCTCAGATTGCAAGAAAAATGCGCAATAAAACGTTACAGACAATGTGTGCGGGTGATCCAGCCAGAAACGATGTTTGGAAATTACCCGAGCCTAAATCGGTCTTTCATCAAATAATTGTCGATGAAGAACGCAAATTTTTATATTGTTATGTACCGAAAGTGGCCTGTTCCAACTGGAAACGTATAATAAAATATATACAAGGGAGCCTAGATGATATTAACACAGTTCAGAAAATGGATCATAAAAAGGATTTAGTATTTTTGGACAGCTTTAGCAAAGAGGAAATTGACGTTAAATTAAAAACCTATTTTAAGTTTATGTTTGTTCGCGACCCAATATCAAGGCTGGTATCCGCTTACAGAAATAAATTCAAGGAAAATATAGTGGCGTTCCATAAGCGGTATGGCGTACCGATTGTGAAAAAATATCGCAGGAACTTAGTAGAAGGTAATGTGAAAGGCGATGATGTGTCTTTCGAAGAGTTTATTAGATATTTATTAGACACGGATACGTCCGACATGGATATGCATTGGAGGCCGATGAACGAGTTATGTCAGCCGTGTGCCGTCAACTTTGATTTTATAGGATCGTTTGAATATCTAAGTGTCGACGCGAACAACGTTTTAAAAACGATAGGCGCCGAGAGCAACACGTTTTTTCCACAGAGACAACAATGGTATAAACCCACTACCCAGGAAAAAATTTCAGATGAAATGAACTCTGTTCATTTAAATTATCTGCAGAGATTTGTAGAAAAATATTTGGTTGATTTCATCATGTTTGGATATCCGCCACCTGATTTGAAAAGAACGGACCCATTTAAAAAATAACAATGAAACTAATGTTATATAGTATTACTTTTTGTCTTTAAATTTATGAAATAAATGTTTGATTTTGGTAAATATTTTATTATGGTACGAAGATCAAAATAGCGTTTGACAGTCACAGTTTTTGCTGCTCTTATGTTTTAGGCCTCTAATATTAAATATAAGTTTGCGAAAAGAGACAATCAATTTACTGAAGTTATAGTTGTGCCAAATGGAGGAGTCATCATGGTTGACTGTTCGTGATCCGATGTAGACGTTTTACAAAAATGTGAGATTGAAAAGAGACAACATAAACGTTGATGGCGATGTTTCTATTTTTATTTTTTTGGTGTGATTTTAAAAAGTGTTCTTAAAATTAAATTGACCAAAGTATTCGTATTCTCCAAATGACGCACAATCATCGGTGACGTCACACCCACGTTGTTTGACGCGCGTACATTCTCATCAAACTTTTGACGCGCGCGTACATTTTCATCATTTTTTTACGCGCGCGTACGTTTCATAAGCTTTTGAACGCGCGCGTGAATCAAGGTGTCTAGTGACGTCCCTGCTGAGGAAAGATCTAGGCCTAATTTGGTAGTTGACGCTTTAGCGGTCACCTACTCACGTCTTTCAGTCTTCCAGAAGTGATTTAGTGTTTACCGTACTTGAAATAAATGTTAGTTAAGGTAGGCCTATGATTGAGGACGCTTCCTCATGAAATAAATTAGGGGAATTCATGTTTTAACAATACGGCCAAGTATTAAAGTTACATTTGTTGGACGGACGAGTGTAGTGTATGTGTAGGCCTAAGGCTACGCTCTTTTGATGTGATTGGTGTAATTTATTTTCAAAACCATGTGTTTTATCTTTCTTCAAAACCAGTTAAGACACTTCACTTTGTCGTAAAATAGTTCTACTATCAGATACATTCAAAATGTGCATTACAATTAGGAGTCATGTCAAAATGATTCTACTTAAGTCACGTACTACAGTAACTATATTGTTGTAATTTATTTGTTAAGCATTCTTTTTTTTACGGTAATCGTACACTGCTATTGCATCTTATGACATTTTTTACATACTGAATCAAACTTTATTGCAGTAACTGCAGTAGAATAATGTTGAACCATAAACCGATAGATAGATTGAATTATTATTATATTATATTTATGATATTGTCTCGGTGGGAAAAGAATACGTTTTTTCATTGTTACGTGTGGTTGACGGTAAATCAAATGTATTATCAAAATTGTATTATTACCCACGCTTCCAATCTGGACTAAAGTGTGAAATTAATACTTAATTGTACTTTTTGACATGTCTTTAATATTTCATTTGCTATTTTCTTTGTTTTTTATCAATAAAATGTTATATAAAATAGTGTTCACAATGTCTCTTATTAGCTCCGCCAAGGAGGTTGTGGAGTCGATCGCGTGTGTTCGTTAGCAGGATTTATAATTTGTGATTTGTAATTTTAAAACATAAATTTGATTTAATTTACATGTTTTTTGATATGAATAGTTTTAAATATTTCTTTTTAAATTCACCCGTTTGTTTTGGCGTTACTGTTCTGTTGTTAGTCAACTGAAACTATTGTTAGTTGAAAGGCTGATTACAAACTCGCATACGCGTGGTTTAGTGAAATTAGCCTAATCACGCACAGCATTAAGACACACACACAAAAAAAGATATTATTTTTTTTTGTGAAATCTTATGTAGGAGAATGTTACAGTATGCGGGGGTATGCACACTCGGAGCGCCTTCTAGTTAGCTACTATTTTTGTTTATCCTAGCCGGAATTTTCATTTGGATTTTTACAAATACAGTATCTATAAAGTATGCTTAATTCTAAGATAGTTGAACACAATGCAAATTGGTTGTGTAAATCGGTTACCGTACTCACCCTGTCACGTCACACCCACGTTATTTGGAGTGCGCGTACATTTATCAGTTTTTGTACACGCGCGTACATTTTCATCAGTTTTTGAACGCGCGCGTGAATCAAAGGTGTCTAGTGACGTCCCTGCTGAGGAAAGAGCAAGGCCTAATTTGGTAGTTGACGTATTAGCGGTCACCTACTCACGTCTTTCAGTCTTCCAGAAGTTATTTAGTGTTTGATAATAAATACCGTACTTGAATTAAATTTTATTTAAGGTGGGCATATGGTTGTTAAAAAAAGGTTGATAAGGTAAAGGGGTCGAAATTATTACATACTTAAATCCATGTATTTAGGCTTTCTTGCAATCAATTGTACAGTTTAAAGCAAACAGAGGAGGCATAATTCTGTAATCGAAAAACAATCAGCGGAACACCACTAACAAAGAGGACGATTTGTCATGGAACAAATTAATGTTTCAACAATAAGGCCAAGTTACAGTCTTCCTGAAGTGATTTAGTGTTTAAAAAATAATAAAGACCGTACTTGAATTTAAATTTTAGGCCTAATGGTTGTTTGTTTAAAAAGGTTGATAAGGTAAAGGGACCGAAATTAATATGTCTGAACTGATCTACAAACGCGTCACAAGACAAACCAACTATTGCTGCCCTCTATCAAAAGTTGGCCGTGGGTGGCGACATTCGATTAAAAAATTGTTTAAACATTTTGTTTCGTTATTCATTTCGTAACAAAGTAAATACGAATGCATTGCAAAATAATGACATCAAATCAATTAACTACTCAGACAGTCGACCAACATCGGGTAAAGAAAAAATAAACTCGAGAATCTGTTTTCTTTTTAAAATCCGACCAAGAACGATGTGCCTAGCTACCTGCGCTACTAGAGAGTGAGGGCACCCTCTCTAGTGTTTTAACTTATTTCTTCATGCTCAATGTTATAGTTGTAAACACTAACTGCAGCGTTAATAATACGCAGGAAGAAAGTCCTGTCATTTCTTGGTTCTAAGATCTGTCTAAACTATCAAACTAGTTTTGACAAAGAGTGCGATGTTCTCAAATATAGTATTAATTTGACATCATCGTATCCATTTTTGTCACATAAAGCTTGGTGGTAGTGCCGGCCAACAGAGCTTTAAGTTGGTTCTCCGGGCAAGGCAATGACGCAATGCAAAAAACGTAGAAGATCTGAACCTTTTTCCTGTCGATGTTATTCGACATTATCATCGTTGATCGTTAAAAGTTCAACGACGAACGTTTGAAAACGATCAAGTTGAAATGATAACAATAGAGCGAAAATTTGATTTCTAGCGTTGAACGTTAGAGTTAAAACCCCTGTCTCTTTCCTCGACGTCTTAAATGCGTAAACAATTAAATTAGAAGTTTAATTGTTATTTAGAATTTCGAAAATTCCACTATTATGTTTAATTTGAACTGTATATTTAAGGTTATATGTACATTATTTCTAGTCGTTCTCCGTGAACAGAAACGGGAAAACTTTATCGTCCTTAAAAAGTTAAGACGACGGAATTTCAGGCTGACTAAGCCCTGCCCACTTTGTTAAAGCTCATGCATAAATTATTCATGAGCACCGTCCTGTGGCTTTCCATCCTGTTTCGTAAAGTCCCTATTATCTTTTCCTGTAAATCGTTTACATTTCAATTTTAACGTATAGGTTCAGCGATTATTTTTAACGATAGCGTCGAATAACGTTGTATGGAAAACATGTTTAACAAGCGACAGCATATTATGCATCGCTTGTGATTGGTCAAATCAATTTACGTTGTGCTCTACGTACTTGTGTTGCGTCCTAGAGTCTGGGATCCAAATCATTATGTAAAAAGAACTCTTCCAATTCCAATTGTGACCATTGCGTATGCATGTATAGTCTAGGTTCTAGACCGTATTTCGAATGAATATTAGCAAAAATTAGATTTTGGCACATATGGCGTTCCATACACCAAATAATTTCCAGACAAAAATCGAAACGCTGACGGATGTACTATTATGGATGGAAATACTGTACAATAATTATAAATACAGACTTGGGCCACGTCTAATACATGTATGGTGTACATAGTACATAATGCTTTGTCCACTATGTGCGCGTTTGCTATTGTGGATGATTGCTTTTCATTTGGAAGGTTTTAAACTAGGCCTACTTGAAAACCAACCTGGATGGGTAGGATCAGGTAGGATGAGGACATGTTCTTTCTGAGGTTGGGTTGGATTGGGTATCTTATATCTATAGTACAGTATAATAATTATAATAAAAGGGGTATATGCCTCTAGGCTTAGGATAATGTGTTTACCAAATAAGCATACAATATGTTATAATGATCTCATAAGGTACTGTACAATTAGGAAGCAATGTTATATTTTTAAATCAGCCAATCGTTATGTCCCGCGTTATGTACAAGGAAAATTAGACTATTTTTAGAAAACAAGGAAGATATCAATCAATTGAACAGATATAGAAACTACAAAATAATCACTATAAAAAATCCGGTATCAAAACAAATACTGTACGTCGTATGCTATTATAGCAGGGAATTTCCCTATGACGTCACGTCATTCTTGGAAATCCCATTTGTAATTCCCCACATTCTGGTTTATATTTAAGCGGGTAATCGTATTCATTTCTTTAACTTATAACTTTAAATCTGCAGAGGAAGGACGTATCCTGAGTACGTCTAAAGGGAGATTACAAATATCAGTAAGAATACTGTCTTGATTTAGTAAACTACAGACTGGTGTAATCATGTTCTTACAATTATTAGTCTTGCTGGTTATATCAGTCACTGTAAATGTCACAGGCTTCCTTTACTTTGCTATTTACAATTGTGTAGAAAAGGTTTTAAAAAAATGGAAGAGCTCTCCATCGGGATGTTTGTATTTTCACAGGAGCCACGCAAACGAAATGCGGATTGTGTGAGTCTTATTTTATTTATTTTGTTTGAAAATGGTAAATTTTGTTAAGTTAATGTTGCATGGGCGTCGCTATTTTATAATGCACAAATGCTAATGTATGTGAAGGAAAGCTTTGTCAGATGCCCAGGGGCATGAACGTCATAATTACGCATGCAATTTTGATACATTATACATGAAATTTTGGCCATCTTCTTTTATTAATTCACCAATTAAAAAAAATAATTCTTTGAAAAATCATAATTAAAATGTATAGACCTCCTGAAGATATGAAAAAATAAAATATGCTGGTCTACTGAAAATATTAACTGCAATATTCAATCTTAAGATAAGTTTTAAAATTAAAAGTAATATTTTCATTATATTATTTATGACTTTTAGATTAAATGTATTGTCCCCTGAAAAAATATTTATTTATTTATTTTAATATGCCATTGTCATATAATAGTTATCCACTTTGACCAAAATTACAAAAATAGTCAAGTTTGACTGCCAGCCAGTGGATTTTTGGTTGAATTTAACCATTTATTTTGCCATTTTATAAGGGAAAACTTTTTTTTTTGTTTTTTTTTAAGGAAGTGATTAACTTGATTAAAACTACAAAATAACCTACTCAAAGTCTGATTTAATTAATCTTTATTTTTTTCATGTTTTTGGGGGACAATACATCTTTAATTTAATGAGGATCATTTTTTTAAATGAAGCTTTAAAATAATGTTATAATGTTGACAAATCACAAGCGACGGAGCTACCAGTATACTTGTGATTTGCGTCGCGTGATATTACGCAACCGACCCACCATTATGTCTACCTTTTCAATATGTTATAACATTCTGTGCCTTTTTATAGATATCTGGATGTTATTGTTGGTCTAGTTTTACCAATACTGGCTATCGTAATCACGTTTACGTCTGGTGTTCTATCTGACCGGCTTAAAACGTCTGACATAGAGATTCAAGTGGCATTTAGTGTGGCTCTTGGCATGTTTATCTTCATGTTATCGGTCAACGTTCTCGTGAAATCTCACAATCGCATGGTGAACATCGTATACGACATCGTCGCAATTACGGCGTTTTCCGTTGCCCTGTGTATTCAAGAGGAACCGTTTATTGGACTAATAGTTATGACGTCACAGGGTAGCCGCCCAACCTATCAAATACAAAGACTTATAAGCACCTACTGGAAACGCGATTTCCGTCGGTACGGCGTCGTAGTTTTTACAAATACCGTTTTTACCGTAGTCTGTAACGGCGTAATACCGTTACTCTATTTGTTTTCAACTATAATGCAGAACTTTTCAATGAATTCTCAGCTGAGTAACATTTCAATAGGGTTTTTCTACGCATTTCTTATATTCTTCAGTTTCATGAACGGATGGGCTCTCTGCGCGGTCACAGACGAATCAAGACAGTGCAGAAAAAGAAATAAACAGTCAAGCGAAGGTTGCGGGGTCACCATGCGATCACCCCCGGGGAGGACAATACGGATAGTGGGAAAATTCAACGGTGGCGGAAACTTTCAGTTCCCGCCCCTTTCCACTGAGATATTACCACCGTCGTATTCACAGGTCGTGAAAGAATCAACACCAATCGTTACCTGCGACGACGGTAAAGTAAATCCTGTTGATGCCGTAGAAACAGAGTTTGTTTCAATTCCGTTACAAACGCAATGGACAACTTAAAAACGCGATATGACGATTAACAAGCAGAGTATCAGTAATCTTCGGAAATGTTTGCAATGCTGGACCAGGTGATTCTTCGCTCTATTGCATAATGAAAAGGAATAATTTAGCCTACATAGTTGATCAACGAATAGTTTCTGTTGTGTTTTTCCTATTTATAGAATTTGGTTTACATAATAGCTATATTTACCATGTTAGGAATTTATAAATAGAAATGTGAATACAATTGTTAACTTAATGTGAATAACAAGTAATCAAAACTATTATTGAAAAAAGTTCAAGAGCAATTGCAAAATACGCACAATATAGAACAAAATGTCTTTGTCTGGTAGATCGGTGTAAGTCTAGATTCTAGACGGTGATTCAACATTATACAGTAGAATTCCCTATTAAAGAGTGTCCCTTCTTGAAGGCCAAATTACAAAGACGATACCGTAACGGTAATACATTAATATCGAATCTATATTATTCCTTATGACCATCCACACAACGGACGGGCGGTTCCGCTCAGGATAAATAGATTCTACGTTGGACAATCTACGCGGTTTTCCGTTTACCATTACCGTTCGAGTCTGTGTAAATTGGCCTTAAGATGGGTGTCCCATGGATGATCATAGTGTTTAAACATTATATAGGCCTATCTCTTGTTCATTCCGCCGGAAAGTGTACCCTTCGTAGGGGTTTTCCAAAGGCGGTAGTAGCGTAACGGCTATGAGCGATCACTGGCTAAACCAAGGCCCACTCCAACTACCCCACGTTAGAGGGCCCTTGAGGAGTGCTAAACAGGGGTCTATTCCTCCAGCGTTAAGCCACTGCTGATTGGAAACAACATAAAAAAGACATTAATTAGAGACTTGGGGCAGGTTTCTTTTGCATCGACTTAATATTAAGTGTTTCTGCGTAACTATCCTAGTCCTACACTAGAATTGCGATTGCAGGCGAAGAAATATATCTTTATCTAAGGGAGCTAATCTGTCAAATATCTTGCCATCGAATGAGAAATTGTTTAAAATATAAAATTCAGTGTTTTGATTTTAATAATCACGGTTCGACGATTGAGAACTCAAAATTGGAGTGAGAATTAGCTGCTGATGTTACTCAATCCGCTGTTTAAAACATTATTTATAAACGTTATGGTCCTTGTTCTGTCTAAAAATAGACTTTCGATGTCGAAATAATAAAAATAGGGCCTAAAGCACATTATTGCTTATTTCATTATTGCCTGATACTTTCTATTGTATTGCTACCGATTATTCGTGGTAAGTTATTTGTTGTGTTACTAAAAAAACATAGGATTTTACCAATGTTCTCAGAAGGTTCAAGTTAAATCGTTTATAATTGTTGTATTTATTATATGTAAAAAAAAAAAGTTATTTTTGTATTGTATTTAATAAAGCCTACCTTACTGAATTACCGTACCAGTTCCTACTTTAAAGTTCATTATTTTTAGGACGAAATGATCTGGTGGACGTGGAGGCATATGGTGGCCTCCGTATCACACCATGGCACCCGACACGAAGTATTGGCTTTCCTTAAAACCAGATTCTGGAAATTTGGAGATATCGGGTGATATATTATAGTTTCCACCATCCTAAATTTTTCTGGAAGAGTGCGATCTTAGTATCAGAAATTATGCCAGCACTGCGCCATGCTGCTGCCCACTCCCCCTCCCTCATGTGGAGTTTCTCAAGCACATGAATTCTGAATTGGATAGGCCTATCAACAACAAACCCCACACAGTTTAAACATCGCAGTACTAGTCTAATTCTCATTTTGATACCCCGTGTGTATGAATGCGTGCACTCGCACAATACGAACAACAAACCTACAAACTTTCACCCCTTTCCCTAGATTAAAGCCTCATTCCCTCTGTTTATGACGGTCCATTTATTTGGTAAAATTTGACAATAATGCCTACACGAAAAGTAACCCTAAAACACAGAGTACGTGCTCGTATCGTACCAAGCTCTGTCTACACTATCAAACTATTTTGACAACATAAAAACGCGTGATGTGCCCAAAAGTATTGGTAGTGATATACTCAAATATTGTAGTGTTATAACATCATCATGGTCATATATGGGCACATCACATTTTTTGTAACATAACGTTTGTAGACAAGTCTGCTAATTTTTAAAAGCGAAACGTTTTTATTTGAGGCGTTTCTAAAACGAAAGCTGATTCAATATCACAGAATGAATGTAAAACCATATGATAAAGGAACAATTGAAACATATTAACCAATTCTTAGTAAGTTCACCACCAAAGAAGGAATTTACATTCTGTGTGGTGGTTAATGAAACACTGCAAAATATTAATTCTGTTTCTATGAATCGCATGATTAATTCATTTCTATTAGGCTTACATGGAATTTCATAAATATAGAACAATATGCCGTATAATTACGAAAAGTCAACATAACACCACAGCAACGATATAGTTTACACTCGTATAGAGCCTATACAGATTTCTGTTGTTTTTTTATTAGCGTCTTAATTAATATTACTAGATGGTACGCTCGCTTCGCTCGCGTACCATCTAGGTCGTGCCCACATATGGTTCTCCAATACACAGTAATTTCAGGGTAACAAAACTGGCGATTTCAAATACGTACGTACGTACGTACGTACGTTCCGCAGGACTATAATACTATAATTGTCGTATACAGAAACGAATAAATAGACACGATGATTTATGTAGTCAACTAAAATTAGCACCCTGGGAATTACTTCCGAAGGAGAAACTTATCACAAAATGAGTCAAAATTTTTGATTTGGACTCATTTAAAGAAACCCAATTTGTGTTTTGTATGTAACATAGGGTTGAGGGATGGGAAAGCGGATAGGTACAAAGAGGAACAATTTTTAAATATATTCTTTATCCACTCAGTAACGAAAGATTTTTTTCATGTTTTATACGCCTATAAATAATATACCTCTAAATACAGTAAAACATGTGCGATTTAATACTTTGTTAAAACTGTCACTGTCATAATCGATTGAAATATTAAAGTACATGTCACGATACAACACTACGACGTTTATATTGTTGGTAATTATTAATTAATACAAACGTTGAGAAGGAACTGTCAGTATAAAGTTTATGTGTATATAATAATGTGTTTATATATCTAACAGTAGAGCCTATCCACAATCTCAGTAATAACGTTTATTTGTATATATTTTTATATTACATCCAACAGTACGAACATTCACAGTAAGAAATGTTCGATTCAAATGAGGACCAAAAATAGTTAATAGGTACAGTATTTACAGTATTGCTCAAGTTTATTCTCAAAGGGCCCATATATTTACCTACCGTATGTGTTAAACCAAGGGCTCATAAATCTACCTACTTGTGTTAAACCAAACTCTGGCAGACCGAGAGATTGGGATGTTCCATTCATCGCAAATCAATACATTTGTATAATCGTATATTAAATCTATCAAAATAGTATTTTTTAAAGAAAATCGGCCTGTCTTCAACATTATGATGCTGTACTCTAGCTGTTCAACCAATTTTCAGCTATTAAAAACAATTATCGTAGGAGGAGATATGAAAATGCGAACCCTCCTCGCATTTTTGTGGCGGGTATTTTTCAAGATGGACATCCATTAGACAGTGTATACCACGATCGGAAAACACCCCTATTTGAGGCAAATCGTTGAACCTAAATTCATTTTAATCGTCAATAACTAATTATCTAACTTAATTTAATTAGTAAACAGGGTTACATCAGGTGGTTAAAATCAGTACCGAAAGTACGAACCAACTTTATATACCATCGAGTAAAAATTCTAGAAGTAAGGCGCGATTTACCGAATTTTGCCCTTACGTAAATTTATATATAGATAATACTTTATGGGCCGTTCTTGGGATTCAATGATCACCATTTTCTTGGAATTGTCTCATAAAATATTGTTTTATATTATGTTGTTCTATATGGTTTTCATAGAAAAACACGCGTGCATCCGATAAACACAATCTACATTTTGTACAAATTCAACCATGTTGGCATTTAATTTTTCGACGATACACTCTGACGTTTTTAAATAAAATTCCATCTTGGATAATGACATATTTTGGAATATTATACATTCGCTTGAACTGATTTTCTAAAAGAGGCCGAAATACTATTATCTTTCAGTTGTCAATCTTAAAGATGTTTTGTCCCCCTGGCCATTTTGATGTTCCATAGTTGTTATTCACTTTGACCAAAAATTGGATTGAAAAAACATTATTTACCCTAAAAACTCTACATTTAAAGCAAACAATATTTAAATTGACTGGTGGCCAGCCAATGGGTTTTTGGTTGACTTTGTTTTCTGTCTCTTTATAAGTAACCCCTGATATTACAAATGTCCATGGCTGGTTCAAACTGGTCAGAAGATAAGTCCAATTAGAACTTTTTTTCAGAAAATTAAAAAAATTGCTACTGACCTTTGACATGAACAATAAATAATTATAATATTTATTTGTTGATTCAGAACTGACACTTGTTATATTCGCACTGATTTTGAGCGGTCATGAGATCTTACTGAACTAAATATAAATTGCCATTGCAGATGATCTAAATTCTTGATGTAATTTTAAAATGAGAATGAGAGGGGATCTGTTTTGATTTTTTTTTTATATATAAGTATTACTTTTTTTTTAAATTTTCATAATATATCATACATTAACGTAAAAAAGACAATACACAAACCTTTAGATCAAAATTAAACATTTTCTTGAATCATTCCATAATATATTTGTTTAAAATGTGTGTAATGCGGTAAACCGCTGTAGTTTGCAAGAATAAATAAAACAATAAAGGAATTTGTAAAATTGGCAAAAGCTAATAACTTTACTGGTTACTTAAAAAATATTTCCCGTTTCTTCAAGCACAAATTGCTTTGTGCATGTAAAGAACAATGTTGTTACTACATTAGCTAATCACTATGACTTGACACTTTCCATGGCTACAAAACATCATTATTCGAGATTCCAAAAATAATTGCTAATTTTCTTTCTTTCTTATATTTCAATAAACAATGGCCTCCGGCCCATTTTACATAATACGATCTATATTATTTCCGGACATACAGGTTTTTCTTTTTTCATAAGCTTTACAAAGTAGGTTGCAAAAGACTTAATTCTATGTGTTTACAAACACATTTTTAAACATTTATACATTTTAAATTGATTGTAATTGTATGGCGCGCCAAGCTGTCGTCTATCGGAATTTCGGAAATAATGATATTATTATCTTTATTTAAGATATCTTAGTCAAAGATCTCTATTTCAAAATATCTCTATTGCCTGAATAAATGACAGCTTGGCGCGCCATATGATTGGTTTAATTTAGATATTATTAATGAATGTGGGATTTTCCGCTGTAACTCCATTGAGTTGTTTATGATAATAACAATACTATCTCTATAGGGGGTGTAAACACAATTGTCACTATAGCTTATTGTTATCTTTAACAAAGGCACAATACAGCGTTTTCATTACCGTTGTTTCCGGGTATAGAATAAAAAGGGATTTCCCGTTTATTCTCCGTCAATAATATATAAAATTGTTGTTACATCATTTCGTCATGCATGTCGCGTACAACAGGAGGCCTAACTCATTATGTCATTTCTGCGTTTGCGTGACGGTCCGTACCTCGTTTGTATGTGTCCGTTTCGCGTTTGCGTTTGTACGTTCCGATAATGTATTTGTACTTTCCGCGTTTCTGCTTATCATTTCTGCATATTTATACATTGTCTATTCTGGCCCTACTGGCACCCATAAACTTATGATATGTTTTAGGCATAACGTAAAACATTAGAGAAGTTTTTATCGTACCGTAGCCTACTTACCGCCATTTTAGTGAATCCTAGCCCGGTCCTGCTTCTAAAAGGCCATTGAGAATCATGACTTTTAAATATATATAAATCCATAAAGACAGAAACTTCGCCTTGCCCCGCCGGGCAAGCATGTAGTTAGATGATAACAATGTAAAATTCCTATTATATAAAAGCGTCAATGAAATATAGGCCTACATCTTATTTCTGTCAATAAATCCCTGTCGAATACGTTGATCTAACTGTTATTTTTGCCTCCGTTCTGATCGTTTAATATGCAAATGTACATGTGGCTACATCCAAATTGTTTGGGTAAGGAACGGATCCTTGTTGTGGCATGTATTTGGCGCTCGACTGAAAAATACTTTATTTTATACACACTAAATTTAACACATTTTAAACCTCTATAAAATTGCTTTAAGAACATTTGCAATAATGAATCTTTATTTTAAGGTGGAGGTTTTTCTGAGGGAGGGTTTAAATATCCCGACGCAGTCTTCTTTACTTAGACCAACCATGGAATAATGATTATTCTACCAATTGTATTTAGACTAATTCCAGCGTCTCATACCAGTATCTATTATAGGTACAATATCACATATGACGCTGTATTTACTCTAAAAACGAATGTGTTTTAGGTTAAGATTTGTAATGAATTAAAATGATAGAAAATTATTATCATTTTAGCTTCTTCCAAACCAAAATAAATTTAATGTTGAGTGACTTAGTCCTAAATAGATTTATTTAGAAAAATAATTAAATACGGTGAACCTATTTCTCCCTTCAATTACCAATATTTTATTCTGAATTGATGATCTCATCGTTCCGTTTCTCAGAGTTTGTAAAAGTCAATTTTTTTTTGTTCAAATATGGTAGTGAAAATCCCGGACGTTTATTGTACAGTGCTTAGTGGTCTTTTATAGTTTAAAAAATACATATCATTAATTTTATTTCTATGTATATCTCGTGGTAGTTTTTAAAAACATATTAATGGATTCTAGGATGCCTACATTTCTTTTCATTGGTTGGGATTGTTTACACTTATTAAGCCACACAGACAGATAAATATTATGCAGATAATTGTACAGTGCTTGTAGTCTTTTTATAGCTTAACAATACATATCATTTATTCCTATGTATATCTCGTGGTAGTTTTTTATATAGATATTAATAGATTCTATGAGGCCTACATTTCGTTTCATTGGTTGGGATTGTTTACAACAAACAGGCCACACAAATACACGTTTGTTTATTAAACTCAAACTTTATTAACGTTTCGATTTTTGTCTGAAGCTCAAGTATTATACGTATGAAACGCCATACGTGCCAAAATATGTATCTTTTTACTATATTAAGTCAATACTCCACCTGGAAGCCAGACTACAGGGTCAGCAACGTTTGCCTTTCTTGGTATCCCTAACGTAACATGTGGATGCTATGAATCCAATTTCTGTTTAGAATTAAAATAGAATTTTCATTTGGTAATATAGGCCTATTGATAGCAAAAGGCAATTGTTATTAATGATGTTTTTTTTTATATATTCCGGGTACATAATGTTTACATCGTCTGTTAATACCGTACCGTTAAACCCGAGAAATATCCCACATCCGGGTTCAACAGCTTCTAAATAAAAACACACTCTAAAAAAGAAACAAACTTAATTGTACTAGTCGTCATTCGTCTGGACACGATTTGACCGGTATAAAGGTACATTGACCGGTCGTGAGAATACAATGTTTTTAATTGTTGCCATTTAATTTTACATAATATAGTTATTCACTTTGACAAAAATTGGATCAAAAAATGTATATAAATAAAAATAATATTTAAAAGCAAAAATTTCATATTGTCTATAATTTTACGTGAAAGTGAAATCATAATGTTTTGTTCGTTTTTCTTTCTACGGAAATGAATAGCTTTATCAAAACTACAAAATCGTTTATTCAAAGTCTGATTTGATTAATTTTTATTTTACATTACGTATCTGGGGGAAATTACATCTATTAATACATTATTTGTAATCATTCTAGAAATACGATTTTTATATCCTTTAATATTGTTTAATGTACAATTACATTGTATCAAAAGGCAATTTATTAATGATTGTTTGTTAATTATTCAGGATACAAATATTTACATTGTTTCCATAGTACCGTAACGTTAAACCTCGTGAGATCAATTCCTCATCCGGGTTTTAATATCTGAACACTTTCACACTATGGTTTCCGGCGTCTGCGACCAAAACACTGCCGTCGATACCAATAGTTACACTTTCCGGGTGCGACAAATCGTCAATGTCGTCATCAATTCGTTTTAATAACCGTCCAAACGGGTCAAAGAGCTGCAGACTATGATTCTGGCCGTCTGCTATTAATATATTGTTATTACTGTCAACAGCAACCCCCGTCGGTGATTTAAAGCCTCCGCTGTCCTTACTACGAGTACCGATTGAACGACGAAAATGTCCCGTCGAATCAAATATTTGGATCCGATGGTTTAGCGAGTCAGAGACAACCAAGCGGTCATTTTTGGCTACGGCAATATATTTCGGAGTTTGGAAGGACCCTTCGCGTACTCCAGATCCACCAAATGTTCTCACAGCAACTCCATGTACGGTATACGAACGAATTAAATTCGCGTAGACGTCTACAACGTGAATTATACCGTCGCTCGTAACGGCGACGCCACCAGGCATTTGGAGGTCATCCCTTCCAATGTGACGCACGACATTACCGTCTAGTTCGCATAACATCACTTGTTTGTTATTTACATCTGACACGAGCACCCACTCTGATTGGTCAGGCGACAAATGCTTCGTGACTGTAACGCAACAAGGCGAAAATTTCTTCTCCAAATCATCAAATGAATACTTGTTTAAAAACTTGCCAACACTTGAAAATATCTGAATCCTATTCTTACAGTCGGTTACCAGAATATTGCCTGACTGACAGGCCGCAATTCCTTGAGGTTTGTAAAGCTGTCCGTCTGAGTTGCCTTTTCTTCCAAACTGATGAAAAAGGCCCGCGCGTAATGCGTCCGTTGAATCTTGCAGACGAGAATCTAAAAAGTCCATCAAGCCTACAGCAAAGAAACTTTCTGGCAACGCATGGACTCCTCCATGTGGAAGAGTACTCTCTTCTCTACACATGGGACATTCTATTTTGTAATGAGATGTTTTAGTGTTTATCCATTTCATAAGACATGGGGAACAGAAGGTGTGTTGGCAAGGGAGCAACTTCGGTTTGTGAAATCTTGAAAAGCACAAAGAACAAGTAAGAAACTCCTCTCGCAAATCGTCTGCAAGGCTTTCAACTGTCGTCATTGTTTCTAACACACAAAAATAAAAATATATACGATTAAGACAATTAAAGAATGCGTTATTAAACATAACATTTGTTGATCTTCCGTAATTGGTGAAAAGTTTTACTTTTCCTTCTATGGAGGGCGTTTTTTGTATTACTGATGCAGTCGTAATTGTATCCGTAACAATACTGTACTGTCTGTAATTGTGTCTACTAATAAAAAAAATATACATTAAAGATGTATTGTCCCCAAAAACATGAAAACAAAATAAAGATTAATAAAATCATACTTTGAATAGATTGTTTTGTAGTTTTAATACAGTCAATCAATTAATGATTTTCAATTATAAAATGACAAAATAAATGGTTAAATTCAACCAAAAACCCATTGGCTGGCAGCCAATTTGACTAAATTTTGCTTTAAATGAGAATATATTATTATTAACACAAAAACGAATACCATAATAATTATGATACTTTTTGTTGAATATCCATACCATTATTTTCATGTCAAATAGTTATTCACTTTGACCAAAAATTGGATAAAAAAAACAAATATTTACCTGAAAAATCTAAAATTTTAAGCAAAAAAAAATAGTCAAATTGCAAAATGGCAAATTCAAAGTCTGAATTGTATTAATCTGCATCTTTAAAGTTCAAAAATAGGTCAAAACGTCTAGACGCTTGACTCATGGTCAACAAAAATAACAATGTGGTTGCGTCAGTGTTTGTTTATTCATTATGCAAACATATCACATTAATGTGCGGGTTAATGACTTGATGGAGGCTAGATCAAACACTTTACAACTTGATTGTAAAACACTTAATCTGTAACAACACAGCCAGTTCTAAACCACTCCCAAAACAAATCAATACATACATTTAATTGATCAATTCTGTTTAAATGTGACGTCAAATTGATTTGAAATCGAAACACCAACTAATTTTCATCTATAGTTTTTCATATCATTCAAATCTTATAGCGGGAAACCCGTCACTTACAGAATATTTGGAAGTATAGAAGACATTCCAAATCGCCCGTTCTGGTGATAACGAATATTAATTAATTGAATAAGTTCATTATCTTATTACAAAAACATTAATACATAATATTAAAATATGACGATATATCTTTTTTTTTCCAATAAAACTATTAAAGATTCTGATAAGAGAAATAATCCAATTGTTGGTAGCATGCAATGTATACAAATTACTTTTATAATTACGGGATACTATAATTCAGCAACTCATCTCAATAATGTTGTCATCAAGGACTCTAAAGCGTGGTTCCCACTAGGACGCAACGTAACGCAACGCTACGAGTTTTAACCAATGACAAGCGAAGTTATAGACAGTTAGCAATCACAAGCGAATAAGCCATCGCTTGTGATTGGTCAATTCACTTGCGTTGCGTTACGTCACGTCCTTGTGTTGCGTCGCGAGTGGGAACTACGCTTATAAGCACGCATAAAGCGGGCGCTTATCCGTTATTATAAGTGGACCTAGGCCAAAGGAATGGTAGGCGACGTGTATGGAATAACGGGAGATTGCTATCCCTCGTACCATTTCAACCGCCACACGGAGTGTATGCAGATGCATTATAGTGAACGAAACAACCAAATGTTCTGACAGAACGAAATTACACTATGATTACAATCTTTTTCTTTAGGCATATATTGATTCTCTCTACGTTGATGTTTCTTCGAATTGGTTTTGTGTGTTTCTGCTTGAAACAGACCAGATTTGTATCACTATTAATTCCATGAAATATGAAAATCAACTATTCTGAATTCTGAACTGTCTGTAATTCTTTAAACAACGAGTTGTATTTTCCCGCAGACTTTTTGCCTGTTAATTCTGATCTTTTTTATTGTACAAATTTGGTAGGTCTATTGTAGACTTTTCTAAACAACGTCTGATTTATATCCATATTATACAGTTTCTGTTCCTCATTTTTTCTACAGTATAAAGCTCTGTCTACACTATCAACCTAGTTTGACAAAAAAGAGTGTTATGTTCCTAAATATAGTAGTGATATTCCCAAATGGTGATATGACATCATCATGTCCATATGTGGGCACATAAAAAAACTTACAGTTTGATAATGTAGACAAGGCTTTAGATTGAGCTCTAAAATATTTTATTTTAAATTCTTCTCATCGTTGTTGTTTTTTGTCCTAATGTTGAAACAGGCGATTTGAACATTCGTTTAATCATGTGTTCAGGATCAAATGACAAGAAGTGCAAACACTCCCTCATTTGTTAAAGGATAATTAATTTCAGAAATACAAAAAGGTGACACACCCACGAACAATATTATTGTTTGAATAAACATGCATGATACCATGGAGTAATGATTAGATCATCATGACTCTAGTTTAAATTGAGATTTAAAGAAAATTCCCTCGAAGTTTTTGTATAAGGAAGTCTTTTGAGTTTATCTCATCTTTCGATGGAGCTTTCGGTTTCAAGAATAAACAATAAAACCCTACAATGCTTTTTGAAAATCCCTAAGCTAAATACAAATTTGTCACATGATGTCAGTGATCCAATGATTGTAAAGAATTAGTAGGGCTACTGATGGACGG
Organism: Antedon mediterranea; assembly: GCF_964355755.1. Taxonomy (NCBI): domain Eukaryota; kingdom Metazoa; phylum Echinodermata; class Crinoidea; order Comatulida; family Antedonidae; genus Antedon; species Antedon mediterranea. Next base: position 23,378,239 of record NC_092674.1, on the reverse strand, counting down.
AACACGTCGGAAGACGTTCTGAAACACAATGCATCCTCACATTTAGAATGAAAAGAAACACGTTAAACATATGCATTATATTATGTAGTGAGTGAGTGGAGAGGGGTGGGGTGGGGGAGTGAGTGAGTGGCCGAGCGATTGAGACAGTGGAACCGTAATTACGTACCCATAACATCGCCAAAGGTTCGAGACTCATTCGCTCCAGGATTCTGGTGGTAGAACCAGTCTTCTCGGATAAGGACTATATTATATAAACCGTAGGTCCAGTGTACACATCTAGCTCATGTACAAAGAACCTAGTAGTAGTACATTTACGAGTAAGGGGTTACCAGGTACCCATAGGCCTACACCTGGGTGGCAAACGTATAAAGTGTCTTTCCCAAGGATAAAGGAATCGAACCCATGATCTCACGATCAGTAGCCCGGCCCAACCTCCAAAACACGATCAAAAAATAAAATCACATCATAATATGCCTATTGCGCTTGTGGCTACTAAAAAATCGTTACGTGCACGATTGTACTACGATACTTACATTTTTCATTAACAATTCAACATTATTTTCACAAGTAAAGACTTTAGAAGAAGTTAATTGTTAACCACCAACGAACAACATCCACTTTTCCAGCGTGAACAATGGCGTTTGGGAATATACATCAACAACTAGGGTTTGGTTCTTCTTTTCATATTTAAATACAACGGGTGTCAGTTTCAACAACAAATTCTATACGTAAAGTTGTGATTTTTGGGAAGTGCAGGACGCGAGTGTATAGATTATCTATTAATTCCATTGTCTGCTTCTGTAGATCATGACGAACAGTAAATATCAATTACTGTAGAACAAAGCCACACGGCATTGGCATTGTTGCACTATTTGTCATCCGTGCCTATAAAGCTTGGTTCCCACTAGCGACGCAACGTAACGCAACCAACGCAACGTTAGAAAATGCCCTTTTAATAATTGTGTTTTCCCCCTCCTGCGTGAAATCAAACCTGCGGTGTTTGCAGCACTATTGCGTCAATACGTAGCTGCGTTGCGTTGCAATGGGAACCACGCTTAAGTACGGGGTGATGGAGGATTCGTAGAACATACATCGATATTATACAAAATAATGAATGTTTATGAATTCAATGATACAAATAATGAAATGCACCATTATACAAATATAAAACATTCAGTATTTGTTTTCTTTTATTAGCCACATGGCATTCATTGTTGCACTTTTATTCATCCGTGCCTAATGCTAAGTACGGGCTGCTGGAGGTTTCTGAGAAAAAAAGGGGGAGAGTAATTAGCATAGGCGCGCCTACATCGATATACAAAATAATGAATGTTTATGATTACAATGTTTACAAATATAAAACATTCATTATTGTTCTTTATATTCACTCGGTGGTTGATCCCATAACATTCACCATTTTGTCTGTGAGATGATGGTAGGTTAAACTAAAAAGGAGAAGACAAAAGCGACGTTTTCTACCTGTGCAAGGAAAGCAAAGAAAGGAGAGGTTAAGACACAAGGAGGGCCTGAGAGCTTAGCTTACATGCAACAGTGGAGCCGTGGAATTAAACAAAATGAAATTATTTCAGGTTTCCAATCATCAACAATACATTTCAATAGGCCTAATTAAATTATACGCATTGTTGCGTGTAACTTTCAGAAAATCATAGTTTCATTCAGCAGCATGATATTTACTAATTCTAAGTAAGACCCTCTACTCCTATCATTTTAAAATCCAGGATCATTTATTGAATGCAAGAGAATTAAGGTGTATTAGAATTAACGTGTATTTCCCGCTAAAGCTCGGTTCACACTAGTACGCACCACAATGACACGGAAGCAATTCGACCTCTCGCTTGCCATTGGTCAACTCGCTTACGTCATTGCGGTTACGCCCTAATGGAACAAAGTTCAAGCGTGTGCGCATCCACATCTTTCCGTGCTTGACTTTTTTGTTAAATTTAGAAATAAAATGTGTCTAGACACTTAAAAGAAATATACAAACACAAAACTTAGAAACAAACAGAGGATAACAGAAACAAAACCAGGTTTATCAGATATTTCAAAATGAAAATCCATGGTTTCAAAATAAAATAGACTAATTACATGAAATGATCTGTTTCATTTGTTATTCTTGATATTAGCCAGAAACTGAAAACGCCAGCTATAGTTGGAGATACCTAACACTCTTATATAGTCGTGTTCGTGATTATCTCAACCAATTTTTATTTCTGGTACAGTATAGGTCTAGTTTATAGGATTTCTTTTAATTAATTTTCCAGCTTGTTTATATTTATTTGTACCAAGCCTTTGTTGTACCATATATAGGCTATTTAGATATTCCTTTAAATATCTAGGCCTAAGAACTAAGCGAAGGTGAAATGAAATGGAGGATAAATGATAATAAAGATAAAATTGTAATTGTAGTATAAATAAATAAAAAAAATACTCACAAAAGGAAATGTAATGGTCAGGCGGGATTTGGACCTTCAAATAGAAAATAGTGAGATTGAAACATTATCTAGGTCTACGTCACCACTAACACGGTACCGAATAGGATTATTATCAGTGAAAGTTATATTGGGCAAGGAATGCACGAAAACTCAACGACGCTTCGTCTCCAGACGTTGGCCCGACCCTTCGTGCATTCTTTGAACATCACGTACTTCTTTTGTGTCATCAATACTACACCAGCTAATGAGCTGTCTGTCTGCCTGTATCGACATTTATTTTGTTTGCCTTTTGGCACGTCTGACGCTAGTGATTCATCGTATTGATCATTCTCAATCATTCTTGACTGAATTCCTTTTATCTGAAGCTATAGCGTGACCCCAAGTAAAACCTAAATTATATATTAAGTAAATGTTACGTCTATGTTTCATAAAGTCAATTGAACTTCGTTTTGTACATTTTAATGATTAATGATGGCAGCAAAACGCAAGAGGTGCCGCGGTAACAAAGATGACGGTGGTAATGTTGATGGTAAGAACCCAAGAGGTGCCACGGTAACAACAATGATCGTGCTTGTTGTAGTGGTGGTGGTCAAGACGATGACCACGAACATCTCTTTTAAATCAACATCACAGAGAGAATGATAATGATTGTTAAAGAAATGATGAAAAAACAGGAGGAATAGGGAGAGGGGATGGCCCGCCGTGGGCGATTTTATTTTTCGTATATAAGTTGGGGACCTCTTATGTGTAAGATAGCCGAACTATTTCCTAAATATAACTAACCGTAACCCTCTAAATAAAGCGTGGTTCCCACTAGCGACGCAACACAACGCAACGCAAGTGAATTGACTAATCACAAGCGATGGCTTATTCGCTTGTGAGCTAACTGTCTATAACTTCGCTTGTCATTGGTTAAAACGCTTGCGTTGCGTTTACGTCCTTGCGTTACGTTCTAGTGAGAACCAAGCTTAACCTCTAGCTCACTATAAAGTAAAAAGAAGTTGCTCATGGGATTCGAACCCCATAATCTAATCCACTCGACTACACAGACGGCTCGACAGAAAGCGTATGCATTAGCGAATTGTAATTAGCTCAATTCTTACGTCACACCTTAAGCTTGGTTTCCACTAGAACGTAACACAAGGACGTAAACGCAACGCTAGCGTTTTAACCAATGTCAAGCGAAGTTATAGACAGTTAGCAATCACAAGCGAATAAGCCATCGCTTGTGATTAGTCAGTTCACTTGCGTTGCGTTTCGTCCTTGTGTTGCGTCGCTAGTGGGAACCACGCTGAATGGAAACCGACTAATGAATATTCATGTTTATTTTGTGACGTTTCATGAGGGTCCCCAACTTATGTACGAAAACAAATATCGCGGCCCGGGGGATGGAAACGTGTTTTTTTAGAAGGGGTGTGCTCACATTTGGACGTCTAAACTCCAACATGTACGACGTGTGGAAAGAAATAGTTATAAAGCAGTACATCTTGAACTTCCTTTAATCGCACACGGTCATTTTAGAAGGTAAATAAAATGATTATGAGGACGGTGCTGAAGATGATGTCACGATTTAAGTGATAATGAAGTATCAATTATTGGTACACTGGATTGTTTCACCATGGCGACATACACGTGCGTTTACATTTACATTGGACCCGATACAACGCTTTAAAGGTGTGAAATTTGGCGTTTGGTATATACCTACATTTTACTATGAACAATTAAGTTCTTAGACAACTGCAATTTTAAATGCGAATGCCTACAGAACTTAATTGATATTCTGTTCATGCAACGCTAGGAATTCCATAGACATATGTCCATATCAAAATAGAAATTTAATTAATGCCACAGTATTGTCTTTTGAAACTTGGTTTGGTAATTTAAAAATAAACTGGCTCTAGTCGAAATTATAAGTCACAGAAAAAAAATCTCAAAAGATTTTAGTTAAAAGCTTCTGCTATTATTTCACATAAATATACGAGATTAAATAAATTGATTTTATATTTCAACAGAAAAAGAAATTGAAATCTACTGAGGCCTATTCGGGCCACTAGTTAATTATATTTTAAGAGCTTCCTGGCCAGCCAGCCAGCTCTTAAAATATAAAGAGTAGCTTGAATGGGCTTTCGTAGAAATCTCTAAATAAAGCGGAGTAGGAACAATAAAAAACTTTTTTTATGCTGAGCATACAATGTTTTATTTTATTATCTATCTCTCAACAGTATGGTAGTCTACATAGATTAAAATATTCTTGTAAGGACTATTATTTAGTAAATATAGTGATTTATAATAAAACGGTTTAAAAGAAATACTGAACTATCGTATCCAAGTAATACTAAGATAGAAAAATTATTTATATTTTTAAAATATAAAACAAACAATAACAAATCTGTAACTAAGGAAAACAACAAATTTTCCCCTCAATAGGGGGGGGGGGGGGTGGTTTTGGCAGACTACAAAAATAAAACGAAATTTCAAAAAATCAAAATGAACAATAATTGATCTCAACTAAAGAACTTGCAAATTTGTCAGTCTATGTTTAACCAATAAAAAGCCTGTTGTTTTTTTGATGGAAACAAAATGTTGTCCCCTTAGAGGTTGAAAACTACAATATCTAGCACTCAAAGGTGTTCCCTTAATGGGGGTGTCCCAAAGCAGAAGTTCTACTGTATGACAGTACAGTACATCATAAATAAAAGTTTGTACTCAGAATAATACACAATAATATATTGTATCATGTAGGCATTCAAAAACACCAAACACATTAAGATAATTATAAACCTTTTCTATATTGTGAAACAGAGTTCAAAATGAAAATTTTCATCATACATTTTTGCTGTAGAATTCTAAAATGTTGTCTAAAACTTACTAAACTGGCCTAATATTTCACAGTCTTACTGAAGATTTCTCACACTCAACTGAAATTACATTTTTCTTTTGCAAAAGTTTGGGAGGAAGGAAATTAAAATTGATCAAAGTAAAGTAAACAAGTTGTTGGCAATATGACTATACTTTTAACATACTTTAATATTTCAGAAACTGTGTTAACAAAATTTAAAATCTAAACACAATTGATGGTAACAAAACTAGAAACCAGTAATTAAGAAGTACAAAGTCCAACATATTATTTGCTAGTTTGCAATTATGTAACTGCTATTGTTCGTTACTACAGTAATGTAGGTCTCTATGGCAAGTTGTTCACAAATGACAGTCCTGCTGTTATTTTGTACACTTTCAACTTGTTTGGTCCAGGATCATTGTCTTGTAATTTGTATGCTACATTGACAGTGGATTTATCTGTCCTTTTTAGGACAACTAAGAAGTCCTTTTCTGAATGGTATCAATTATTCTTTGGGAAGTTATTACAATTCGTTTTCCAACATTACAGTACTACACACATATTTGTTGTATACAGTTACACTTTTTGTGTGGTCTATAGTTATTTATCCCAGAGTCAGCACAGCACGGCAAAATACTCATTTGTTTAAATGTTATAGTTCCGACTCTGTGACAGCAGTGTGTTGATTAGTATAAATAAGTAGACTCCGACTTGTTCATAGCAAACAAAAAAATTGGTTTGGTTTGATACTAACTTAATGCTCGTGCAAATTTATAAACACAAATATTATTCCAAACTGGAAGCTCAACTTAGTATTACAACTGTATTCCCAATCAATTTGGTAGTTTTTTTATCCAATCAGCCTGAGCAATTAAGACAAGCCTGTTTTTATATCATTTTAACAAAAAAATACACACTCAACTGTGACTGTAACAGATAAAACCAGAACTTTGAATTTATAGTACAGTACAGTACAATATAGTGAGGCCCTAATAAGTTTTTAAAGAATGCTCATTCTAAACACGACAAAAGAAAATCATCTGAATGTATAGGTCTTGAGTCGTAGGATAATTAATCCCGTGCGCACGTGAGTAAGGCTAGTGTGAGTAAGATATTAAAAGTAAGAGTCTATTGTCATTGATCAGGTTCTAGGTGTGGGGATTAGCTAGGTCCCGGCTGACATGGGCTACGCTAGCCCCTACATGTTCATGGATTCCAGATAATCGGCAATGACTCCAACAGCTTTGTTTGTAAATCCTTGCTGTTTGCTGTCTGGAGTAAATGTGATAACAATTGCCGTTTTCGATGATTGAAGAGTTATAGAACCCTTTTCTTTCTTTTTTGCCAAAACTAAGACATCATCTTCGCTTCGTAGAAACTGATATTTTAAACCCTCGCACCATACTCCACTTTGCATAAACGTATTAAAATCTTTACTTTTAAAGCACCTAGCAATGGTCACACGCTCGTCGTCCTTTATTTGCAGTGCATTGGCATGCAAATTCGTCGTCCATGCAGCTCCACCATCTAAGCCAATTATACATGCCCGGCTTGCATGACATTCGCCAGTTGCGTCTTTACTCTGTGCAATTAGATTATCAATATATGAATCCCAGCTCATTTTAAATAGTATCTAGAATAAATGTACAATACAAAGAGTAGAATGTATAAATAATTCTACCTAGCTAGAGAAGACACCTAAAACTAGCAAACTCTGTGGTCGCTTGTTGGGTTGTTGATTGAAAAAAGGGTATGTGTGAAATAAGTGAATCTGTATACGAGTTTTCGATTGGCTAATTGAAGCACGTGATGATTACCGCACCCAACGTCTATAAACTTTTTTTTTTAAATACAGTACTTTACGACGCGGCTCATCAGTTCCGAAATTCCGTTGAATAATGTATAAAGAATTAAAGAATAGATATTCTTATAATCCATGGTATAACAATATAGAAACTCTATCGAATTCAGTGTGTACAAGGAACTTTTATATGCTGAAATTTATGTGCCGTTGTTATGCGCAATTTGAACGATTTGCCAGCTTCTCTGAATATAAAAAAATAAATAAAGCACGAGTTCAAAAACTTTCTGCTAATGTAATAATATATATTTTCATTTAAACATTTCACATCTTTTTTACTATAATATTGATTCATTATAACATAACATCTTAATTGAAATATTGCCTTACAGAAACAAAATGTATTACTGAAAAAATGTGTTTCTCTACTTACTTTTATAATTTGATATATATAATGCAATTAACATACTGACAATCAGACAATTTTTAAAAATAAACATTAAGATAGCTGGCAGTTTTACAATTCACAATTCTGATGATTTCTTCTACTGCTAAAAAATAATGATAGGCAGATCCAAGGAGTAGAGGCATCATCGACATTTACAATGCAAAGGATAGGACATTGGGTTAAGCATGGAGTTCAGCCCTTTATTTTACCATTTTTTAACCCATTGGACTCTCCTAATAATTTCAAAAATCTGTATCCTGCACCACAGACTAATACTATGATCATCATATTAAATTAGACATAGTGCATATCACTACTGCTCAATTAATTTATTTTTTACTTTTAATGGTACAAAAATGGAACACCCCCATTTAGGGGACACTTTACCATTAAACAAGAGAAGAACAATGTATGTTTTTAACACTATCATTCCAACCCCTATTAGGGACAGTTTGGAGGCATCTTCTTAATAGGATTCTACTGTATTCATGCATGAGAATTTCTATTATACGGTACTCCTAATGTTTACACACATGAACAATGTTACTGTGATAATGATTTTTATTTCACAATTAATCTTTATCAATGCTAATGACTTTTAGTACTGTATATTTGAAATTTTGAATTTTTATATATAAAAACTACTTTAATAAAGCATAGAAAGCTCAATGCAATTTACAATGGACCACCACAAATATGAATTAAAAACTTCATATTTGCCTCTTTCTGTCTTATTTAGATAGATAAAAAAAACATGCTAATATAGTGATGCATATAAATATATATAACAACTTGCACAGATGAAGGGCTAGTGTTGCTCGAAAGTTCTTCTAATTTTTCTGACTGTTTTACTTTATCGTTTTGAGTTAGCTTTTTGCTTTATTTTGTATCTCCATTAAGATCCAAGTGTACTGTAGTAGGAGCTCCTTTCATCCAAAATATTTATTATGTTTTCAACTGCTAATTAGACTTCTTAAAAGCCTTTAATAATTTTTCTGTCAGTGAGGTTTTGTATATAACATGCCCTGTTTGCCAACATGTTTTCATTCTTAACCCAGAATAATTACTAATATTTTATCATAATCTAACACCATTGTTAATGATTCTTTATAACTTGTATTGAATAAAATAAAACTAAAACAGGAAGCACAAGGCAATATAGTATAGCTGGAAAGTGGTACAAAAAAAAAATCTACATGTAAAGTCTACTATAAAGTCAAAACCTTTGTAGGAACATGCACTGTATGTATAGCATGCACACAATACCAACTATGTATTTCACCATTCAATATAAGTGGGGTGACTGACGGCTAACAATACAAAACATAACACAATGTGTTCCAGTCTGGTGAGCATTTTATCTGTAAAAGTGCGTCACATGAATTGAAAGAAATATTTGGGTTGTGAAATATTAAACTGGGATGGTGTCAGTATTGGTATTTTTTTTGATAAATATATAAAATTAAAACACAACATGAACATGTAAAAAAAAATGAATAAATGTTTATCCATACATTATAAATGAAATATATTAACTACTATTTTAGTAATGCATACACAAGTACAGAATATCAGAAATCAATTAATCATGTGTCTAAATGTGGCATTATTAGGCTAATTTGCTTTGCGAAAAACATTGATGCCATTGTAAAGACCACATTCTTATATCTAATTTTTTTAGCTATTGTACGCTTACTGTAGTACTGTTATTCTAATGTCACCATATAAAAGATGATATCAATGGGTTCAGAATTATCTGCATTTAGCCAATACTCTGTTAGATATCATAATATTAATAGTTATCTCTCTTGATTATGAATTACAAAACTGTACAGATAATATTACTTGTGGAAGTGGGAAAACATTGGTGATGGGGATTTTCCCAACAGGTTGGTGCATTTTCCTAGCAGGATGGTGGATTTTCCCAATAGGATGGTGGATTTTCCAAACAGGGCCATGATATACTAAACAGTAAAAATAATAACAGGACATAGGAAATGTCACTGTAATTGTGGAGTTGGAAAATATTGGTCATGGGGAATTTTCCTAGCAGGATGGGGGTTTTCCCAGCAGGATGGTGGATTTTTCCAGCAGGATGGGGTATTTTCCCAGTAGGATGGTGGCTTTTCCCCAGCAGGATGATAAATTTTCCCAGCAGGATGGGGGATTTTTCTAACAGGTTGACAGATTTTCCTAGCAGAATGGGGGATTTTTTTAAGTAGGATGGTGGCTTTTCTCAGCAGGATGGTAGATTTTCCCAGCAGGATGGTAGCTTTTCCTAGAAGGTTGTGGGATTTTCCTAGCAGGATGGGGATTTTTCAGAGAATGATGGATTTTCCCAGCAGGATGGGGGATTCTCCCAGCAGAATGGTGGATTTTCCTAGCAGGTTGACGGATTTTCTCAGCAGGGCGATGATAATACTAAACAGTATAAATAAGGCAGGACATGGGAAATGTCATGATAAAAGGATGAATGGTGAATTTTTCCAATAAGGTGATTATATACTAAACACAGGATCACATCAGGATGCAAATCACTCAAGCATATACAATACTGGGTTAAAAAATAATTTTATCGTTGATTGATAGTATTAGAATGAGGATGATATATGAATATTAAAAGCTTTTGATTGGTCAACTGGTCTTTTTAAGTGTAAAATTATACTTCAGCGCAGTTAACACTACATATAGTCAATTTAAATCAATGGTCATTTTCTCATCCAATTTGGCATTGGTTAATGGTCAGTGGCCGATTGATATTTCAACTTGTCACTTGATGGTCATTTGACCAGTGCCAAATTAATTAAAACCGGTTCAATCATTCGGCAAACATAACCTAAATGGTCACTTGCCTTAAAGTTGAATATTGATTGAATATTTTAAGACCTTGGTCAAAATATTGCTCTTTAGCCACCTTGGACTAATTGGTCATTGAATATCAAACACTGGTCAAAGTTTAGTTACAGGTACCATTCACTGACTAACTGATCACTTGCCCTTAAGCTTGGCAACCAGTTGTTGATTTTCTTTTTTCATCATTGTGTAGTCTTCAGTAATTTTTTCCAGGTTATCTGTTGTCTTGTTTCTGCTCTCTGTCTCAATCTACAAAGATAAAAACATTAAAGATGTCTTAAATAGGCCAGTTTTCATAAAATTATTCACTTCTGTAAAAAAAAAATTGTTTTCACTTATATAAAGACAAAAGAAATGGTTAATTTTTGATTGTCTTACAGTCAATATAAGTATTTTTTGGTTTCATTAAAATTTTTTCAGGTAAATCCTTCTTTTTTTTCGATCCAGTTGTTATTAAAATTGCATATCCCAACAAAATGTGAAAAATGATAGTCAAATTGGCGACAGGTCTATAAAAATTAGTTGAATTGAAGTGAATTGTGGTTACCTGATCTTCGAGATCTCGTATCTCTCGTGCAACCTGTCCAGTTTCTTCCACTGTTTTAATAAGCAAATCACAGTTCTGAAACAATAACAGAAAATTTGTTGACTGAGCAAATAAACTATTGGACTAATACCCTGTTCACACCTGCAAAATGTAGCAATTTGTAACAAGTTGTAACCAGGTTTGCATAGTGTGAATCTCCAGAGATTTCACAGGAAGAAAAGCACACTGATGAGAGGTGTGTTTTTGATTTCCGAGATGTTCCGAGTTCTTACTGCGTGCGCATGTATTGCCCTGGTATTAAACTGGCCAATCATAGTAACCAAATAGCGTGCAACTACGCTTTCCTTCCGAGATTTCTCAGGGTTCGGGTATGAAAACGTGTAATAAATCGGGAGATCAAACCAAGTTGTAACAATTTATGCAGATGTGAAACGGGAATAAATAACATTATTCAGTGGAATATATCTGATATTTGTATCCCCACCCAGAAATAATTAATACTGCTCTGTGAGGATAAATTTGCATAGTATAACAATGTACAGTATGGAACTAGTTTGGCTTCTAACAGGCAATTCATTTCAACCCTCTTAATTACTACTTAAAAAAAATTAGTTATATTTTGGTGGTCTGGAGGTATTAATGCCAGGCTAGTTATTTGAATGTTGTAGGTTCAAATCCCACAACAGACCAGTCTGCAAATTTTTGTATTAGGAAACAAATTATGGAAAAAACATCTGAATACTGATTTCCTGATGCGGCAAAAACCAATTACTACTTCATATATTAATTATTAATTATATATTAATAATGATGAAACATAACCTACCTCGTGCAGCGCTGCTAAATATTTGTATGCTTTGCGTACAGCTTCATCTTTTTTAGCATCCTATAAATAAAAAAATAGTTTTTCCTGTCACTTTGTGTTGGCATGTTTACGAGTTCAAGATGATGACACAATATTATATAACTATTTTTCAATTAATTATATAACCATAACATATCATTTAAATTTAATAATATCATTATTTATAAACAAGTTTAAAGTCTTTATTAATTGTTTAATAATATTCAGAAAAAAATTCAAATACATAACATCATAATCTTTATTTCAATATTATTTCAATTTATATATTACTGGACAATTAGAGCTTTTCCCCAATCTAGTTTTGTGCATTTATCGGTAAAGTAATGGATTTAATGGCCTAGCACTTATAGGGGCCACAGAGCAGGGCCCAGAAAAAGATAAGAAAAGGGCTATAAAATATGTCGAACGGTTAAAAATGGCTAAACCAGGAGAGGCCTCTGCATTACGCCACTAGATATATGTTTAAAAAAATAACTCATGGGCTGGTCAGGGTTGTGCTACATAGTAATCTATTTTAGATAATACTCCTTAAAAAAACAGTAAGTATCGTACCCTAAATATAAGTTCATCAGTTTCTGCAAATGTCCTATCCAGCTTGCCTTGATATTGGTTAATCTCCTTCTGTAGTGTTTTTGTATCTATCAAAACCTACGAAAAGGTCAAAACAAGGTCAACAAACATTACAAATGTAATTGTGCGCAATATATCAAAATTGAATGTCAAACTTTAAATGAATAAATTATGCAGAAGGGTAATGTCAGAATTTTTTATAATCTTTGTGTTTTAATTTGGAATTAATTATCCTAAAAATGATTGATAATTTGTTCAGTTTGAATTGGCATAAATGGGCAGGACTTGTGATCATGTATAAAATAATTATTTCCGCAGGTGTAACATTTTATATGGTGTGTATGTAATTAACTGAAACTGATACACATTGATGACTCATAAGGCCAATTTACACAGACAAGCAGTAACAGTAATACATGTAGAAAAAAAGCTATGTTATTCCTTATGACCATTTACACAAAGCTATGCGATTTTCTGCTTACCTTTACCACTTGTCTATGTAAATTGGCCTTTGCCTCTATTATCTACGTCAGACATATTAGTTCATGCCTTTCCTCTGGTCAAGGTGGGCACTGGACGAGCCCTTGATCAATGACAGGACCAACGAAGGTGCTTGAAGCAGCCCTGGCTTAGTTTCATCCATCATTTAGATGAATGGCCGACACTGTCATTCGTGACAGACGTCAGCCATAAATAAATTAACTGAGGTTTTTTTCAAGTTCAACGAATAGGTTTTAAGTCAAAACATTTCGTAATATAAATTATAATTTGAACAAAATTTAAAAAAAATGTTATTAAAGGAATACTATGGGAATTTAAACATTATTTCATTAGATAGATCACAATAAATCAGGTTAGTAGTTTTTAGAAAATGAAACTAACAAAAAATTACCGATTACCACTTAAACTAATGTAAGTTTCTTCCTATAAGAAACTAGAATAATATTTTACTTAAATGTACTTGTTTATGTGGCTAGCTAATCAGAATATAAATATCTCTTTGTGCACAGTGTTGAACAATAATAATGTACTAGCATGGGAAATTCCCTGTGCGTTGACTACCATACATTATCTTTATTTCTGCAGAATTAAGGAAGACATAACATATACTTTATATGGTTTTAGGGTTAGAAGAAATTGGTAGACAAAAACTAAAAATGTGCTTTTATAAACTGGCATTTTGTTTGTCTTTGTGGCATAAAATATCAATCAAAGCCTATATACAGTACACCAAACATCCAAATTTTAAAGCAAAAGCTAGTATATACAGTACTAAATACAAAAATTAATTGTATATAATCAAGTAAGGTCACCCTAGCAATAAAATTGGGGTGGCTGGTACAAGATTTAGACTAAATTTGGGGATTATACTTGAGCATAGGATTATACTCAAGTCATACATATGGTATTAAATGTAACATATACTTACTTTATCAATGTCTTGTTTTTGCCGTTTAATATTACTCACTATTTCTAAAATTCTTTTAGTGTAAGCTGAGCGGTTTACATCTTTGGTCATTCTTTCATACTCCCCGGCCTGTATGTGAAAAAGACATAAATAAGGTCACCGACGGTCACCTCTTAAAACTATCCAAAATGGAATGTATGTATTGTAATAGTATGTACAAAATACTCGAGAGAGATACAAAACAGTATTTGATCAGATCAGAGATCAGGAAGTGATCATTTTACAAGATTCATTAACTAATGAGAAATGGTTGCCTACAACTTTAGGACAGTGTTGTCTATGAGAGGGTGGTTACTTGGAGACACTCAATTTCGAGTAATAGTTCATTATGCGAGAAGTATGAGAAGTGGACAGTTAGGTCATATTTAAGGGATCACTTAAAAGAAGGATGAGGATAAAAAAGAGCTGTTAACTTAATATGGTTGTGGAACTATATTTATTAATAGATAAACCACTAACCAATTGTTTTAGCATTTCTTCCTTTCCACGCGTCTCCTCGGCTAATTCTTTCATCTTTTCTCTCAGAGACTTAATATCTTCAAGTTTCCTCTGTGATTCAGACTACATACAAAAACAAAGTGTAATTTAGTATATATCCTTATTGTATGGCATTTAAAACAATAAGTAGAATCCTTTTAAGGTGACACCTTCAGGACCAAATAAAAGAGAGATCTACATAATACCCTAGGTTTAAAAAACAAGTTTGTTAACCTCCAAAATACAGTGCAAGTCAAACTCACCACCATGTTGGTGTTCTGTTCCTTAAGTTGTCTGTACTCCTCTATCAATGGAGCTCTATGCTTCTCCCATTGGTTGGCCAAGTTCACCAGACGACTGGCGCTAGCATCTACCACACCCTAGAAAATGAAAGTATAAAAAAACACCCATAAAAAATCTACAAACCCCATTGATATTTTATTTTGATTAGGGCAAAAATAATCATTAAAAATTTAAAACGTTAATTTTAAATTCTTAAAGCGCGAAAAAGACTTCATGTGCTGTAAAAACACTAGCACCCAAACTGAAGTACGGGAATATGCCCTCATCCCTGGAATAACGGCTATGAGCACTCATTGGCTACACCTAGGGGCCCTGGAGCTTATGTGGGCCCCTGAGCAATGCCCAGAGGAAAAAACAGACATTAAAATTACATGACAAATTGAGGTCCAAAAAATTTGGTACAGCAATTATATCGCTGAGTTGAGTCTATTTACCTGCAGCTTAGCTATGTTGTTTTCAGCGTCGGGTAGAAGATCCAAAGTTCTTTTCTTTACTTTGAATGCGTCTTTTTTTTCTGTGTTTGATCTCTCCTGAACAGAAGCCTGTTCTTCCATCTAAAAATGAGAAAAATTGTAATTTGTTGTTATCTACAGTGTTTGGCCAACTATCATGCTGGTGAAATCTTGTTACCAATAAGTTTTCATATTGTGTCCAAGTAAAATCTAATCTAATTGGAAGAAATTGGGTCACATGACCTTTATTATTTGGCGATATTGAATGATTTGTCAAATATCGGTTCTAGAGAGTTCTTGATAAACTGTGTACAAACCTGTTGCATTCCTGCATTAAACTTCTTCATATCTAGGTCAAGTGAATCTATTTTGCTTGTAATTTCCAACAATTTATCCCGCAATGATTGCGCCTCTTCCTCTTTCTTTCTTTTCAATTCCTTTAAAAGAAATTTAAAAAAAATAAAACTACTACTATTATAGTAATTTTTGTTATACAATTTCCAAATGTTGGTGGTTAACATGCTTGCCTTCCAATTCTAAGGTCTAGGGTTCATTCCGGACCTAATGCCAAGGTTATAACTCAAAACTCTTTCACACCCTAAGCCTCAAATGAGTCTTAGTTTATATAGCAAGATAATTATAAATTAGTTTATCCATCTTATAATTGACAAGTTGTGTATGAAAAACATTTAAAAAAAAATAAAAATATTGATTGCATACTAGTTTGTTATTATTAAATTAAATTTGGTCCGAGAAGTTGCTGATTGATGATGGTGGAGATGATAAATGATGGAATGATAATGATATCATTGGAATTCAGTAACATTATATATCAATTCTATTTTAAGAGACCCAAGCTCCATGTCAGAAAGTTTTTGATGGACATACAATTTACGGCTTCATGGTAGTCTCAAAATCAAGGTAGATCAAGATATGTACAGTGGGTACATCAAGGTATAGAATTAAATCAAGAAAATCCACATTTTGTCTGGTGCAAGGTGCCTATTTTGGTAAAGTTGACTGTATGTTGTAATAAATCACACTTAACCATCACATTCTGTTTTGTCTTATAAATCAATAGATAGAAAAGAAGTAAAATGAAAAAAAAAAAACATTTTTGGGAAATCCAAAATTTTTGTCTGGCCCAAGGCACCATTATAAAAATGTTATAATAACCCACCTAGTCTTACACTATCTCTTGTCTTGTAGTTGTACATTTCAACTTATAAAATAGAGCTAAAATTAACTGTGACCTTATTTACTATCACTATATAACTGACCTAAATTCCAGAGCTACAGTAACAGTACATTCAGCTTCTTCATTTCTAAGGGAATTATTCTCACATAAAAATAATATGAATAAAATATCATATCATAAATATTAATAAACAGAGGATCTAGACAAAGCTGTTTAAATGCAAGATCGCACCTAGTATGAAACGTGACTTTTTAAGATATTAATATTGTATTTTGATTGAAACTTTAAGAATAAATTATAGAAATAAATGTATAGAAATTGTTTTGTTGGTGTTATTTTATCAGAAACACATAATGACACTTTTCTTAAGCTCAGTCTACATTATCAAACTAGTTTGACAAAAAATGTGATGTGCCCATATATGGACATGATGATGTCATATCACTACCATATTTTGGGATATCGCTATCATATTTGGGCACATCACATTTTTTGTCACATACAGTTTGATAGTGTAGACAGAGATTTAGACACTAACAAAACTTTTTAATAATATTTTTAATTAGACTCTATATTTATTATGTATTTGTTATGTCAAACAGAATTACAAAGTCATCCTAATGCAATGATCAGTGGAGAGCTTCTAAGTACAGCTGTTTTGTGCTTCTGTCTACACTATCAAACATTATTTGACAACAAATGTGATGTGCCAATATATAGACATGATGATGATATCACTACCATATTTAAGCATACAGTATTACTGTACTACAATATTTAGGCAAATCACATTTTTTGTTAAACTAGTTTGATAGAGTAGACAGGGCTTTATAAATTACAGGTAGTTATAATTTGTGAAATTGTGAAATGAGTGAGAAATTATCAATATTTGATTAATTAATTATTCAATTAAACCTTTAAATAATCTTGGACATATCTGTGCAATAGTCATTCATAAAGGCAAGCAGAGAGGGATAATTTTTTATCTGTGATTTTTCCTCTTCTTTTTTTTTTAAAAAGGTCTATTTATTATTGTCAATGTCAGTAAAGTTTTCGTTTTGATCAAGTCTTAAGAAAGCCGAGATTCAAACATTAGTTTGACCAAAAATAAACACATTCAAGTTGCCACAAGAACACCAACAAAATGTTAGTTAAGCCCGGCGCACACTAGAGCTATCTATTAGCTCTATCTAGACGTTACACCAAGAACAAAAAAAATGCTAGTTTTAAGTAGTATTTTGTGGGTGGTAAAAGCTCTATCTAGACTTTCACACTTTATGTGACAAAAAAATGATGTGATGTGATGTACTCATATGGACATGATGCTGTTATATCACTACCATATTTGGGCAACCACATCACATTGATGATATACATAATATCAAGTTTAATAGTGTAGACAGAGCTTTACATTAATGTAATACAGAATAAAATAGGTATTTTACTGTATTTATTATTAAATTGCATAATACAATAAACAGACTCGGTTTCATTTACTTTGCGTATTAATAGAAACCTGCTATTTTATTCCCTCCTCCTCGGTGAGTCATAAGTCACATTAATTGAAGTAAATATGACAAATAAATATTGATCTAAATTTACTTTAGTGTTGGTTAAAATGTTTTATGCAGGTACTTTATGCAGGATTTTAAAAGTTCAAAGACAGGTCAAGTATCAGTGTGGAAATTTCCTAGGAAAATTTCCAAGATCTAATAATAAATGTATTCATCAAAATTAAATGAATCAGCCTGTGTCTGTATAACATTATTGTAACTAACATTTTTGTGGGTGTTGTTGTGAGTAAAAATGCAACGTGGGTTGCATTCAATTGCTCAAAGCACAAGACATTTCAATTGATTTTTTGGTTCAGTGTCGACCTCCTCATCTTAAGGTTTATTCAATATATATCAAGAATAACAATTTGTAGATTACATTTTAATCCTGTTTTTAAAGTATACTTTAATCTATTGATGACAATCTAAATTTCAAGAGTGCTTCACTTGGATTAAATAACATTTTCTTAAATCCTACATTGATTCATTATTCTACTATCTAAACCTAATTATTATTGTAAAAAGCAGTACATTTTACTTATGCAGTGTTCTATTTTTTGCCTGTTGTTTTCTCAGACTAATTCTATGTTTTGGCTTTCTAATTCATACAATAAAGGAACCCACTGAAAGTTATTTATACACTTTCTTTGTTCTCACAATCTTACTTTTCACTAAATTTGTTCCAGCCTCATTTCATGTTTTTTTAAACTGATGTTATTATACTGTATACAGGTATTACAATACATAAATTATGAATTTATCTTTTACAAAAAGGAAATAAGTTTTATATACAGAGAACCTCTCCTTTAAGACACTACTATTCAGGCAACGCCCCTATCAAAGCAACCCCTTATTCAGGGGACACTGCTATCAAAGGGACCCCTCTATCCAGGGCACTTCCCTATCAAAGGAACCCCTCTATTCAGAGGACACTGCTATCAAAGGGCCCCTCTATCCAGGGCACGCCAATATCAAAGGAACTCCTCAATTCAAAGGACACTGCTATCAAAGGGCCCCTCTATTCAGGGCACGCCAATATCAAAGCGGCCCCTCCATTCAGGGCGCACTCGCATATCAAAGGGACGCCTCTATTCAGGGGACACCCCTATCAAAGGGGCCCTCTATTCAGGGGAATCCCCTATCAAAGAGATCCCCTTTTCTATTGAAATACTATTTGTGACATAATTGAACAAGTACTATACTATAGTTGCATGTTGATAGTGATACTGACAAAATTGTATTAATATTATATAAATAGGTATAATTAATAATGTTGTATTAACAGCACAGATGGTAATTCTCTTGAGTTGAAGCTCTAATGTTGTTTGTACTTCACATACTTTACGTTTAATGTTATTAAAATTGATCTATCAAAGGGATTATCTAAGAAATTGATGACATCAATGAAATTGACATGGGGATGGGCTTAAAACTGATTTTGAACTTCCGGATACATGTATGGTGAACATAAATAGCACAGCCTAGAACTTTCCAATAGGAAATTTTTAGAAGCGTTAGGAAAATTCCAATTCATTGAGATACTGTAAGTAACTAACAATATCAAAATGGAAATCTTTTTATTATTTAATATAAAAGATTTATAATATTCATATATTAACTCACAATAAGCTATTAGAGCAAGCAAAAATATTGTAATAGTAATTTTCTTGCTTTAGTTTCATAGTAGGCTGACCCATTTTTTTAAACAGGACAAATATTGCCATTTCTAGTTTAAATTACAGTAGTTCCAAATAATTAGCCAGAACTTATTAAACACCTATCAATGCTGTTGATCCTGTCATGATCTATTCGTCTATACAGCTTTTTTTTTTAAATTTATCTATTTAATGTAACTACTTAGTTCCTATCACATGTCCCTTGGGGTTTCCAGGAGGTCCCTTTCATCTTCTTTAAATTCGTTTTTCTCCTTATGTTATGAGTATTGTTTTTTTTATGAGATGAATAAAGAGATTGATTTGATATGAAACATGGATTGTACAATTAAAAACAACTGTAAACTTTATGGAAAGATAAGACAAATGCACAAGCAAACAACATCATGTTAAATAATTTTTGAATTATGCCCTTATTTGGAATAACCTGTTTCTTATTGGATAATAAATCATGATGGTAAGATTCATATCTTAATTTACTAGTGGCGATGTATTTTCAAAATGCTAAAACCACAAATACATCAGGGTAAAGATGTCAATGATAAACATGAAAAATAATTATTAATTGAGGAAGTACAGTAATAATGATGTGGTTCTTACCAATTGGCTATTAAATTCTAATCGTATTTACCTCCGAGAATTGTTTTTATTACTTCAATGTGTGGTAAAACCCAGTACCTTAGGGCTAGCCAAAACAATTTTCATTTTATACGACGACGTAGTTTTCAGAACACAATGGTAGATAACAATTTATGACCCGGTGTGAAACCATAATTAAATTCTGGTTTTGTAAGAGTTTACAAATTTGGGGAAGTATTATAATAATAATCATAACATTTCATTAACAATGTGAGATTTAATGGCATTTCCTTTAAAACGGTTACTTGACCATATGCATTGATCAACAATGGCCAGATTATCCTTCCAAACATATCTGCTGTGTTTATAAGGGCGATTATCAATAACTTCAGCATGTCTGAGAATTATGGGATAACTTTCATTCGATTGAGTGTGAAATTTTCTTCGAAACATGGCAACTAAAAAATATTAGCTATTTCAAAATCTTTTGTAAATTTTAATAAAAAAATTAATAATTAATTAATCAAAATGATGTTGTTTGGATTACACGTTTACCGTAACTAATCACACAATCGGAAATACCGACTTATTTGTTGAAGGAATGCACGAGAGTTGACTGTATTCATAGTTTATTGACTGCATGGGTTTCTGCTTGACTGGACACCACCGGAACAAAATTTGGACTACACACACACAAGTATAGGATGTAAATCATGCAGCCTAAATGTGGCATTATTTTTATTTCATACATCAAACATCTAAATTATACTCATCAATTACAGGATAAACATTCTCCTTTGAGGTTTAGGGCAAAAATAGTTCATGATGTTCGCAATAACACTGGTCTTCCGGCCAATGGACAGTTAAATGTGTGGCGGACCAGTTGAATAGTAAAATAGTTGAATAGTAATTCTACTTGGCCAGTTAAAAATTTCAATAAAATACGACTAAATATAAATAATTGTACTCAATTCACCATATTTCACACCTGGACTATTGTAAACAAGCTTGATTGTATGTACCTCATTTTTAGTTTTTTTAAAAGTTAATTGAAGGCCTCCCTATTATTTTGTGACTAGTAAAAGTGGAGGATCAGTAAATGAACTTGTACTTCTCTTATCTATTTAAAACCTTATACTTTAGGATTAGAGGGCAATGTCACCACATCACCTAGCCAAGTTACATATAGGACAAGATTCTAGCATCTATGCTAAAGTGGAGAAATTATATAATTGCAGGATAGACATTTAAAGATGTAATGTCCCCAAAAAACATTAAAAATAAAGATTAATAAAATCAGATTTTGAATAGGGCATTTTTTGTAGTTTTAATAACTTCTGCAGAAAAAAAAATAACTTATAAAAAGACAAAACCAACCAATTGGCTGCTAGATCAAATTTTTGTTTATTATGGAACATCAAAATGGCATATTTTTTCAGGGAGACAATATATCTTTAAGAAAATTAGAAAAATATAGGACCCTCTTATAAATACGATAAAGACACAACATACCTCTTCAGTATCTGCGGTTGGTAAGCCTTCCCCAATACCTATCTGGGAAACTGTTTGGTCTTCTGGCTGGAAATCAAAACAAAGAAATATTAAAATGCTACATTTTGATTACCCATTAATATTTAAACAAAACCAAGATTAATTTTTTTTTAAATAGTCATTTTTCATTAATACTGGTGGTTAAATAAGTCTTTCTTGGATGAGAAAAAAAAAGGTTCAATGTACATAGTTCTACCGTGTGCACTTAATAAAACCTAAAACATCTATTTTAGCTGTCCCTTTTGTTGACACCTTGAACAAATTGTCTCCTACGAAACATACCTTGCTGCATCATATGCAGGGCAGTGCAGTACCACAATTTGTGTCAATGAGGCTTATCACTGGTCACCGAATTTTATGCAATTATAAATCGGTCTGAATAATGGCTGTGCTTTGATCTTTAAAAAATAGCGCTGTATACATTTTTTTTCTTTATAAGTGTACATTTTGTATCATATGCAACTGCATAGGAAAAGATCAATGAATGTCCCTGCCTATGACACCAATCTTGCATTTGATACAAAGATTTAAGGTACAGCGCTTACGATACAAAAACAACGTCATCAACCACTCAAAGCACTTCCTGCTCGCACGTTTCAGTGATACTATTGAATGTTCATTTATTTTTACTATTACTTTTGATATAAATTACCAAATTTTAAATACATAAAATAATTTATCAACGAAATAACCAAATATGGTAGCACACATTGTACAGTTAGTTTCACTGTATAAAGTTTAATTTAAAATGGTAATCTATACAAGATCCAACATATAGATATATGCAGAGGTTAAAAACATGCAAGTATATATATTTTTCAGTAGTAACACCTATTAACACTTTGACTGCCAGAGGTTTTTCCAGTTAGAAACTGCCACCGCCAGCGTTTTTAGCCCAATTCGATGTTTTTATTAAAGCTGATTGAAACCATATATGTGATCTGATTTATATGTAATTTAGACTAAAATAATCATAAAGATTTTAGCTTTACAATGGTACCAAGAACGATTTTTAAATCGCAATATGTAAATCGTAATAGTAAAATGAACGTAACCCACTTTTTGAATTTTTCGTAGTTTCGCGCAAGAAAGTCGAGATATTCGCGATTTTGTGCAAGACATCACAATATGAAAATATCGCCCGGTGAGATCAACAAACGAAAAAGTTACTTACACGGCACCGATAGGCCTATAAAAACAAGTTATCACTATCGAAAAATGTATTACATTTTATAAATCATAAATCTTACATCAATGTTTCGCCAAAATCCACATAGTAAAGACACCAGGCCTAGTTAACCAGGCCTAAAGTTGGTCCGGAACCGTTTTACGACTAGGGCTAGGCTAGCCTAGTACTATTAGCCTAGGCCTAGGAGATAGTAGGTTGCGTGAAACTCGGTCACTTTCAGTAAAACACCAAAACAATTAGGGTATATATACAATAATAAAATTAAAGACTTCATATTGAAAATGACTCCATTATTTTTTATTCAGATAACAAACAAACATGTCAATCCACAAAAACCTTTGTAATGCTTCGGCGGCATAGCTAGCGCGCGACCGATACACAATGCGCCAAGCCATCGCTCTACGCGCTACTGTGATGCGCGGTGTTTGTTATTTCGACAGGTACCATTTTGACAGTCGTTCGTAACCAGATTAGTTACTTTCAAATTGTAAAATATTAACGGTCCAGACCGAATATAGTGTTCATATTTATAGTATATACCAATAATTAACCTATCTACCGGATTTCGTAAAAAAACGCGAAAAACGAAGATCTTCGTTTTTGGCAGTCAAGCGTTGTGTTTCCAAAAACGAAGATCTTCGTGTTTGGCAGTCAAAGTGTTAAGGGGCACCTTTGACAAACCAACAAACTGTCCTCTTAACAGGGATGTCACCTGAATAGGGTTGGCCATAATTTTAAAGCATACATTGTTATTCATTCATTTTAAGTGCGATGTGCCCAAATATGGTAGTTATATGTCCAAATATGGTAGTGATATGCCTAAATATGGTAGTGATATGACATCATCATGTCCATATATTGGCACATTAAATATTGTTCACATAAAGTTTCACACTTTTTTTTTGTTAAACTAGTTTGATAGTGTAGACAGAGCTATTACTACTATTACTTTTGATATAAATTACCAAATTTTAAATACATAAAATAATTTATCAACGAAATAACCAAATATGGTAGCACACATTAAGACTAAAAACTAGGAATCCATTTACCACAGTGGAATGGTCCATTTTAACCCATTTCATTGTGGACAGACACATAAGTGGCAGCTAGACACAAAGGGACAATTACATGAAATAATAGTTGTCGTCTGTGCAACGTCTAGTCCAATGCACTTTCAGACAGTTGAAAGAAACATATTATAAATACCAACTCAATATAATGTTATTATTCCTCACCTGAGCAAACTGTAATTTTTCCGCATGAGTAAACCTAGAGCCTTTGTTTTGGTTGCTAGCACCTTTATCACTAAATTCATTAAGAACTTGAAGAAGGTCGGATGATTGACCTGACCCAGATGACCCTTCAGCTTTCGTCAGTCCTTGACGGAGGTGCTCGGCTATTTTCTTCTGTAAACGCTCTTTTTTACGAGCTTGATATTCCTACAAAAATATAGATAGTACTTTTTAAAAAAATGAAAAGTTAGTGGGCTTAACTTTTGAAAACTGTGCGTTATCATTTTTTCTACTAAGCAAATTCTGTTTGGACGAATTAACATTCCCGAATTCCGATTGCCCGCATTACATCACAAAAAGTAGATTGAACTATGGATGCATATCAAACAGAGGATGAATTCAGATAAACTTATTCAGCAATTTGCTAGTAGGTTTTTACATATTTTAAAAATTGTTTACATAATTGCTAAATGTCAGAACTAGTTGACGATTACTAGTTGTAATTTCCGACATTATTACTTTTTTTAGAATCAATCAATTCTCCAAAAATGTTGGTTACTTGGTAGTTGGGTTTTTAATTTTGTTGCAAAGCTTGCTAGTTAGATAAAAAGGTAAATTTCTAGCCAACATGATGCTGAGCTACGGAGAGCATAGTTTATCTGTGGCTGCAACACGATCTGTTCCACACCCCTTAACAGGCACCATGCACCGCCGAGAACATGTACATAGTACAGTACTGTTGGTATTTGTGGCAGCCAGACATAAGATCAAAGGACTGTTCCTATCTTGCCAAGGCAAGCTCAGTGTCCTGTTGTTCGACTGTCTTGCTATTACTACTATTACAAATGCTCCCTAACCTGTGGAGATAGGCGTGAATGTAACCCAACTGTATTCCATTCCGTTTCACGTTCTAGAGCTTTTGCTAACTGAGATGCATTAGCTTCCATCAGAGAAGCTGCCAGGTTTTCCCGTCGACCAGGCTGCTTGGAGACTAGTGGTAAATGATTTGCATAATAATTCCTAATATCTGAAAAAAATAGTATTTAATACAGTTTCTCATAGTAACATAATATGTGCCTTCATTGGCCTCAAGTATCTTAATTTGTTTTTCTTTAATCGGTTGTAGTAATGGGTAACCAGCATACTCTACAATGAACTACCTGTCAAAGATACATAATGACATCACCAATTTCATGGCCCAGACAAGTATTTTAAAACCTAACATATTTTCAAAGCCACAATACCACAATAAAAGCTATCGTAATCGGTAATTTTAATTTCAATTTGCAGTTATATTTATTGTCCAAAAACAGACGATCAATGATACAAATAGCCAAAAGGCTAAAACCGTAACAAATAATATTAAAAAGGTTATAATTTATAAGAAAATATATGCATATGTGAAATTGTATAAAATGTATAGAAAATTAAATATAAAAACAGTAAACAACATTCATATAAAATTGAGTTAAGGACATCCAAAAATATTTAAAAAAAGGATAAAAGCTGATCATTAAGGAGTCTGATTAGGGCTGGAATAGCCGACTTGCAGGCATCTCTCAGTACGACAAAAGGGAACTTTTTCTAGCATTGCATAATATATACTCAGCCTCAACCAGCTACTAAAAAATATTAAGCTAATTAACTTCTATATATTGTTAGTTATCTATGCATTCTTAACAGAGACAAATGATATACTTAATATATTAACAGGAATTTATCCCTAAACAGAAAACATTTTGCATATAAATATTAGCGTGTAATAAAAAGCAAGTATTTTGCCTTTTGTAGTGTTCATTTTATATATAAAACTACTGAAAATAAAAGTCTACCTTTTGGTACTTTCTTTGTCACATCTCCCATGCCTTGAGGAATAGCAACATTTACACTATGAAACCCATGCAAGCCACGACAACCCTTTAAAAAAACATACAGATCTAAGTATTGCTGTATTTTAGCAGATAATTATCTAATAAATTTGGAATAGGTTTGTCCTCCTTCACACTCTTTCCATTAAAAACATATGAAAACAGTATTTATCTTTTCAGACACAAGCAGGCATTTAGGCTTACATCCTTAACGAAACATACGGACGTAGGCACAACGCAAGTTGACACATCTTAAGCAACAGTTCAGATGATCCATTGCGTCGTGATTGGTTAAATTACTTGCGGTGCGCTTACGTCTTTGCAATACGTCTCTAGTAGGAACAAACCTTTAGAGCACATTTCTCTCACATAGATCAGACGTCAGACAAAAATATGCCACACTATTCCCTTTTTCCTCAATTATCTGTGTGAAAGGGGCTTATTATTTACATGTATGTCAATTTATTTTAAGCACAACATTTTACAATTTTTAACTCAAAAGTAGGGCAAGAAATTCAGTCAAGCATCTCAAAACTGAAATCCCAGCCAATCAGAATTCATAATATAGCTGGATATTTTTCAAAGGTTTCCCTCCAAAAATTGGACTTGGTAAGCGAGTCTATGTTAAGGATGTAGAGAATTATTAACATACTTCTTTACTCCATGTAGTTGAGTTCTTCCATCGGTAACCCTTTCGTTTACAATGGGGTGGAAGCCATGGACTATGCAACTGCTCCATAATGGCATTTGAGATAGCACGGTTGAGAAGAGCAGATTTACCTACAAAAATAAAAATTTGAAAAAAAAGTTTTATAAACCTTATTTTTTAAAATGTTATTTGCTATAAATTAGGGTGTTGTGTGTACATTTTTTTATTGTGGAAATTGGAAAATATACAAGCGAGACTGTTCACATTTTATTCAGTGTTTATCGATATAACAATTAAACTAGGTGTTATTTATCATGAATGTCCGATAGTACCATTAACAAAAATCTAGGGGTGTCATTTACATAATTCGCTTCACCACAGGCGTCACCCTGGGAGGAAGGAGGGATTTCCTATGGCTCAAATACTTTCTGCCTCCACTCACTTCTACCCTTTTTAAAAATCCTGGTTCCGCCTGGACACCTACATCTTTAAGAGGCACTTTCTCGAAAATATGAGGCAAGGGGATATATATGTTTTAAAACTATGGACAACCCTAAGGAGAAACCTCTATTAAAGGGACACTTTGCTGGGTCATGAAGGTGTCCCCTTAATTAGGGATTCTCTATAGCAGAGAAAAAGTTCCTTAGTAAACATAAATGGAGTGGATATTGAAAATGTAAGAGACTTTGTTTATTTAGGGCATACAATCACAAATAGAGAGGATGGCTGCCTGCTTCACTGACCATAGAACATCAAGTGCTGTAGGAAAGTTCCATGAATTAAAAGAAGTTTTAAAAGATCATGATGTCTATATGAAGACAAGAAAGTTTTAGAGGCCTGCGTAAGATCCAGGCTCTTATTATGGTACACAAGCATGGTTTCTAAATGAGAATGAAATAAAGAAGTTGGAATCGTGTTGGCATAAAATATTGAGACAGATGGTCAAGAGAGGGTTTGACAGGGCAAAGAATGAGGCTGACCAACCAGATGAGGATATCTACAGACTTGTATATTCCAACAAAAGGATATGTGAAATTGTTGGAAAATCTTCCTTGAGGGACTGCATATACAGTCAGTATATCCGATATGTGGGTCATATCTGTAGAGGACCGAATACATCAATTACAGGTTACAACACATCTCGCTACTTGGTAAGGTATTAGTTACCTGTGCAGTTTGTTAAAGTGTACCTAACAATTTTATTCAATGTTTCAGCTTACAGCTTGGTTCCCACTGAAATACAATGCAAGGGCATACATGTCGAATCACCAGGAACAGTTCAGATCCTGATTGGTCCAATTATTTGCGCTTACGAGCTTGTGTTGAATGCTACTGGGAATCAAGCTTAATTTAGCTTAAAGATGTATTGTCCCTTGAAACACAAAAAAATGAAGATCAAAATATTCTAAATTTAAACTGGCCATATCAAAGTAATTTTAAAGTTATTCACTTTAAGTCAAAAATTCGAGCCAAAAACAACAATTTTACGTAATTAACAGCTAAATTTATTTGATTACATTTTGTCTGGAAAATTGTCGCGAGCGAAAGTAAACAAAGATTTCAAACCATGAGTATACATTATGCATGATGCTAATTAGGATTGTTTACAACTCGTCACGGTTGAGAAGGTGTTTTCACAGAGATCGCGAGAAAGTTATATGATTAATGCATACAGAGTAGCCAAATAAGCACGTTGCATTATGATATGTTTCGATCAAAAACTTTGACTTTTAACCAAAAAACGTCTGTATTTCAGTTAAATGATATTTTTTTTGACTAATTAAACTATTATGATACTTCAAAATGACCCACTTTTTTTCAAAATCTTTTTTTTTTTTTTTTTTTTTGGAATTTGACAAAGGGACAATACATCTTTAAATGTATGACATTATAGCTCTTTACATACCTAGAGGTTCATCTGCTGTTGTTGATGTCTCTTTTGGTAGTTTCTCAATAAGAAACATAAGCACTTTCCGTATATCTGCCTCATTGGCATACAAGAAAGTCTGATAACCGATTTCACCTTTGTATCCTAATGACTTGTATAAAAAAATAATAAAAAATTAGATGATTATATATTTTTTGGAATAACTTTCTATTAAATTTTAACTGTTTTAATTCCTTTTTGTATTATTTGATACAAAATTTTGAAATACATTGAAAAATCAATACCAATAATTGGTTTGAGATGTGATGTCAAAGGACTACTTTACTGAGAACCATATTTTGTTTATTTTTTGCCCTTTTTGTTAAGGAGGTTTACCATTTTATAAGTTGATGTCATCAGTTCTTTGATGGTTTATTGTTCATGGAAACAAAAATAAATTAATGAATTACATGCCTAAACATTGCATGTTGATATGCTACCAGATATTACTCTCAGAAATTTCTGAATATTGTCAAGTCTGGTTTATGACTACAATACAAGAAAACTTTCTTTAACTAGCTTGTACACTTGAGTATTCGATTTACCAAATTTTTCCATCACATAAGTTCATTTATAGATAGTTAGTACTAACCATGCATGCATTTGCAAGGTCGGTTCCAACCCGGAACCGTGCCGACATGCCGGGTGGAAGAGACTTTGGCACGGTTATTTTGTCGTCTATTATTCGTAGACATCTTGCCACGGCCTCTACAGTAAGGTCAGTTGAGAATTGTTGTAGACTCTGTATGTCTGGATCAATGTCACTGAAAGATAATCAAAATCAAAGATTTTTTTAATCATAATAATAATGTGGTGGCAGGCTCTAGCTAGCCTAAAAAACTATAAACAGAAGCCACAATCCTCTCGCCGCCGCATGGATGGGTGGCGAGGTAGTGCCGGTGCGACCAGATGGATTGAGTGCAGATGAGTGAATACGAGGCTTTCCCCCTTTTATGCCTCTAGCCTATATTAATAAATAATACATTTCGTGTTTTTATTTTGTGTTCAACAAATTGTGCACTGCATTTCAAATTGCATAAATAATACGTACTGTAGTGTATACTGTTGGATAGGTCTATGACGGGAAAGGTAGCTAACCAAGGCTAAGCCAAGACTAGAGTCTAGCTTGGTGAGTAGCCCTGCTAGCAAGAAGGGCCAGGCCCCCTCTCTCTCTACTCTAGCTAGGCCTAGGTAGGCCCTACTACTAGTGCTAGCTTGGGAGAGGCCTAGCTAGCTACAGCAGGCCTTTATTTCTTTACAGCTAGGCCTAGGCTAGCCAAATATTTTTGATTCTTGATGTCAAATCTTACCACCCAATCTGGCGGAACGTGTGAATTATTATGTTATCTACTTCATCCATCTTATCAATACTATAAAAGTAATGTAATTTAAAAATTAATTTAGATAAATTGTTCCGCAGTCTTCCGGTCTTCCGTGCTGCTCGAGCTCTCAGCCAGCAGCAGCAGAGCAGCAGCTAGCAGCACCCTGGATTACTCACGTGATTGACCCAATCAAACGTTTTTATCGTTGGGATATTCGCACGGCTGCCGTGAAACTTTTATTCTCGTTGGGATATCTCACTTCCAAAAGTAAGAGTATAGGCCTACTGTAATTTTTTATTTGGAAGCTACACTTTTGAAACAGTGACACACAGAGTAATTAAAATAAAAGTAAAGGAAAAGTGATTAAACGGAGTATTGTCCCTCAGATAAAACATAAAATGAACGAGTGTATCTTCTCAGAAAGCTGAATTTCAATGGACAGGCCTAATGATGTACTTTTTTTGTTTCACCAGAGTGTTATTCTTAGTGTTGTAACTTTCAACTGTGTTGTTTGGTACAATAGTCTGAAGGAATGTCAATGTTATCGACGCAGTTTACAGGCGCGATGTTAAGAAAATAATGGAAGATAACTCACACCCATTGAATGATAAATATGTTGCAGGAATAATTTCGCCAGTGTAGCATAGCAAAAAGCTATACAAAACAACCTTATTGCTACACATTTCTAAAATTGTATAGCAAAAAAGACAATACAAAACTATGTTTCTCGACTAAAAAATCAGTTTGATTAGCAATAATTGCTAAACAAAATTTTAAAATGAAATTTTTCCCTGTGTTGTTAATAAATCAGGTAGAATTTTTAATGTGCAATAATACCATTCGATGTAGGAAATCATTTGTCCACAACTCAACATTTCAAAGATAGTTTGTTTTTTATTCCTTCTGTAAACATAACTTTTTTACTAATATAGTTTTAATGTATTGTAGGCCTATTGATATTTTTTAATGTTTTATATATTGTAGGCCATGCTTTAAAGCATCAAGGAAAACAAATTTCACGTTCGCCTTGTTGTGTTCATGACAATAAAGATTTATCTTATCTTATCTTAAGTACATAAAAAATAAAGATTAATTTTAAAAAATACATATAGTTTTAATAATAATGTTAATCACTTCCGTAGACAAGAATAATTTAACTAGATTTAGTTCGTCACTATGACGAATTATATGGTTATATGCATTGATTTAAATAAGGATAATTGATTTTTAAAAGATATATTGATTTATTGATTTTGTCAGAATCTTTTATTATTTATAATGATGTATACAGAGAGATGACAATATGTGTAGTGCGCGCATTTGAGACTATAATTAAGTCTAGTTTCCAAGAGCTACTCACTTTTGAGATGATCTGTCTCAGAAAAATCTTGGGCATAACCAGACTTGACGAGATCAGAAACATCAAAATCACTTTGGGCTGAACGACAATAATTGACAGGATGGCCAAAAAGAGGCTCCGGTATTTTGGTCAATAGGATGCCCTCCACAAGATATCCAAATTTACTCTTGGGCGCAATTGTCCAGGAGGAGGAGGATCTGGAAAGAGGTCATGAAACAGAAGCCATCACAAGTCTCCCAGACGGTCTGGACGGCTTAGGTCAAGGTAGGTCAAGTAACATAGTGGTATTCATTGGCTAGCTAGTGCGCTCACCGCGCTTACAATAGAACTGCGCAACCATTGTTACGTCATCAAATATTCGAAAATAACCAACGACTATTCCAAATTTAAGTCAGAATGAAAAATTCTTTCAATCGATGAACAGTGATTTCAAATTGTGACCGCCTCCGGAATCTTGGCTTCTTTAATCCTAAAAAAATTGCCCAAATAGAATTTAAAATATTACAGATAGTAAACTTTAATATCAATAGTGTCACTTGTCTTGATTTTGTTCACATTTATTGCGATATTGCTATCAGTAAAGCTACAACCAACAACAACAAACGTAGAATAGAAAGAGTGAGACACGAATCTGTCAAATATTTGATTACAAATAAAATATCTCTTACAACAGTAAAGCCGTCCGCAATAGCTTACCTAATAATTAACGCAATTCTTGAGAAATTTGAATTACAAGACTCATTCTATTTTGAGAATAATGATGATAGTTCTTAAACAAATTAAGATAATTTAAAACATAATTTAAGTAACCATTTTACGTTAAGAAGACAAAACAATTTAAGGGATTAGATCCAGTATATAGTTATAGGAATGTTACGACAACTTTGATTAAAGAAAAGTTAAACTAAATAGATTAGTCTAAGATGTGCAATATCTAAGTACTATTTAAGGTAATAAGTACATAAAATAACGTTTTAAAAATGTAGATTACTGCAGCACTTGTACTTAAGAACAACAAAGTAAGATAAGTAATGTGAATTAAAAACAATATTGCTATTGTAACATTATAATGATAAAAAAAGCTCTAAAGAAGATATTAATAATACCAATAATAAATTAAAAATAGATTATTGATAATAATGATAAAAATAAGTAATTTGTTTCATTAATATTCCCGTTATTAAATTAATGTAAGTTTTTAGTTAGTAAGCAATACAAAAATGGAGGAAAAAAACAAAAACAACATTATTTCATTAGTTTGAAAAAAATTGTTAATGATATTTAGTTGATAGTTTTTAGTTAGTTAGTAAGAATAAAAAAAAAATTAAGAGTTTATATTTTAATAATAAATTTTAATTAAAAAATGTTATCGTAAGTTGATTTATAAGAAATAATAATAAAAAAAAAAATAAGATTGTAATTATTAAAATATTTCCCCTTATTAATTTCGTAATAGGTTTTAGGCCTATATTATTGTATAGTAAATGATTAAAATAAGTAATTTGTTCAATAATCTTAACTTATTTAGGTTAATATAAGTTTTAGCTCGACAAGAAAAAACAAAAAACAAAAAAAAACATCCCAGTCTGAAGTCGGAGATGCTACCTCATCGTGGTAGACTGGTGTCAACATCATTGGTAAAACTGGTACCAAGATGGCTAACAGCATCACGCACCTTGTACCATAGTTACAATCGCACACATTTGTGCTGTCACGGATGTAGGCCTCTTATTGAGTGTAGCAATATCAAAAATAATTTGATATATAAAAAGAACGTATTATATTTTGTTGGAAGGATTGTGCATGACAAAAACATTAAATTAATACAAAGATCAGGAGTACAGGTAGGAATTATAAGTAAGTAAGTAAGTTTAAGTAAGATTTAATTCGTCATATATGCATAAATAAAGATAGTTGATTTTAATTGATATATTGATTGATTGATTGATTTTTTTAGAATCTTTAAATATTTTGGATATTATATGATAGGATCTTGCTAACGCAAATACAATGACCAGTTTCACAATCCGATCAAAGATCCCTCTATGTATAATATCATAAACCACATTTGTTACATAATAATAAAGACATAAGTTACTTTTTATCTCAATTTAATTATAAATCATGTGTATAATCTATACACTAAGAAGAAATAAAATTGAACAAATAATACGATAATAAAAAAAATCTTATTTCGTTTCGTTTCCTTAAGTGGGACTCGATCTCGGTACCTTGCGTGCTGATAGATACGAGCACCGACCACCGAGCCATACACTACTGACTAAAAGTTAAAGAAAGATTCCTCCGTGTATTTAGTATGCAGTAACCACTTTGGTGCAGATACAGTAGATTATTGCATACCGCAATGTATTATAATTTTTTAATATAATGACATCTTTAAAGATTTAAAAGTATATACTTTTAACTTTAATATATGAACATTTTAAAGAATAAAGTTAATGTTAAGTTTGTTATTTAGGCCAAAGAAAATGTCGTAGTTCCTTTGATTGTCGAAATTAATGATGACTTAATCAACTTTTTTTCACTTAATTTCATAATAAATTATACATACGATACATACACTTTAAGAAAATGAAATGCAAAATAGGTGTTCCCGAACATTCTGATGATCTATATTAATTTGAAAATATAGCATATTTTCATCATGTTAACTTATACGTGCGTAGCCTGTCACGTTTGACGTGCTCGTATAAAGCAATTTCAAGTTGAAAAGTGAATCAAATATGATTAAAATTGCCTGAAACGTACTCTAATTTCATCAAAAATAAATGTTGATAATGTTGAAAATTTTAAGTACGCGTACGCATGCGTTATATGCGCTACACACGTAATTGTATTGCCATATGATGAAATATGACCAGAAATTTATAAGTACCAAATATTTATTAATTGTGATTCATGCTTATGAAGATATGATTACAAACTTGATTTCGTTAAATCGTGCGTAGACCGCGTAATTTTTTATTGCGCACCGTGAAAACATAACCACATCGATTCCTGGCCATAAGGAATGTACTCTGAAAAATTGACTTAGCTAGATGAAACTGATATCAAGATAATTGACGGACAAAATAGTGCTAAGGAAAGAATAAATAAACAAAGATTCTGACAGAATCAATAAGGTTATATGCACGATAATGCATATAACATAATGTTTTCACACATAACCAAACAAAACCAAACTCACAGTCAATTTGACCATTTTTGCGTTAAATTACAGTTTTTCAGGTAAATAATTGTTTTTTTTATCACATGTTTTGGTGAAAGTAAATACATCAATTGCATTCGAAAATGATGACTGGAATATTAAACATTATGCTGGAAGGATTACATCATGACATGTAAAACATTCATTCGTTCGTACATTTTCTGGGGAAAAGCAGTGTGTCGATTGAGTCTTCGCAGTTATATCAAGAACATCGTCATTATAATTAAGTTTGTACTATTAGGTAACCGACTTGTTTTATGTGCTTTTCATTTTAAAGTCTAGATAGAATGGTAAATGTTCAGTTCAGTTGAAACAAGCAAGCTAGATTGTCTTGGTTGATAAACGTCTAAAAGTCAAAGTGAACTTTGTCTCAAAATATGAACAGATTATTGCATGACGAATTAGTAACTTGAACAAGCACACACAAGGTTGTATATAGTAACTAAATACCACCATACCATAGGCCTACCAGGACTGGCATTATTAATAGTTTTGCTTAAGTAAAGATATAAGAATTGCTTAAAGGTTTTATATCAAAAGCTTATTCTTATCTTAAAGAATATACTTTGACATCTGAGAATTAAATTAAAAATTTACTTAATAATAATTAAAATAATTATTTGAAAACTGAAATAGGTAAAGCATTGACAACAAGAGCAATCAGAAAGTTGTAACCTTCGCTAGGGGTGAAACTAGAAATAAAAAAATCGGGAAAGATCCGTCTTGTTTTGTTGCCACGGCCTAAATAGTAAAATAATAAAAAGTGGTCCAGAATTTGGATCTTGGTCCGGATTGCCTCCAACATATGGAGTCGCCGTGACCAGATGTGTGGTTTAAATTTGGCAAAGATACGTCTTGTTAGTTTTGGCATATGATCCTCAGTAAAATAATAAAATGTGGTCTAGACTTGGGATCCTGGTCCGGATTGCCTCCAAAATTGAATGGAGTCTTACATATATATATATGGGGTTTAAATGTGGTAAAGATTCTTTTTTTTTTGTTTACGTTATCCTGCCGACAAACACAAACACAAATATTTCAGACAAAAGTATAACTTTCTAGGCGGAGATAAACATTGAGAATTTTGTTGCAAACAAGTTTGTTTGATAAATCTGAATCAGATACCGGATTGTAGACGACTCTTACGCAACAATATTAGTACGTAATATAATCTTACTATGATGACAATGAATCCAACGAAAAGTAAATACACGTAGACTTATGATGCGAAAGAGTACCGGTAATATCAGCTCTTCAAACAAAAACGTAGAGTTAAAAATATTAAACTTCATTTATTATGGCCGAAATAAATTTACTACCTCACTAATTAAGTCAAATTTATAATTGAAATGAATAATTATTTTTGGGGGTAGTTATTTACTGTTGACGCATTTGGTAGTACATAACCGAGCGAGAGTTGGAAACGGCCGGACGAGACTCATAGTAAAAGAAAGATAGGAAGAATTTTGATCGTTGGATTCAAATTGGAGTTGACACGTCCTCTTGGTGCTTTCACAATATCGTAGGAATTCTTTCAGTAGTGAAGTTAATGTTTACTTAGAAGACAGTAAGTGGAGTCTTCTGATAGTTTCACTCTTCCCTGGTTTGCTGTGTAGGCCTATACGATGTGTTTCTGAAAGGAATGAAGTTGAGTGTTGTTTTAGGCCTGCTACACCCGTGTTCTGGAAAAGACAACTAAAACGTCGAAACATTTTCAACCATTAATTTCCTTTTGCAAACCCTACTTTACTAGTTTTTTTGCCATGAAAATCAATTATAGGTTGTTTTTTTTCGTTCGGTGAAATTCAATTTAAATATCTACGAAATTATGAACACATAAGTATAACCAGGGAAGAGAGTAATTTCATTCTTCCCTGGTATAACAAAGTAATTAGCTCCGGGAAAGTGTTTTGAGTATTGTTTTGGAGAATGATCGTTACTAATTCGTTTTCTTCATTTGTTCAACAGGATAAATGCATGAGACAATCTCTCAGAATGGCAGCCGTATCTGCAGTTTCTCCATAACCAATCTTCAAATGATCCGTATTTCGGCCTTGGAGATCTTCAACATTAAGCTATAACTGATGTTTTTTTCAAATTTATTTTTAGGTAAATTGGAAGCAAAAAAGATGGCTTCATTGCCGACTTTTCTATTGTTTTTAATTTCACGCATTTGTCGTTGTTATCAAAGCCCTATCATCAATAAGCCAAATTTTATTATTTTTCTTGCTGAC
The DNA here is from genome assembly GCF_964355755.1 of Antedon mediterranea. Classification (NCBI taxonomy): domain Eukaryota; kingdom Metazoa; phylum Echinodermata; class Crinoidea; order Comatulida; family Antedonidae; genus Antedon; species Antedon mediterranea. The sequence goes on along the minus strand of NC_092674.1, from coordinate 23,341,596 downwards.
GATCTGGGTTTTGGTGATCTCCAATCTTACGGCAATGCCTTATCAGAGACGCCTCGCATACACGAGTTAGTAGAGGACGGGATTAAGTTCACTCAATTCTACAGTGCGTCACCATTATGTAGTCCTGCAAGGTAAGCACATTTACAAGTCATTGATGTAATGCTAACAAAGAAAGTTCATTTGAAGCGCGAACGAAAAAAACATTTCCTCTAAATTTTTTGTTATTACAGAGCCTCCATTTACACTGGAAGATATGCCGTTCGTTCAGGTATATGGCCGACAGCGGAGTCATTGGCACCAGTGTTCAATCAAAATATGACAGGCGGATTACCTCATGCAGAAATTACAATCCCAGAGATGCTGGCTAAGCAAGGTTACAAATCTGCTCTAGTTGGCAAATGGCATCTTGGTGTTGGACGAAACAAGGAGTTTCTTCCTCTACACCATGGGTTTTCGGAATACTTTGGGATACCTCATTCACATGTTGATTGCCCTTGTCTCACGTGTTTCTATCCGAACGACAACTGTGCCCAACCGGACCAATGTGATATGTTTAATGCACCTTGCCAATTGCTAATGGGAGACGAAATCATCGAGCAACCGGTAGATATGACGCTCCTAGCAGCGCGACAGGCAAGAGCAGCACGCAGTTGGATTAGAAAGAACTCGTGCAGTGTTACTCCTTTCTTTCTTATGTACGCATTTTCCCATCCACATGTTCCGCAGTTTTCTGGTAGACAATTTAGAAATTCCACAAAGGGCGGTTCTTACACAGATTCCTTGGCAGAGCTAGATTGGCAAGTAGGAGAGGTGATGGATGAACTTAAGAGAAGTGGAGTGATCGAAAATACATTGGTCATTTTTACGTCAGATAATGGGTAAGTTTTAAAAGCCATACTGTAATTAAGCTTTGCTGCAAACATTATTTAGTGTGATGTTGATTCTTCTTATTAAATAACCGTCTTCTTAGGACATTCTGTAGTGCATCGTTGCACTACCACCATCAACCCGAGGACAGCATCTCCATAATTTCCAGTTCATCAACATTTTCAATTTTGTTGACGATTGATTAACAAATGAATAGCTAGGCCTAACAGACTATCATGGCATTCTTTATAGAGCGGACGTGGATGCAATGGAAGAGGGTGGATTTAGTGGAGTAATGAGGTGTGGTAAACGAACAACATTTGAAGGTGGATCCCGAGTTCCGACCATAGCCTACTGGAAAGGTCAAATATCTAGTAGAATTTCAACAGAGTTGTTAAGTCATTTGGATATCTGGCCAACATTCAGAAGTCTCAGCGGTTCTTTAGCAGAAGAATTTGACGTCACACTTGATGGATTTGACTTTAAAGATGTACTTCTTAAAAATGGAAAGGTTTATTATTTAATATTATTAATCACTGTCAAACTTGGAAGTTTTTGATTTGCGACAAACGAAACGACCAAACTTCGTCAAGCAAATTCATTGTGCACATGCGAAAACAAACTTCGCTCCTCGCTTCGACACAGATTTTATGGTTTCTAGTCCAGTCGTCGGAAATCGAAAGCTTCCTACTCAAAAAAATTGAATTTGGTTTAGAATTACAAATTTACTCCTAAAAGCAAGTTTCCCAAATATGTTGTTCTGTGGATACGCTGCTGTAGTGAACTCTTTATATCTGACGTTACCATATCAATTGTCAAAGGGCAGGCTGGTTAGGGCATGGGAAGGTGAGGAGTTAAAGTTAAAATCACAAGCAAGTCGTAGGTCTATGGATTGACATCATTCTTGCTGATCATGTGGCCGGTTCCGAGTTTTTAAAAGCAGGGGGAATTTGAGGGGATACAGACGGTCTACCTGATAGACTACATCCGCTGGTCTAGCCCAATTGATTGTAATAGTTAAAACAGTCTGAATATCTTTTTTAGAAATGATAAAAAATATATTTTTATTTTTTCTTTCAGTCTCAAAGACATTCCCTGTTATACTACCCGGGCTCTCCTAAACCTCATATAGGAGCGTTTGCCGTTCGTGACATAAAATACAAAGCTCATTTTATGTCAGGATTTGATGGTCAATGCTGTATTTCGTCGCCTACACCGAATGAGACATTCTCTCAACATATTTTATTTGACATTCTTGGTGACCCAGAAGAGCGAAATGATTTGTCCACCAAGTCAGACTTAATACTTGATAAAATGTCAATATTAAAGAAGATTGAATCAGAAAATGTAGAATTTGGAGAAAGCGTTTTAGAAGAAGCGGACGAGAATTTTCAACTCTGTTGCAATCCTGGGTGTGAGCCTTATCCTGGTTGCTGTAAATGTGCCTCTAATTACACCGTCGAAATGTTCCCAATAAACGTAAACTGTGACCTTTTAAATCTGCCATTTCATCAGGATCAAAACGATGCATGCCAAAACTAATTTTACCACTTTTCGTGTCAAAAACACGTGACAGGAAAATATTTAGACATGGTATTAGTATCATTATTTAACAAAAGTTGTAAAATCCGATTTGTCCATTTGGAGAAGTTAGGCCCCTACTGGATCGAGGATGTCATTTTTTATACCCACTGAGTCACATGACTGAAAAGACTGCAATTTTATTTGCAAAGTTCAGAAACATCAACAAAACTAATTTGTAAAGAAGGTGCACTACTTCGGCTTTCAAGTGGGCCGGCAACCAATCTTAAAAATGTCTTTCTAAAGGTCTGTCTACACTACCAAACTTTATGTATCAACAAATTTGATGTGCCCACTTATATGGACACAATGATGTCATATCACTACCATATTTGGGCATATCACTACCATATTTGGGAACATCACACTTTTTTGTCACATCAAGTGACAAGTTTAATAAAGTAGACAGAGATTTAGCAAAACACGAGAAAACGCGTGGTCAAATAAACATTTTTGTTTGAGTCAGTTGTCAGACGTTTTTAACAAGACCAGCAGAGTGACTAAGTTAATGAAATCATTGGAATAAATATTTTATTTACATTTTAGTATGATAATTATTATGTTGTTTAGACGTACTTAGAAACTTTGCAAACACGAGCAAAACGCGCGCTTTGCAAACAAAAGTCCTTTATCTTTTTTGTTGAAAGTTGTTTTCGTGTTTTGCAAATTCAATTAGTTAATCATCGGAATATTGTGAAATATTTTTTTTTAATTGTAAGCCCTGTCTACACTATAAAACTTGATGTGACAAAAAAGTGTGTTGTTCTCAAATATGGTAGTGATATGCCCAAAACATTTGATGTGCCCATGGACATGATGATGTCATATCATGTGTGAGCATATCACTACCATATTTGGGCACATTTTTTGTCAAATTATTTTTAAAGTAGAGCTTTACATTCATAAGGTAATTATTATAGTTTTAGGCCTACTCAATTGTGTTTTTTTTTTCCAAAATAAAGTGAACCTAAACATAAACACAAAACTCAGTTCTTTTTGTATAGATCTTAGGATAAAATAGTGTAGGTCTATGTCTACATTAGTTAGTCACTGTAGAAAGAAGAAAATCCCACTACAGTGTACATGCTTTGTGCGTTGAATAAAAACAGAAAGGGAAAACAGGTAGTTAGGTCTAACGGTTCCGTTTCCTGCAAAGAAAATAACCCTCATTTTTCTTTTAAACTTGTTAAAAATATAAATATTTTCCACAAAATATCCGAGCCATGTAGTGGAAAAGTTTTAACCAATACGGTTCCATAATTTAATACTTACACAAGGTTGTATATAGTAACTAAATACCACCATATCATAGGCTATACTATTTTTTTTTTTTTTTTTTTTTTTTTTTTTTATTTCATTCATGTAGTGGAAAAGTTTTAACCAATACGGTTCCATAATTTAATACTTACACAAGGTTGTATATAGTAACTAAATACCACCATATCATAGGCTATACTATTTTTTTTTTTTTTTTTTTTTTTTTTTTTTATTTCATTCATGTAGTGGAAAAGTTTTAACCAATACGGTTCCATAATTTAATACTTACACAAGGTTGTATATAGTAACTAAATACCACCATATCATAGGCTATACTAGGACTGGCATTATTCATATTTTTGCATAAGTAAAGACATACGAATTTCTTAAATGCTTTATATCATACTAGCTTCTTCTTATCTTAAATAATATACTTTGTCATCTAAGAATTAAATTACAAATTAATGATTTGAAAACTGACATAAGTAAAGCATTGCAATCTTCGCTAGGGGTAAAATAGAAATAACAAGGTTATATACATGGCTGCAGTCGCGTGCTGAAGTTAGTGTTTACCGACCAATCAACCGACCGACCGACAGTGAGCTGTACTGTTTTAGAGTCGCGTTGAGAAGGATCCGTCTTGTTTTGACGTACGGCCTAACTAGTAAAATAATAAACTGTGGCCCATAATTTGGATCTTGGTCCTTATTGCCTAACAACATAATGGAGTCTTTTGTGACCACATATATATCTGTGGTTTGAATGTGGTAAAGATCCTTCTTTTAGATTTTTACGTTATCCTGCTGACAAACACACACACAGATATCTAGGACAAAAATATAACTTCCTAGGCGGAGGTAAATTTGCTAATCAAGACTTTAATCGGATACCGGCTTGTAGTTAGACGACGACGCAACAATAATTATTACGTAAATTATTCTTACTTATGACAACAATGTATCCAAAATGAAAAATAAATACACGTAGGCGTACGATGCGAAAGATTAGGTATACCAGTAATATGAGTTCATCAAACACAAATGTAGAGTTTTGAATATTAAACTTCATTTATTATGGACGAAATAAATGTAATACGTCACTAATTAAGTCAAATTTATATTTAAAATGAATAATTATTTTTACGTTTTGCATAGGTATAGGCGGGCCTACATTTAGAAACATCTCTATATAGTGTCGTCTTGGGCGTACGTGTGTAAAGAATTTAGTACAACCGAGCAAAAGGAGGGAACAACTGGACGAGACTTCAAAATCCTTGCACGATTTGTTGTTACAATTATTGTAAGGGAAAGCTTGGAAGAATTTTGATCATTGGATTCAAATTGGAGTTGACACGTTCTCTTGGGTCATTCACAATATCGTAGGCATTCTTTCATTAGTAAAGTTAAGCTTTACTACTCTTCTAAAACCCTTGGTTTGCTGTAGGCCTACACGATGTGTTCTTAGAAGGAATGAAGTTGAGTGTTGTTTTAGCGCTAGTACAACTGTGTTCTGGAAAAGACAACTAAAACGTCGAAACATTATAAACCATGCTTAATTTTTTTTTTTCAAAACCCTACTTTACTAGTTGTTTTGCCATGAAAATTAATCATAGTTTTTTTCGTTCGGTGAAATTTAATTCAAAGATCTATGAGGATCAATTATGAACACATAAGTATAACCAGGGAAGAGAGTAATTTCATTCTTCCCTGGTATAACAAAGTAATTAGCTCCGGGAAAGTGTTTTGAGTATTGTTTTGGAGAATGATCGTTACTAATTCGTTTTCTTCATTTGTTCAACAGGATAAATGCATGAGACAATCTCTCAGATTGGCAGCCGTATCAGCAGTTCACAAACCATATTCAAATGATCCGTATTTCGGCCTTGGAGATCTTCAACATTAAGCTATAACTGATTTTTTATTCATTTTTAGGTAAATTGGATGTAGACAAAAATGGCTTCATTGCCGACTTTACTATTGTTTTTACTTTCAAGCGTTTGTCGTTGTTATCAAAGCCCTATCATCAATAGGCCAAATTTTGTTATTTTTCTGGCTGACGATCTGGGTTTTGGTGATCTCCAATCTTACGGTAATGCCTTATCAGAGACGCCTCACATACACAAGTTAGTAGAGGATGGGATTAAGTTCACTCAATTCTACAGTGCTTCACCACTGTGTAGTCCTGCAAGGTAAGCACATTTTAAAGTCATTGGTATAGTGCTAGCAACGAAAGTCCATTTGAAGCGCGAATGAGTAAGAAGAACATTTCCTCTAAGTTTTGTTTAATTACAGAGCCTCCATTTACACTGGAAGATATGCCGTTCGTTCAGGTATATGGCCGACAGGTGAGTCATTAGCACCAGTGTTCAATCAACAAATGACAGGCGGATTACCTCATGCAGAAGTTACAATCCCAGAGATGCTGGCTAAGCAAGGTTACAAATCTGCTCTTGTTGGGAAATGGCATCTTGGTGTTGGACGAAACAGGGAGTTTCTTCCACTACACCATGGGTTTTCTGAATACTTTGGGATGCCTAATTCACACGTTGATTGCCCTTGCCTCACGTGTTTCTATCCAAACGACAACTGTGTCAATCCGGACCAGTGTAGTATGTTTAATGCACCTTGCCAATTGCTAATGGGAGACGAAATCATCGAGCAACCGGTAGATATGACGCTCCTAGCAGCGCGACAGGCAAGAGCAGCACGCAGTTGGATTAGAAAGAACTCGTGCAGTGTTACTCCTTTCTTTCTCATGTACGCATTTTCGCATCCACATGTTCCGCAGTTTTCTGGTAGACAATTTAGAAATTCCACAAAGGGCGGTTCTTACACAGATTCTTTAGCAGAACTAGATTGGCAAGTAGGAGAGGTGATGGATGAACTTAAGAGAAGTGGAGTGATCGAAAATACATTGGTCATTTTCACGTCAGATAATGGGTAAGTTTTAAAAGCCATACTGTAATTAAGCTTTGCTGCAAACATTATTTAGTGTGATGTTGATTCTTCTTATTAAATAACCGTCTTCTTAGGACATTCTGTAGTGCATCGTTGCACTACCACCATCCACCCGAGGACAGCATCTCCATAATTTCCAATTTATCAACATTTTCAATTTTGTTGACGACTGATTAACAAATGAATAGCTAGGCCTAACAGACTATCATGGCATTCTTTATAGAGCGGACGTGGATGAAATGGAAGAGGGTGGATTTAGTGGAGTAATGAGATGTGGTAAACGAACAACATTTGAAGGTGGATCCCGAGTTCCGACCATAGCCTACTGGAAAGGTCAAATATCTAGTAGAATTTCAACAGAGTTGTTAAGTCATTTGGATATCTGGCCAACATTCAGAAGTCTCAGCGGTTCTTTAGCAGAAGAATTTGACGTCACACTTGACGGATTTGACTTTAAAGATGTACTTCTTAAAAATGGAAAGGTTTATTATTTAATATTATTAATCACTGTCAAACTTGGAAGTTTTTGATTTGCGACAAACGAAACGACCAAACTTCGTCAAGTAAATTCATTGTGCACATGCGAAAACAAACTTCGCTCCTCGCTTCGACACAGATTTTATGGTTTCTGGTCCAGTCGTCGGAAATCGAAAGCTAATTCCTACTCAAAGAAATTGAATTTGGTTTAGAATTACAAATTTATTCCTAAACTAGATGGTACGCTCGCTTCACTCGCGTACCATCTAGGTCGTGCCCACAGATGGTTCTCGAATACATAATAATTTCAGCGTTAAAGAACTGGCGATTTCAAATGTACGTACCGCAGGACAATAATACATGTCATTTACAGGAACGAATAAATAGACACTGTGATTTATGTACTCAACTAAAATTAGCACCCTGGGAATTACTTCCGAAAGAGAAACTTGTCACGAGTTTAAGTCAAATTTAAACAAACTTAATTTGTGTTTTGTATGTAACATTAGGGTTGAGGGATGGGGAAGAGGATGGGTGCAAAGAAGAACAATTTTTAAATATATTCTTTATCCATTTAGTAACGAAATATTAATTGTTTTCATGTTTTACAAATAATATACCATTATACACAGTAAAACATTGCGATTTAATACTTTGTTGAAACTATCACCGTCGATTGAAATAGTATAGTACATGTAACGATACATCTCTACGACGTGTATAATATGTTTATATAATTTAAAACAATTTGTGAAAACCACCTCTATTCGGGCAAAATCTAAAATTCGATTTAATGGTCAATAAATATTAAATTATCTAACTCAACTTAATTAGTAGGCATAATGGTTTTCAATTGTTTCTTAGAGCCAATTCATACTTAAGTTGGTTCCTACCCTACCCTCCAAAGTTGTTCTGCGTTTAGGGCATGTGATGTACCGTAGGCTCATCCTCTACTGGTTTTACAACGCTACTCATGCCAGTGAGGGAAGGGTGATGATGTGGGTGGTTAAACTGCAATAATAAAGATGTGTACATAATATACGGCGAGTGAAAGCGCTAGCTCATTATCTGTTTAAAAAAATCTATATCCAACCTCTGCAGCACAGATTGAAAAAAAAAATGGATCGAATTTCTGTTATGAGTATACAGTACTTGCCTTTACGACGCCTGAGGGAATAGACACTTGTGGAACAGAGATTGGAATGTTCCATTCATTTCAAATCAATACATTTGCATAAACGTATATTAAATCTATCAAAATAGTATTTTTTTAAGAAAATCGGCCTGTCTTCAACATTATGATACTGTACTCGAGCTGTTCAACCGGTTTTCAGCTATTAAAAACAATTATCGTAGGAGGAGATAGGAAAATGCGAAGCATCCTCGTATTATTGTCTGCGGGTATTTTTCAAGACGGACATCCATTAGACAGTGTATACCACGATCGAAAAACACCCCTATTTGGGGCAAATCGTTGAACCTAAATTCGTTTTAATCGTCAATAACTAATTATCGAACTCAATTTAATTAGTAAACAGGGTTACATCTGGTGGTTAAAATCAGTACCGAAAGTACGAACCAACTTTATATACCATCGAGTAAACATTCTAGAAATAACGCGCGATTTACCGAATTTTGCCCTTACGTAAATTTATATATAGAAGCAAGTTTCCCAAATATGTTGTTCTGTGGATACGCTGCTGTAGTGAACTCTTTATATCTGACGTTACCATATCAATTGTTAAAGGGCAGGCTGGTTTGGGCATGGGAAGGTGAGGAGTTAAAGTTAAAATCACAAGCAAGTCGTAGATCTACGGATTGACATCATTCTAGCTGATCGTGTGGTTCCGAGTTTTTAAAAGCAGGGGGAATTTGAGGGGATACAGACGGTCTACCTAATTGACTACATCCGCTGGTCTAGCCCAATTGATTGTAATAGTTAAAACAATCTGAATATCTTTTTTAGAAATGATAAAAAATATATTTTTATTTTTTCTTTCAGTCTCAAAGACATTCCCTGTTATACTACCCGGGCTCTCCTAAACCTCACATAGGAGCGTTTGCCGTTCGTGACATAAAATACAAAGCTCATTTTATGTCAGGATTTGATGGTCAATGCTGTATTTCGTCGCCTACACCGAATGAGACATTCTCTCAACATATTTTATTTGACATTCTTGGTGACCCAGAAGAGCGAAATGATCTGTCCACCAAGTCAGACTTAATACTTGATAAAATGTCAATATTAAAGAAGATTGAATCAGAAAATGTAGAATTTGGAAAAAGCGTTTTAGAAGAAGCGGACGAGAATTTTCAACTCTGTTGCAATCCTGGGTGTGAGCCTTATCCTGGTTGCTGTAAATGTGTGTCTAATTACACCGTCGAAATGTTCCCAATAAACGTAAACTGTGACCTTTTAAATCTGCCATTTCATCAGGATCAAAACGATGCATGCCAAAACTAATCTACCACTTTTCGTGTCAAAACACGTGACAGTAGGAAAATATTTAGACATGGTATTAGTATCATTATTTAACAAAAGTTGCAAAACCCGATTTCTCCATTTTTGGAGAAGTTAGGCCCCCACTGGATCGAGGATGTCATTTTTTATACCCACTGAGTCACATGACTGAAAAGACTGCAATTTTATTGGCAAAGTTCAGAAACATCAACAAAACTAATTTGTAAAGAAGGTGCACTACTTCGGCTTTCAAGTGGGCCGGCAACCAATCTTAAAAATGTCTTTCTAAAGGTCTGTCTACACTACCAAACTTTACATCACACTTTTTTTGTCACATCAAGTGATAAGTTTAATAAAGTAGACAGAGATTTAGCAAAACACGAGAAAACGCGTGGTAAAATAAACATTTTTGTTTGAGTCAGTTGTCAGACGTTTTTAACAAGACCAGCAGAGTGACTAAGTCAATGAAATCATTGGAATAAATATTTTATTTACATTTATATGATAATTATTATGTTGTTTAGACGTACTTAGAAACTTTGCAAACACGAGCAAAACGCGCGCTTTGCAAACAAAAGCCCCTTACCTTTTTTGTTGAGAGTTGTTTTCGTGTTTTGCAAATTCAATTAATTAATCATCGGAATATTGTGAAATATTTTTTTTTAATTGTAAGCCCTGTCTACACTATCAAACTTGATGTGACAAAAAAGTGTGTTGTTCCCAAATATGGTAGTGATATGCCCAAAACATTTGATGTGCCCATGGACATGATGATGTCATATCATATGTGAGCATATCACTACCATATTTGGGCACATTATTTTGTCAAACTATTTTTAAAGTAGAGCTTTACATTCATAAGGTAATTATTATAGTTTTAGGCCTACTCAATTGTGTTTTTTTTTTTCAAAATAAAGTGAACCTAAACATAAACACAAAACTCAGTTCTCTTTGTATAGATCTTAGAATAAAATAGTGTGGGCCTATGTCTACATTAGATGTCACTGTAGAAAGAAGAAAATCCCACTACAGTAGGCCTACATGCTTTGTGCGTTGAATAAAAACAGAAAGGGAAAACAGGTAGACCTAGTTAGGTCTAACGGTTCCGTTTCCTGCAAAGAAAATAACCCTCATTTTTCTTTTAAACTTGTTAAAAATATAAATATTTTCCACAAAATATCCGAGCCATGTAGTGGAAAAGTTTTAACCAATACGGTTCCATAATTTAATACTTTCTAGTAGACCGGCTGCCCGATAAATAACGTTGTAACAGAAACGTGAACTTTGATCCTAAAAAAAGGCAGCTTTGCTATGCTGTCTACTCAGGCGTGACCGCCGAACAAAATAAAATTTAGTGATGTTGTGTGATGATTTTCAATGATGTTATAATAGCTTAAATGATACTTTAGAGAATGAGGAAGAATTAGGTAAAGCTATTACGTAGAGTACAATGTAAATTAGGCGTAAAATAAATGATTTTAATATATTATTATGTATTTTAAATAATTTGTTTAGGCAGGAGAGGCAGGGCCTAGCCTACCCTAGGCTAGCCTAAAAAAGTAGATGGCCTGCAGTCCCTCTAACTAGGCTAGGCCTAGGCTAGTAGATAAAGTGTAAGTAGCCTAGGCCTAGCCTAGAGTAACTTTGACTAGTAATAGTAGGCTCTCCTCTATAGAAAATAGAGGACCTAGCCTACTTACTAGGCTAGAGAGAGGCATGTCTAAAAACATCATAATCAAATATTTTTGTTATACATTGCCAGGTTTTCCTCTCTCTGTTGTTTAGTTTAGTAAAATATGTTTGTTAATGTTATTGTTATTAAATATTATTGTTTGTTACGTGCAATTTGAAAGATTTGCGCGATCAATAAATTCTTTAAAATTGTATACATAAACATATACATGTAGGCCTATAGTATAAGAACCCTAGTAAATAAATACGTATTGTCATAATGGGCCATATATATGATATAATTTTAATAATTAATAATTAATTTTCACAACTACATATACATATAGTCCTATAATAATATAATTATTTTATAAATATCATTATTTTTTACAATAGACAAACTGACTGTGTTATGATAATGCATGAAAGCCATTTAATGGAGGATTTATCCGAAGGCGAATGTTTTCGTTCCATCAACCATGCAGAACGAACTTTCAAGAAAATGGAAGGCTATTTACACCGCAAACAACTCACCGATGTCATCTTAATCGCAGCAAATGTTCGCATTCCTGCCCACAGACTTGTTCTTAGTTCGGTCTCGGACTACTTTGCGGCGATGTTCACACACGATGTACGAGAGGCTTCTGAAATGGAGATTGAACTTCACGACCTTGATCCAAATGCATTGAAAGCATGTATTCACTATATTTATACAGGTACGACAGTAGCATTAACAAAGGGGGCTAAAGAAATACAACTATTAATAAATAAATACTCACTCATGTAGAAATCATTTTTGTTACTTTTCACTTCTATTTGATATTTTTACTTTAATTTGCTAATTAGATATTATTTAAAGGGTAAGTTTTTAGGGCTTCGTCTCGTTGCATAACCCATTTTGTATCAAATTCCATGTTTTCCGTTCATTATCATTTAGATTAAACTTATACTATAGAAATATTCTTGTAAAAGAAATACTGTATATATATATATATATTCTGGTGATACAAAATAATGGTAAGTCTATAATATTAATTTAGCACATCTACAGTAAGGAGCTCTCCAATGCTTATGCTCTGGGGCTCCGTTGCGCCACTGTATGACATTAATAATCAGCTCAAACGTTTAGAAAGTGTATGATATATCTTCAATTTAACCAATCAAATTATTATCCACAATTTGGGAATTTGGTTTGTTTGTGGCAGGCTGACACAAAGGCAAACATTAAAAAATATGTTCAAAAAACAATAATTCAATAAAAATATACATTGTTTGTATAAAGTATTTTAAGGTTGCGAAATCTCGCTAATTACCTTTTTTATAGGCCGTACAAACCTTCGGGAGGATAATGTAGAGGCCCTGTTAGCAACAGCCTGTATCTTGCAGCTATCTGAAATAGTAGAAGCATGTTGTGGCTACCTAATGAAACAGCTTCACCCCTCCAACTGCCTAGGCATACGTGCATTTGCAGACACCCAGGGTTGTAAAGATCTACTCAAAGTTGCACATAATTATACAACAGTAAGTATTGTTTAAAAATGAAATTTGAGTATTCATGTTTATATGCAGATTACGTTTTTGTTTTGATTTACAACTCCCATGGCTAATGTTTGTCAATATTTGTACTATATTATATAAAAAATTATGATCTAACTAGTTATACATAAGTACTGTATACAACAGTATACAAATAATGAATATTTATGAGTGTGATGGTACAAATAATTGCATGAGGTGAAAGATGAAATTCTATTTTCACGAGGCAATTCTATTTTTTACACCAAATGAAATTATTTTTACCAATTGCACAAATCCAAAACATTTATTATTTGTTTTATTACACTACTGTACTTGCTTACTTGACTGTCAACTACTTTCTATAAAAATAATGATCATCATTTTAGTGTGATCATTTTCTATTTCAAATCATTGAAATATAGATAGGAAAGTTATAAAATTGATAAATCAATCAATTACATAACTTATTAAAAACTGAATCAACTCTATCTGTAGTAAAAAAAAAAAAAAAATCAAAGATACTGTAATTATAATACTCTTTAATATTGTATTATGTATAATTGTAAGAATACAAGTTAAAAAGTGAGTTTTTAAAGCCTTTAAATTAGCAAAGCTACCAAAAACAAGTTTTTCACTTTTTTTTTAAGAATAACCATTTTAGTTTGTACAGGCCCGAAATGTTGTTTTGGTGCCAAGAAAATATTGGTATTTTATTCCCATCGCAATATTTGGCAGTAGACATGATACCCCATGGGATTGTTGGAAAACAACATATGGGCTGATCTTTTGTTTAATAGTTTAAACTTGTTTTCCCTAAAGGAAGAACTTTTTCTTGATGTATAATGATGGAATACAATACATTAAACTCAGGACTTCCTTTTAAAGACAGATTTGAAATATATTGTTCCCCAATAACATGAAAAATGAAGATTAATAAAATCAGACTATGAATAGGCCATTTTTAAGTTTTGATAAAGATACTGTAATCATTAGTAAATCACTTTAAAAAAAAAATGAAAAAATTCATGTTTTCACTTATAACAAGACAAAATAAACAGTTAAATTCAACTAAATTTTTTTTCTTTATTAAACTACATTTTTTGGGGGTAAATATAAGTGAATAACTATTAGTATTAACATGGCATATTCAACCAAACATTTTTTCAGTTGGACAATATAATATCTTTAAAGAATTTATTTGAAATTTCACAATAAAATGATAAAGAGGATCTAGTACTAGTAGTAGTAAAGTGCTATTAGAACATCCTGGTGAAAGACATGAGTATCTAAGAGCATTAAAGATGTATTGTCCCTTTGACTAATTCCAAACAAATTTTTTTTTTTAATTTTGAAAAAAAGTGGGTCATTTTGAAGTATCATAATAGTTATTAACTTTCACCAAAAACTTGTCGAAAAAAAGAAATAATTTAACCGAAATACAGATGTTTTTTGTTCAAAAAATAACTTTGACTTCCAGTCAAAGTTTTCAATCAAAACATATCTCATAATGCAACGCGCTTGTTTGGCTACTCTGTATGCATAATCATAAAACTTCCTCGCGATCTGTGTGAAAACACCTTCTCAACCGTGACGAGTTGTAAACAATCCTAATTAGCATCATGCATAATGCATATTCATGGTTTGAAATCTTTGTTTACTTTCGCTTGCAACAATTTCCCAGACGAAATGTAATCTAATTAATTTACCTGTTAATTACGTAAACTTGTTGTTTTTGGCTCGAATTTTCGACTTAAAAAGTGAATAACTTTAATAATACTTTGATATGGCCAGTTTAAATTTAGAATATTTTTTTTTTCATTTTTTGTGTTTCAAGATAATCTTTAAGATAATGCGGAAAAACACTTTTTAAAGCTCTGTTTACACTATCCTAGTTTGCTCTGTCTACACTATTCTAGTTGGAAAACAAATGTGATAAAAATAAAATAAATTAAAAAAAAATTGTGTCCAAATATGGTAGTGATATGGTCAAATATGGTAGTGATATGACATCACCATATCCATATATGGGCACATAAAGTTTGATAGTGCAGACAAAGCTTAAGGCTAATACTGCATACAGGCTTATATTAAAAAAAAGACTATACAAATTACAACAGGATGCAAAAACAGGAACAATATTAGACAAAGAAAACAATTATTAGAGGCAAAAAAAAGGTCAACTGATGAAAGCTAACCTCCAGGACAAATCGATTCAAAGGACAACCTTAAGTAAGGGAACACTTGTTTAATCGAACAAGGGATTTTTAATAAGTTACAGCCATGTCTCTCTTTAGAGGACAGTCACTCTGGGACATTTTGTTGGGTACCAGAGGTGTTCCATTGGAGATTATGGAGATGTAGTGGAGCTGTAGCTTGGTGGTTAACGTGCTTGCCTTCCAATCCCATGGTCTGGGGTTCAATCCTGACTTAGTGGCCAGGGTTGTAACTAACGACTTTTTCAACTCCACTCCCTAACCCTCAAATGAGATTTAGTTTATAAGCACGATAAATTATGAAAATGGTTTATCCATCCTGTAATTGGCGAGTTTGTGCTCGCTGTTGGATGCGTATGAATTTAAAAAAAATAAGTGTATACAGTCTCTCCGAAATAAACAGGAAAATGCAATGCATTCAAATATTTTAAAACCTATTTTTAGAGTACTATTCACAATAGTTAAGAGTCCTTAATGGATGGTAATAAATTATGGTATTACTCTCAACAGGAAAATCTACTACATATTATGTTGAAATGAATAGCTCAGAGTTTGAAAGGCAACCCTGTTAACCATCATGCAACTGTATCACTATTAGTGTTAATAGTTGCCTATAATATTAAACTAGACAATCATATCTACATATCTAAAAACTACTGTGTATATAATCATGTCTACATATCTAACCCAACACATTGTACTCTGTACATTTTTATTCTAAGTGTGACAAAAATATTATGAATAACAAAAACTAGGCAATCAGTAGACTGCATAGCAACACCAACACATTAAATTTGTTCCTAACTTTGGATTGTGCATTTAATACAGCCCTATACAACGACAATGACAAATTCTTTTAGTTTCTTTGATTGATGAACATTTCAATATGACAGAAACAAATAAAAATATTTATTTGAACAAAGAAAAGGGGAAAATTCAAGAAGCAAATGCTTATAAAAGGAATAAATAAATACCAATTTCATTAAATAGATGAAAATCAGCTCCTAAATAATAATTACAAATAGTTTTCCAACAAAATAAACACTAATACGATGCAAATAAATTCACAATTTAGGTACGTTAGAGGTACTATAGTAATTATTACACAATCTAGAAAAAAGTTGAAAACAGTAAAAACAAGAGCAATCAGAGAGTTGCAAGGAGTAAAATAAGAAAAAAGATCAAGAATCGTCATAAAGATCCGTTTTTAGTTTCGCTGTACGGCCTAAAATTTGTAAAGTAATTAACTTAACCTCATGAATATTAATGAGATACACGCCCACACAACCCAGAAAGGTTTAGAACTGTGATTATTTGTTTACATAAATTGTCCCTAATGATCAGCTTATAAAATATAGAACTAAAATAAATGAATTAAAATAAATTATATTATATTTCTGTTTCAGGAACATTTTGTTGAAGTAACCCAAAACCAGGAGTTTCTAATCCTAGGTGCAGATGAAGTTTGTCAGTTGCTGAGCAGTGATGACCTTAACGTGCCTAATGAACAGATGGTATACCATGCCATGTTGGCCTGGGTTAGACATGATCTAGCTAATAGACACAGTTGTGTTGCCCAACTACTTGCCCATATACGTATGCCGCTTCTTACCCCGCAGGTAAGATGAGAAACTGTATTGAAAGATTTTAGAAATTTGTTTTCATACTTTAAAAGATGAATAAAAAGGTGAAATAATTAAATAAAGATTTAGAGATACAATTACAGTCCTCTCTTTTAATAAACATTTAGTATACCACAATATCTGGAAAACGAGATGGGCTAGCCCATGGGTGTCTGGTATTGGGAGAGTGGACTCTATTAAGCTCTGTCTACACTATCGTGACAAAAGATTATGCCCATAATGGACATGATGATGTCATATCGCTACCATATTTGGGCATATCACTATCATATTTGGGGACATCACACTTTTTTGTCAAACTAGTTTGATAGTGTAGACAGAGCTTTAAATATTCATTTGCTTGTCAGTTCAAGATAAAACTATTTATTTTATTTTTTCTTTGAATAAATATTCATGTTTTAATTTGCGTAGTTCATTACGGACAAAATTGATAATAATTCATTGCTACGAGAAGAATCTTGCCAGCGCCTAATCATGGAGGCAATGAAATATCATCTATTACCAGAGAGGCGCCCAGTAATGCAGTCAGCAAGAACCAAACCCCGCAAGTCAACCGTTGGCACATTGTATGCAGTTGGTGGTATGGATAGCACCAAGGGTGAGCAATTTATGCTAAATAGATTTTTCGATTTATAATAATAATATATTAATACAGTGGAACCGTAATTACGTAGCCATACCATCGTATATCGTCCCATCATAACTGGGCCCTCTGGGAGACCAGTCTTTGACTTAAGAGATTGCCCAGTATAATATTTCAATTTATTCGGCATATTATTAAGCACAATCTTGCCAGGAGCAAGCAATAGCCATAGGCCTAAGCAGATTTAGGTGCATTAACAAAACTATAAATTATAAACAAAAATTAGTTAAAAACAATAAAATATATAAACTACGGTAGATATAACAAAATAATTATATATTTGTTATAAAGTTAGTATTATGAAATCATGTTTGTGTTTGTAACAATAGAGTGAAATATTTCCCATCACAATTACTGTATGATATTCATTAATATAGGAGAATTTTTAAATCTGTATGGCACACTGAACCAGGTGTAACCCACCCTGAGTTAATAAGCGAATATCAAAATGTAGTCCTAATCATTTTCTTTCAAAGCCAGGCCATCCAGATGCATGCATGCATGTATGCATGCATGCATGTATACATGCTTGTTGCCAACAAGAATTGTTGTCTATTAACCAATCATATAAATTTAATCTAAATTTGCAAGGCTATTAAAATGAAAATATTTAAATATTTGAATAATCCCTTCAGGTGCAACAAGCATTGAGAAATATGACCTCCGTACCAATACTTGGACGCACGTCGGTCACATGAGTGGACGTCGCCTGCAGTTTGGTGTGGCGGTTATTGAAGATAAGTTGTATGTTGTTGGAGGAAGGGACGGCCTAAAGACTCTAAACACAGTGGAATGTTTCCATCCTAAGACTCGTGAATGGAGTATGTTGCCTGTAATGGGCACGCATCGACATGGCTTAGGTAAAGAACTAAAGTAATATAGTGCATTGACCAGGGATGCTTGGTTACTAATAATTCCAGGGATGCTTGGTTACCAATAATTCCAGGGATGCTTGGTTACGAATAACCCCAGGGATGCCTGGTTACCAATAATTCCAGGGATACTTGGTTATCAATAATCCCAGGGATGCTTGGTAGGCCAATAATCTCAGGGAGGCTTGGTTACCAATAATCCCAGGGATGCTTGGTTACCAATAATCCCAGGCATGCTTTGTTACAACTAATTCCAGGGATTCTTGGTTATCAATAATTCCAGGGATGCTTGGTAGGCCAATAATCCCAGGGATGCTTAATTATCAATTATTTGGTCAAAATCATTGTCAAAAATATGTCTACAAGACAACAAGAAAAATTTTACAAGCAAAATCAACTTTAAATAATGGTAAAAACTGCAATAAAACAATAAAAGGCATGAGGTAAAATATTGAAAAAAATACAGTCATATAAAATAATTGTAAATAATTGTATTAAGGTATGAAAATAAATTAAAAACAATAAATTTAAAAGTGGTTTTAATTTCATTTTGAGAAAATAATTTATTTTTATAGGTGTTACCGTGTTAGAGGGACCGATGTACGCTGTTGGTGGCCATGATGGTTGGAGCTACCTTGCAACCGTTGAGCGGTATGACCCACAGAGTAAGCAGTGGAGTTACGTGGCACCAATGACGACACCCAGAAGTACAGTTGGAGTAGCAGTGTTGGACAAAAAGTAGAAATTTTATTTTGATTAACTAGCTTTTTTAGCTATAGATATGAATCGGACTAGTGTGTCATATTAATTGTATCCTTAGGCAAGATGCTCTACTCTCATTGCATCGTCTTTTGGATGGGATGTAAAGCTATTGGTTCTGTATACATACAGTGCAAAAGAACAGGCGTGCGTTCAAAAAGAGCAGGGAAATTCCCGCTGGTGTGCTGATTTGAGTAGGCGCTCTACTGCTATCTACCATGGATCCGTAAAGGCCTAATCCGAATTGCTTGAGGATGATCATAAATAACTTTGCCTTTAATTTAATGTGGTACTGTTTTTACAACTAGATTCTAAACAGATAAGGAAAACAGATTATTTATTGCAATGACATTTTTCCCCAAAAGGTTGTATGCAGTTGGGGGCCGTGATGGCAGTGCATGTTTACGATCTGTTGAGGTGTATGACCCTCACACTAATCGATGGACCATGTGCGCCCCGATGTCTAAACGTAGAGGTGGCTTAGGTGTAGCTGTGTGCAATGGATGTCTGTATGCTGTAGGGGGTCATGATGCCCCAGCTAGCCAACAAAGTTCAAGGCAGTTTGACTGTGTTGAGAGGTAATTACAAAATGTATCCAATTCTTTGATAATAATTATATAGTATATATAGTTTTTTAACAAGTATTAAAACTACATTACTACATACACAGTAGAATCTCTATTAAGGGGATATATATGGAAGTGTCCCCTTAATAGGGATTGGTACTATTACCCATGTTTATAAGTTTTACTGTGTTTACCAAGTATATTATTTTTATTTATTTTATTATCATTTTGTTGGTCGTCCAGGAATCCAGTGAGGTCAATACCTACTTTGTATTTCATTTAAGGTGATCATACATTTTTAGTATTTTCATTTAATTTTGTTCAGATATGATCCGAGGTCTGATACATGGTCTATGATCGCACCAATGAACTTGTGTCGTGATGCTGTAGGCGTGTCTGTACTTGGTGACAAACTGTTTGCAGTTGGTGGATATGACGGTGCTATGTATCTAAATGCTGTAGAGTTCTTTGACCCTCAGATGGAGAAATGGAACACAGTAAGTGGAAAATTTAGAATTTATGATGTGGGAGGAAATTGCTGAAAATAAAGCTCTATCTACACTATTATATCGAGCTAGTTTGACAAAATAAGTTTGATGTGCCCAAATATGGTAGTAATATGACATCATCGTGTCCATATATGGGAACATCACATTTGTTGTTGTCACATAAAGTTTGATAGTGTAGATAGATCTTTAGGCACAGTGCCAATGTCTTACTAGATCATTTTCTATTATTGGTTCATATGTATTTATGATAGATGGATGAGAGTATCGGCATGGTAAACCATTTGTGTAATGTTTTCTACTGTTGTCAAGGTAACCACCCTGGGTAAACTGTGTGCTTTTATTCGGTTATCTATTAGCACAGAAAACTAGGTGCATGCTCAACTGTACTGATTTACACTAGACGCATGGCGCTGATAGCAACTGATGTAAATCTCATTTTTGTATGAAAAAATATTCAAAAAGAAAACTTACGGTTAATGTTTTTTCTTAGGTTGCGCCATTAAACACAGGCCGGGCTGGTGCTTGCGTCGTCCAAGTAGCCAGCATATATCCGGCATTCAATGTGCACTCCCAGTCTACAACTGCCCTCTACCTTGAACAACTCTCGGCTGCTTCCAACAAATGATAATACTTGGAGAAATATTTAAAAGATGGATGCAGTGTTGACATCTAGACACTATTCTGGAAGATGGAGAAAGAGAAGAAGAACAATATGTATCATCTTGAAACACCTTTATTTAACTTCAGAGAATACAAAATGTATAAAAACATGCTTCTCATCATCTTCATTGGTAAAACATTGACTGCTAAATATTTAATTCATGTAAAAACCCCTATTAAGGGGACAATTTTGGTTTTTTGGTAGTGTCCCCTGAATAGAGATAACCAATTAAGGAAACAATTTGTTGGGTCCCAACGGTGTTCACTAAATAGGTGTTCTACTGTATTCATTTAGTAAATATTGGTGTAAACAATTTGGCTTTACTAAGTCATTTGATTTCTATAGTCACTTAGTATTTAAAAAAATACATTTTCTTATTGACTAACCTAGATTTAAATATCAAACAATCATTAGTTCAGTAAATATTTATAAGTACTAATATTTAATTAGTATATACTGGTAAGCAATGGCACTACTAATTATAATTAAAACTATTACTAAAAATGCATGCAACCAGGGAAGAGAGAGATGTCAAATACTCATCAATATAAATTAGAATATTCATGTAATAATATTTAATGAGGAAATACTTCAAAATATGAATTACAAGAGGTAATAAACAACTAGAGAGACAACTTTATAATATCACAGCTCAAAAACCTAGCCACCATCAGCCAATCATTAGATATGACAATTTGACATTGTGCCCTCAGGGTATGAGCAGCCCCAATGTAACTGCTCCTTAGGAGTGCAAAATCATGGACCTTTGCATTTTGTGCGCATTCCACTTTGAAGAGTCCTGGTGATGGTCACATTACCTAGTTAGCCCTTTAGCTGTGTTATACCTCTATGTTTGTGTAGCAGTGGTATTTTATTGTTATGCTTTAGGGAAATTTAGTATTACTATTTGCTGCAAGTAGAATTTGCACTTTAGCAGTTAGGCATGGTTCAACATATTGACGCAAGGTGCCGTATTGCGTAATCTCAAGTAGGAACCGACGATGCAATAGTGCTGCAAACACAGGTTTGGTTTCATGCAGGCGGAGTCAAACACAATTATTGGAAGGGCATTTTCTTACATTGTATAGGTTGCATCACTAGTGGAAATCAAGCTTTACATTCAACAAAAGTGCCATTCCAACTCCTGTACATTGGTTGATAGAATCATGTGATCCTCTTTTAGCTGATAGTCATGTGGCACGATACTTTATTTAATTTATTTAAAATTATAGAATTGTTAATTGATAATTCACATTGATTGTTGAGGAATTTTTGTCTGGTTTTTGTAGAGATTGCGAGGTTAGAAATCTTGAAATTAAGATAAAATACCAGATTATATGTGTGAATATTATTCAGTTATAAGTATCATTCAGGTGGATGATAAATATGTGTAGGAAATCCCAGTTATAAGCATCAGTGTTGAAAAATGTATGCATGTGTGCTGATGTAACATTGTAAAAAGAAGCAGTTGTAATTTAAAAATAAATCATGTAATATTGTGTAGTTAAGTACTATAGAGTTTTTATTTTTAAAACAATCCAAGCAATACAGTTTTATATGTGTATATAAATTATTATATTGTGACTCTACTGTTGTTAAAAGCTTGCATGGCGAGTTAACACTAGTAAATGTTAATGTGTTTTACTGTAAAGAGTAATAGATAGTCTAAAATAAATATATAAGGCTTGCCATAAACCATGCGTTTCCAAAAAGGAAATAAACTAAAGTTGAGAATGCCTTGTTGGTTCGGCTTTGCAATGACCGACGACCAAACTACGCCATGTTAGTTCATTGTGCGCATGATGGAATATGTGGACGCGTGTCCTCACCTCAACATATGTTTGATGGTTTCTATGTCCAGGCAATGACGACGAACAACAAATCATAAAGACCTGACCTAGATGGTTGTCGGTCGTCGTAAATTGAAAGATTCCCATTATGCTGTTCCATGAGATGGCTGTAAAATAAACAAAATAACTTTCTCAACTTTCCATTTTTGGTGTACTGCAAGCTTTAATTTATCAAACTCTCTTACTACAGTAGTTAACTTTGAGTGAAGTGTCTCGGTTATATAAAAACAACAAAAGGTTTTGTATCATTTATCTAATGTAAAAAATTCATTTTATTCTATAAATAATCAAAAAATACTTACCTAACCATCTTCTTTGGTAGGTACATGATTAAACACTTGGGCCTCTTGTGGTTGGCATCCTGGTACAGATAGTAGCAATGTAGGGGGTTATTTTTATGCATGTAGAAATGGTTGATTTTACATGCTTTGTTTAAAACCCTCAAAGAAGAAATAGATATTTCACATAGCCAGATACTGTCTGGGGTCATTATGTAGTGAATTAACTTACATTATTACTAATAGGAGTTGGATACTTGACTGTCATATAGATAGACCCGGGTTCAATTCCCGACAACTCCCAGTCCACTCAGCTGTAAATGAGTACCTGGTTGAAAATAATAGGGAGAAAAAAGGTGGCGTGGAAAGGAACTGGCCACCCTACAACATAATGCTGAGGCTTAGTACAATGAACTAACTCCTAACAGCTCATTCCCCTACGTTCAGAGAACACTGCACCTTTTACTTTTTTATTACTAATAACAGGGTGATAGATAATAAATTTAAAAATCTAATTAATGGCATGAATTTCTAAATACAATATTGGCATTAAATAAAGGTGATATCATATTATTTACCTTAAGCATTAAGTATTGCATAAAGTACAAGTAGTCGTAGAATACAATTTTTCCTATTTTTATATATTCGTTATGTGTTTGTTAGGTGTTAGGTTAGTGTGATAGAAGACACCACCTGCATGTGTGAAATAAACCTACCGTATATGTATAGCTGCGTGAATGTATGTTAAGTGTTGTGAGTAAAAATAAACTAAACAAAAAACACTAGTATTGTATTCTTTTGTGAGATAAGTTAAATAATGCGACAAGAGTGAGATGTGAGATATAAAGATATGATTTTCAATTTTGTGTTGAATATTATAATACTATGTCATTAATGAATTAATTTATTTTATTAAACCTTATTTAATGAGGGTAACCCTAAACAGCATATGCTGACAATCAAGGGACCCTCATATAAACATTATAAAAAACATATATGAAAAAAAAAACCAGATGGACTATGTTTAAAAAAAATATATACATAAATACAAATATATAGCCTATATACTATACAAAACATTGAGGTTTTTCTTTTGGAGTTAAATATTTTTTTAGAGCAGACTTAAAATTGTTTATTGATACCGCATTTCTTAGTTTGGAGGGTATCATATTCAGGTAGGTTGGTGCTGTATAGATAAAGCTGTTCTTAAAAGTTTTGGTTTTAGTGAAAGGGGCGACAAATCTCCTTTCAGTGACACCGACGGGTACATCGATGATTTGGAATTCTGGCAGATGCAGGGCAAGGTATTCCAGAGCAAGACCATTTGCAGATCTGTAAGTGAGGCAGCCCAGTTGTGTAGATGTATGCGATCTTGGACTGTATGAAAATTTAGAGGGTTAGTTCGTGGTGTGAGAGGGCATTAATATCAATGACATCGTTAATTGGCAGATTCAGAGGTAAGGTACAAAGAGTCTGTTGATAATACTTGTCTCAGAACCAACAGTTTCATATGTTAGTTTCCAGTAGTAATTGTAGCATCCCTTATAGTAGAAAACTTTTAAATTTTCCATAACATATATATGTATATAGTAGGACATTAAATCAAGGCTATCTAACAACAGGATGCTGCACTATGGAGATCTATGGGTTTATCTGTGGCTGTGACATGAACAGTTCCACGCCACTGTGAATATGTACATAGTACTGTTGGTATTTGTTGCAGCCAGACATAAGATCAAAGGACTGTTGCGTTCCTATCTTGGCAAGCTCAGTGTCCTGTATAATAGTTAATAATGTTCCCTCCTGTAAGTGGTGAACCATGAGCTCACTGTTGGTTGGGAAATGAATAAATAAAAAATAAAAAAAATAAAATAAACATGGAAGCGCTAACACATAATATAGTCTGTCACAAATAGATATCAAAAAGTAGTAGTATCAAATAATTAAAGCTGACAACATTTTATGGCTATGTAGTTTATATGGTTCAACTGTCTTAAACACTCGGCCACTCACTTTTCGGCCACTGTAGTGACTTGCAAATGACTTTGACCTTCTACCTATTCACAGTCATTTAGGATTCATCTTGACCTTGTCAATGAACATTATCTTGTCCTACCACCTTGTCTTCTGGATTCCTCAATCTGTTTCTTCAAAAGACCTTGTCTACACTACCAACCTTTATTTGACAAAAAATGTGATGTGCCCATATATGAACATGATAATTATCACTACCATATTTGGGCATTCCACTAACATATTTGGGCACATCACACTTTTGATGTCAAACTAGTTTGATAGTGTAGACAGAACTTTAAGGCAGTTTTCTTGCAAGTCTGGTTTTCAAAAGTTTGAAAAACTTAATACAAGTTACACGATAAAGACAAATATTAACATGACAACCTACTGTTTAATATAACATTCTTTCTTACAGTATATTGTTCATCTAACAATAACCGTGATTGTTCACTATAACAAGGTGAACATTTCAACATACAAACACAACTAATACAGCCTCTATTTATCCATATCTACGATGTTCAAAGTTGTTTGATTTCAGCACATATCCAACATAATAAACTAAACATACTTAAAATATCTTATGAAATACATTCATCAGATTTCAAATATATTAGAAGAATAACAAGTATTTAGAATAAAGTCTCACTGAGGCATAATGTATGTATATTGATTGATTGATATTTTAAGACTGAAGAAAATCATGAAAGAGCAAAGAAAAATCCATGTAATGGAAGGCGACTCCATCCTATTCAAATTAAAATTATTTTAAACAATCAACCATTGGGTGAGATTATTTTACACTACACTCTCTTTGATTGATTGAATTTTGAGAGACATTCGTCATAAAGTCACTTTTAACTTTGGTGACAATCAAGTAAAATGACCATAGAAACTATTAAATCTCACAAAAACATGACACATTTGGGAACCTTTAGTGCCGTACAGCAATTTACATTTATCAGCTTAATACTGCTACAGCACTTCTTTTATTTAAATTAAAATAATAAATACTAAAACTTAAGTACTGTATTATTAATATCTTACTAAACACTTGCTTTACATTCAAAGCCTCTAAAAATAATTTCATTGCAATGCAACATGAATAATCATTTTTGTGCTTAAGTAGCCAAAAACAAGACATTGTATTTGGTCCCTTGCTATACCCTTAGAAATCTTTCCTCAAGCAAGCCGGTACAAACGATTGTTTATACACAGAGTTCCTTTTTATCAGAAAAAGGGGAACTGTTTCTCCAAATTGGTTCAAATAATAAACTGAAAAATTGGTCCACTATTAGAAATAAACAAGAGCTACATTCCTTTAATAAAATAATTATAATGCACTAATTGCATACATGTATAACACAGTGGTATAAATTAATTAATAAAATTTAAAGCTAATTGTAAATGTAATACAATAATACTTGAAATTAAAACCTGCATGCTACTGCTGTGCACATATACAATACAAAAGAATAAAAGCTTTGCACAGTTCGTGGTGATACCTTGTTCATTAAAATATTGCTAGTGGTCCTGAAATGGCAAGAATATAGTGGTTAAGAGTAAACATTTCAAAAAGAATCATTTTGTTTATGTTATTGAAATTAGTTTATTTCATTTCATTTTAAATAAAGTGTACTCATTTTATTTTCCATTTTAAACATTTGGAAAAAATAAATTGGATAATCTTGAATTTGAATAACCAGGTGAAAACTAAATACTGTTGTCCCTTGTTTGTGGTACAGGTAGATAACTCCCCTCCAAATTAAAAATCTTTTCATGTCAAAGTTCATCCATCTGTGTGAACTTTTCATTTTACAAGATCACAAAACAGATGGCGGTCTCTAATTGGAGACCTGTCTTTGAAATAAACAAGACTAAACTCTGAAAACAATAACATTTTCTTTTCTTTCTTTTGTAATTATGTTTTTCAGCGTTCATAATAAAGGAAGAAGAATAATTTCGAAATAAAGAACAATAATTTATATTAATTAATTAATTAATTCTTGTTGAATTGTTTATCTTACCGTACTCCTGAGGAGATAAATCTTTTTAAAAATCCAAACAACTGAGACTGCTACACACTATCCTTTAAAAATATTTTCCAATATACATATAAATTGATCTACACACACATTGCATTACGTATTCCATAATTAAAATAATTTTTACATATTTGGCCTGTACATGCTGTTTAAAATTACAGATATTATTAAAAACATATAAATAATATCATACATTATATGGTATGTCACATATTTAAAGTGAAAAATAATTAAATAAATAAATAAATTTAAAACATATACCAAATACTGTTCATTTCTTGCTTATGTATGTAAATATTTCTATTGACATAAATTTGCATACTAACCAACCTTACAAACACCTGTGTTTTTAAAGAACATTGTTACTATTTCGGGAGATGGATTTAATATCTTACCTTGTCTCTCTCTTTAATTTTGTAGATTGATTATCATGCTTCCTATTGTGCTAACTTATATACATATATTGTCATCCTAACTACTGCACAATAATCTTTAGCACACAAGTACATTTCATACACCTCATAAAACAAATTATATTACACCTAAATAGACTCCTGTTATTTGATTGGATGATTGTGTGTCTCTATTTGTACGCTCACAAGCGTATTTATATTAAATCAGCGGTAGAACAGACAACGCAACCTTCATTAACAACAACATAACAACAATGCTTGGCTCTCGAGAGTGTTGTTTTATAAAGCCAGCCGGAAGACCAAAATGACATGGTTTCACTTAACAATGGTGGATTCTGGTTACAATTTTGCTCTTTTGAATAACGATGAAATTAATAAATGGTAAATACCTTCTTTAGATATTATTTAAAAAAAAATATAAATATAACTTTAAATTTCAATCAAATGTACCTTTCATTCAATCTGAATCAAATGAAAAGAATCTACTTAGATGTTATATAAAACTATTAGAAATAAAATATTATTAATAATGAGAGGTAATAAATAGCTTTACATTTAATGATTTCTGTTCCCAACTAATTTTTTTTTTATTGAATTGGAAGCAATCTATATAGAGTTGAACCAAAGCCTCTATTTAATTATGGTAGGTACCATACCACAAGACCACCAATGATAGATATGCGATAATGAATTGCTTTAGTACTAAAAATATAATTAAAATTGTAATGCATTTTTAGTTAGACTTAATACTCATTTTAGGCAAGTTATCTAATCAGCCTATTGTTCAGTTATCAATATAATATATTATTTAACTAAGTACATAAATATTAATAATGTATACCGGAACAAAATCAGGGTGCATCATGGTATAAAGTAATATAAAAAATATATTGAAATCGGTGGAGTTAATTAACATAAATTAACATAAAAATAAGTACAAAATTAATTAATTAATATGTGAGTTGTGGTAAATTTAATGTGTTTACACAAAAACACACAGAATAGGTTAGAAAAATAAATATCTATATTATGTTAATCAGCTGTATATAAGTTAAGTTTGGTGAAACGACAAAGAAGAAATTGTGTTGTAACGGTGTCAGCCCTAATTCAAGTGACAACCTTGTTTAAATGGGAACACTTTGTTGGGTACTGTTTAAGATTCCATTTTCTTTTCTGAATAAAACATAAAGTCTTGTATCAATATCTGCATATTGATATTCTATTAGTTTTGTGATTTTCTGGGCGTGGTGCACACCCTTTAAATACTAAGGGTCATAGTTCAAATCTTTAAAATAATTATTTTTCTTACCAACCATTTAGAATAAAATAATGTTATATTAGTATGTTCTTTGCGCTTATACGAAGTGTATGGAGGCAACAAGAAACAGAGACACACATGGAAACACGCTGTACACTGTGTTATGTGGAAATATGAATACTGTAAAACTCATCATTGAAACTATACTTTATCTTATGTTAATTATATAATATGGTTACGAATAGAATATTTGGTCACTATATTTTTTACTAATATAATATGTGGCCATTATATAATAATTTAAATAATAAACACATAAAACAAATATTTTATAATACTGAAAATTAAATTAAATATTAAGTAGTACAAACGTTTACTTCTTGGTATGGCATTGTAACAGCCTTAATGTGTTGTATGAGTATTAGAATGGAGAAATATATATATGTACTTGTTTCTCCATGGTGTACATTTTTATTATACATTTAGGGTTTAATAGTACACTGTGATAGAGTACTGGTTTTCAGTTATAAGTTTTACAGTATTTAACAAATTCACATTTCTCTTTACATGAATTAATTACAACGTCTCACAAGTGATTATGTGCCAATTGGTGCACTTTTGAGTATATAATTGATGTGGGTTACCCAGCATCACGAACTGACATCATTGTGTGGCTGCTTGGTTGTGTCATATGCCCGAATAACCTCCGACTGAAATTGTAAATTGTAAAATTTAATTAATACTTACTAAAACGCAACAAAAAGATTCTTTATGTCTGTCTACACTACCAAACTTGATGTTACAAAAAAAACGATGATATCATATCGCTACCATATTTGGGCACATCACACTTTTTTTGTCACATGAAGTTTGATAGTGTAGATAGAGCTTTATGCTATCAGTTAAATAAGCGCTGTTTAGTGGAAGCTGTATGACACAAAGAAGAAGAAAGTTAATGTATGTGTCGTCCACACCTGCGTGCAATTTAGCCCAGTAGGCTGCGAGTCATGATTTCCCCACATTTACATTTTTTGTATGAACAAACCTGCAGTAAGTAGTAATTCAACAATCTCTAAAGAAACGTAAAAAGCGGTTTTAAATACCTGCGTAATTACTCCATGCTCTTCTTGTGAGAATGCGTAACCATCTAAAAAAAACAAAAAATTATCAGTATTTATTTAAAGAAGACTTCAAAGAAAAACAGAGGTATTGTCCAAAGTAAGAAAAACGTCAATGTATGTAATGTAATGTAGACAGTTGTATAGCGCCATTCATTGCTCATGACACTGAGGAATATGAAAACACTTTTCAACTACATTTCTTATCCGCTAATCGTCACACGAGCGTCATGTCAGTGCTGCCAATTCTGACGCTCTCTTGTCTGTTCACAGTGGCTACCTACTCATCTCGAAAGATGTTCTTTATATAGTGCACACAATCATTTTGTGTACACTCATGGACCTATAGATTATAGTCCTTCCAAGAAAACTCTACCACCAAAACCATGAAGCGAGTGAGCCTCGAACCCTTGCCATATTAAGGCTATGATTCAACTGTCTTAACCGCGACCACTCAATAAAATACTAGAAATAACACTTTAAGGAACTTACGAGCCGTTGGTACATGCTCTTCACTTCCACCAGCTCCAATAGGTTTCTTACGTTTCATTAGTCTTCCCAACAAACGAGAAGTTTCGTTTAACCTGTAATAAACACAAAACAGTCTTTTTATACCCTTTATCAAGAAACAGAGAGGTCAAAATGGGATCCTGGAAGATGAGGTGATGAAGATCTAACACAACGTGAATACTATTACAAGACGTGCCCAGAATGGAAAGAGATTAATTGTCTGTGGCCTCAGCTGTTTCTCAGTACTGTATCTATTTTCGAGGTTTCATATAAATATTTGGTAATACATCACATGTGTTTGACATGTATCTAGTAGTAACCTAATTATAAACCTAACCTTACCTGATACAGGCACCATATTTGATATAAATGAGATGCTGTATTACCAAATAGTCCTATGATACTTCGGAACTAGATAGTATGTGGAGATACAGCACTGGGAATCAGTAGTGTGACCTTTGGTGTCATCTTACCTTTTGGAAACTGATTTCTTAATGATAGCTGTTGGGTCAATATGATCTATCTCAGCCTCCTGTACTTCTTGTGCCAAGCTCTTATACATAGTACGACATATACTGAAATTAACCATATCCATAATATATACAGTATTCAATATACAAGACTTTTTAATTCATGGAATATGATATATATATAGGTAGTATAGCATAGTCACCCTGGTCAATATTTGTATACAATATCCCTACTCTACTGGGTATGGTCTTTTCAAAATTGCACATGTCTGAATTCAATCTATAAGGACTACGCAGCGGCTTACTACATTGTTTCTGTGCGTAACATTTCATTGGAGCTGTTATAGCTTTTCATTTCATGAATTTTAACAGTTAACATAAAACGCAATTTCTATAAATTTACCTTTTCCAGACAACGTCTCGCATTAAAACAGCAACAGGCATAAGAAAAAGAAGCATCCAGAAGATCCCGCATGAAAACACCATGTGAGACTAGAAATAAAACAATGAATGTTAAAAATAAATAAATACTGTTTTACTGCCTCTTTTTGAAAGAAGACCCCAATTCATGGGACATCCCTATTATATCTTTAGTACACTCTATGAAAGGGAGAAAATTTCATGTGAAACAAATGAAGGCAATATGTTTTGGACAACCCCTATTAAGCTCTGTCTACACTATCAAACTAGATTGACGAAAAAAGTGTGATGTGCCCAAATATGGTAGTGATATGCCCAAATATGGAAGTGATACGACATCATCATGTCTATATGTAAGCACATCTGATTTTTCTGTCTTATAAAGTTTGCCAGTGTAGACGGTTAAGGTGACATTTTGTAGGTGGTTTCTGTGTACTTAAATAATATTCTTTTTAGTAAAATGTTATTCTGTAAAAATGTGAGTCCCTTAACAGAACCAAAAAAAATATTTGTTTACTTGTTGCACGTACCTCTCCTGACATGTCACCAGCTGATGGGAAGACTGGGAAACACGCTGAGTAAATTGCAAAAAATGCTAACCAAGACAGGAAACCATGCCACAAGGAGAAATGCACAGGCTACAAAAAAAATAGTACCAACAGTATCATAGTAAATAATTATCTAGCAAAAGAATAATTATGACAAGTAAATTTATACTGTATGTAAATATTAATATCTTGTATTTATGAAGCGCCTAATGTTGTGCTGTAAATTTGATTAACCTGGTAAATTTTAGACACGTATGGAAACAACCTGGTACCCATTTGTACACCTGGGTTGGAGATAAGCGTAAGCAAAGTATCTTGCCTAAGGATACAATGTGACTAGCATTGGATTTGAACACACGATCAGTAGTCTAACGTCCAACACACTGCACCACAAGCCCCCAAACAATGTCAACAACGTCGAGAGATTAATAAATGTTAGTTTGTCCGTAGTTGCAAATCTAAGGTATTCTTTTTTCTTGTAATTAACCTACAACCTTTCCATATAATATAATAATAATAAATACTTTATTTTAACATGGAAAAGCTTGTGTCACCATAAAGGTGTTCTTTTACAAGGCCGTGATCAACTAACAGTAATACAATACACATTTAAAAATAACAAATTTTAAAAATTAAACAAATTAGAGAACAAAAATATATAGAAACCTTACAATTATGCTAAGAGTACAAAATAAATAATAGGCCTAAATTACACCAATAATTTTTTTAAAGTATTTAAATTTGTGGCATTTTGCATTGGTTTTTCTAGAGTATTCCATAATCTAGCACCATGATAGGAAAGACGTTTTTTTATATATTCTATCCAATTTTAATACATCCTTTGATCTTGTATTGTATGTGTCTAGTTTGGAAACATAATGGCAATTAAATGACCACAATCTTTTAAATTAAATTTGCAATGTACACTTGTATATTAGAGTAAGTATATGATGTAGGACAACGCTATGTCATTGAGTATGTAATGACTTTAAGTAATAAGAGCCTAGCATACTTACCCAGCTCCATGCATCCATTTCAAGTCCAGCTTTCAAACTGACGACAACAACAACATACTGTAAATACAGTTCTAGTTTGTTAACTAAAACATATTGTATATAATATTCTGTATACTATTTTTAACATCATGTGTGCGCACACACACAAAATTAAACTTGTAAACTTGCTCTAAAAGGTGTAGGGAATGGGGTGCGAGTAATGATGCAATACTATACAAGTAAAAATGTACACCCTGTCAGTTATAACTGCATTGAATTCTCACATTTACAAGCAGTGTAAAAAGAGAGATCAAAAGCTGTCATCCAGAAAAGACTTACTTCTCTGGATGTTTTACAGCACTCGGTTTTGATAATTATATAATCACATGATGCTAATACTGAGTATAACCAAGGAAATCTAACAACAGGATCCTGAATTCCAGACATCAAATGGTTTATCTGTGGCTGCGACACAATAAGTTTCATGCCCCTTAACAGACGCAGAGCTTATTTACATAGGACAGTACTGTTGGTATTTGTAGCAGCTAGACATAAGATCAAAGGACTGTTACGAGTTCCTATCTTGGCAAGGCAAGCTCAGTGTCCTGTTGTTTAAGATTGCCTTGATATAATTGGCTACCATAGACAAATGTTTAGTATTACTTACTGTGTATACCATATTGCCAACAAATAGATAGTCCCCAGTATAGCCTTCCTTGAAGGCTGCATCCTGATGTAAGGCACCAATACTGATCCAGAAGATGAGTAGAGAGTGCACAATAGAGTTTACTGTCCACATCCAAAATACCTGATAACAAAACAAGATCGCATTTCAGAGAGGCAAAAATTATGTTTTCAAAACAATTGAAAGTCTGTTTACTGTAGCTATTTCCTTCATTGTGTTAATTTAGTTATTTTGTTTTTTCCTAAAAATTTATTTCATCGTGCATAGAGGCATTTCATTTCATTTACTTTCATTTCATTTATAACAAAAAATATCCAATAATAGAGAGAGACAGGATTCCCAAAAGTGAACAAAATCAAACTATCAAGTGGGTCTCCAAAGATCATTACAATTGAAAGTATAATATACAGTACAGTTAATATATAATACACTTGGTATTAAAATAATTGAGAGTAAATTCTCCCTAGACACCTAGAAAATGGGAATTAATTCTAAAAAGGACATTTTAGTCTAACATATTTCATAGCTTGGTGGTTAATGTGCTTGCCTTCCAATCCCAAGTGCCGGGGGTTCAATCCTGACCTAGTGCCAGGGTTATAACTCACGACTCTTTCACTCTTTACTTTTTAGTTTATAAGCACGTTAAATTATTAAATAGTATATCTATCTGCAATTGGTGAGTTACTCTCTGTTGGATGCGTATGAAAATAAAAACTTTAATTGTGAAAGATGGAAGATGACATTGTTAAAAGAAAACCAAAATGAAATGGGACTCACTGTTTAAAAGCATAACATCTGAAGAAAAACTGTATAGAGCTAATTTGTGATGTATAAACAGTAAGTTTTTGAAATCGAAAATTTTAAACTTTATTCGCTTATTGTTACCTTTGTGTTAAAGTACTCTGCATTCTGGGAAGGTTTATAAAGCTGTGGGAAACGCTGCATACTCTGTGCGCTGATATTACGATCAAACAGACCAATAGCGAACGGCGGCATGACCGTGAACATTACATTGTAGAACGCAATGCACCAACGATTAAAGAGAATTTGACCTGACCAACCATTCATCATAGCAAACCAAAACTAAAAAAAAAAACATTTTATTTTTCAAGGTTAAAATATCTAAATATATATTAGGAAATATATAGAATTAATTATCAAAACATACACAAATATGTTTTTATTGGCAATTAAAAGTAATAATGCACATTTGACCGTGCCATTGATATCCACTTTTACAACCATAGGATTTTTACACGTTTTCAAGGTCTAGACGCAGAGTTGACCATGCCGATAGAAAAATAATAAATTATAATACATAGTTGACATTGATACCTACTTTTACAGCCATAGTAATAATAATAATGGTAGTCTTATATAGCGCCTAATATTACAAGGTTTGTAAGTGCTTTACACACAAAAATGATCGATAGAATATCCTAAAATAACAAAAAAACAAACCTTCATAATTTAAACTAACCTCCATGATATACAGGCATATATTCTTGTAGAATGAGTACAGTATAAGCTTAGATATACGACTGTAGCTCCAGACACCGTGAACCAACATCAGCTTTTTGAGGTAACGGAACTGAGCGATAGAATAGTCAGATGAATTTGCCGCTTGTAGGCCTTCATTACCACTAATACCCACACCTACATCAGCAGCCTATGAAAGTTGAAACATTAAAATTCACAGAGACTTAAATTTTAATTGTAAATTTTGGGGAAACCGAGCTTGACAGATCAGTGTTAAGGCACGCTAAACATTTGCACTAGAAGCGTCACACAATACACATCAAATCGGACAAAGCTTGAAAAAGTTCCTAAATAAGCAATTCAAGCAAATTCATGTGCGCGAGCTCTGTAGTTACTGTGTTTAAATTGGACTGATGCCTACACGTGTCACATTTGATTTGATGTTCACACTAAAATCAGTCGCGTCAAAATTACAGTTCAATTTGACACTAGACGTGTGCTGTTTCGCGTGTACTATGGTTCAGTGTGCCCCAGCCTTTATAATTTCCTTCAACCATGTCAATATTTGTATACAAGATGTTTCCACCAACCTGAATCATGCTAACATCATTAGCACCATCCCCAATGGCCAGGGTGACCGCATTCACGTTGTGTTTGACCAGCTCCACAAGCTCGGATTTCTGCATGGGTGACACACGACAACAAATAACAGACTTACAACTGATTGCTAATTCAAGGAAATCTTTACGAAGGCTAAAGTCCAAGGCATATATCAGAGTCTGTATAGAAAATAAAAAATAGAAATTGATTGTAAATATTTACAATATAAGCCAAAATTTCCTCAATCATGTTTAAAATCTTTCAGGCAATTCAGCTACTTTTTTTAAAATCACAAAAGCCTCATTATATTTATATGC
Organism: Antedon mediterranea; assembly: GCF_964355755.1. NCBI lineage: Eukaryota > Metazoa > Echinodermata > Crinoidea > Comatulida > Antedonidae > Antedon > Antedon mediterranea. The sequence continues at coordinate 23,305,939 of NC_092674.1, read as the reverse complement.
AGTACAGTGAAACAAGAAACTTTTAGGCACATTAATCTTCTGAATTCTGTGAGTGAAATGGAATGAAATTTGCAAATGTTTTATGCCGCGAATAATTTTCAGGAAGTATTGAATACGCAACATGAAGAATGTTATGTATACAATGGTTGACACAATCTTATTAATTTTACTAAAATGCGATACTGTATTTACTACAGAGTACATGAATTTTAACAGGATGGTTGTGCCCACGATGGATTGACGTGATCTTTTTACAGTATTTAATTTATTTTTCAAATTTGCGAAAAGTTTTATGTCGCAAAAATGGCATATGTAACTTGTTTTTACAGTATGTAGTGAATTATATAGTAGTCTACTTCCTTGATCTCTCGCCTCAAGCAGAAACTGCATGGACGGGAGCCTACCTTTCCATCCACAATAAGCGCGACTTCACTCTGCACTCCTGATGGATCTATATAATCTTCTGTCAACATACGCAGTCTGTCACGTGTCTCGTCTAAAGAGTCTTCGTTCAGAATTAGAAGCTGCATTTCTTGGGTGATAAGACGACTTGCGTAACCTAAAAAAAAAAACAACATTAACAAAACTAGATTTATTAAACTTACTTAGTAAAATATAATTTTAACTTTGTTTTAAGTGAAATTATTTTGCTTATATTACCAATATTGATAGCGGTTTCCTGTTTGTCTCCAGTCAAAACCCAAATACGTATGTCGGCTAACATCAATGTTGAAATTGTTTCTGGAACACCCTGCAGTATATAAAAACATAAACTAACACAACCGACATTAACCCAGTTATTAACCAGGGATGAATCTTACAAAGTCTAGAGATGAAACTAAAGAAGTCTAGGGATACATGCTAAAAACAGATGCCGTTCAAAAGTTGACAGTCAAGTAGAGCCTTTATAGACAGTTATAGCACACAACAGGTTGGTTTTAGAATGTAAAACACACTTACCAGAATGTTTATAAAAAAACAGGACCTAATGAGGATTTAGTAAATTATTGGATGGCACATGATTTGTAGTCAACCAATCAAATAACAAGTACATATTTGATTCAATATTCATGATTTCATAAATAATGCATTGTTTACCTGTTGTAGTTTGTCTTCAATTGCTGAAGCACCAATCAGCATGAAGTTCATCTCAATAAGCTCAGCAGCGTCTTCTAGTTTTGCATCACGATTCTGCAAAGCTGTGCTAGCTTTATAGTAAGTTGCATTCCATTCCTGGTAAACAATATACAGGTAATGAATATTCATGAGGCTACAGGTAATGAATATTCATGAGGGTACAGGTAATGAATATTTATGAGTTGAGTGGTGAGAATATAACATTAGTTTAAAAATTTACTGTTTAACAAGACAGAGTTGACTGCATTTTTGGTAGTATTACTCTAAAAAAATGCCAAGATAGGAACTTTGATCTTATGTCTAGCTGTGACAAATAACAGCAGTACTGTACAATGTACATATTCTCATATATTCATGTTCTCACATATTCGCATTGTGCTTTAGCCAAATATTTGAGGAAGCTAAATGGTCAAAAATCAGTCAAAAGTTTAGTGGGCGTGGAATTGATTGTTTATTTATGAATGAATATAATGATGATATATAATGATATAATCAGGCACAAAATTATTTAATTGCAATTTTAAATGTCGAAAATTGTTTCCTCTTGTATTTTTCATACTTATTATATTTTAATATTTGCATATCGAAAATTGCGAGCACCTACTGTAGCTTCCCTCAGTGAGAGATGAATGAAGTTTGACATATCAAGCCATGAATTTGAAATAATCAAACTGGTAATTACTGGTCAAATTTAACATTACTTGCATCAACCTATATATACTTACATCATATTCCTCTTGGGCTACTTCACGAAATGCAAAACACAGAGTTCTCAAACCTGTCAAAATTAATGATCAATAATTAATATTAGTAATGAATATTTCGCTTCATCAGATGAGAAAATTAAGATATGAATAAAGCAGATATTAAAATGATATTAGCCAGTATATGAACTTATGTCCTGTAAGAGTAAGAAATCTGATCATTACATTTTAACCAATTTTTATTTAGATTTATAAGCCAAGTGAGATAAAATTGATTAGATTTGAATTATTCTAATGAGATTACAGAAAAATAATATTTATAGAAAATTTTCCATGATAGCCTTAAAGGCTTAGTAGCTTATTTTTATTTGTTTCGTTTTTATATATATAGGCGAATTTCCAAAGATAACCAAAGGGATTTAATTCACTATCCTCCTTAAAGGTGGCAATACTGTTCACAAAACAAACATATACACAAGATGCTCTACATAAACAAAGACTTATTACAAGTCTTTGGGTGTGGAGTTGTAATTTGTCATTAGAAAAAAATCCTGACATATAACAGGACTTGAACCCAGGACACTTGGATTTGTAGCCAAGCATCATAACCACCAACTCCACTCCACTATTGTGCTCCTTGTTACACCTGCCACCTAGACTGATCTAGCTATACCCCTGTAATACCTTCTGCTGCAAATTCTTCTAGATGTTGTAGAGTTGACTCTTTGAATTCTTGGTATTTTCCTAATCGATCATAAATCACATTATCAGCTCCTTTACACAACACAAATATACGCCCATCCTCTGTACGTACTATTGTAGACATTCTTTTTCTTTTACTGAAGTTTACAAAATAAAAATGTTATTTTGGAATATAAATCATATTACATATTATTAAAAATATGTTATTATTAATAAATTAAATTAAATATACAGTAGACCCCTCCTTTCAGGAAAGGCTTTTTTTAAAACAAATGAGGGAAAATATGTTTGTGGCCAACTAAGGGGAAATGTTGGGTTATATTCCTTGATAGGAAGTTCTACTGTATTTATATTAATTAATTAATTTATTCATTTCCTTTATTTCAGATATTACATCCATATACAAAACATACAAAACAAAGAAAACAAAAGCAACCAGGAAATTAACAATACCATCTGCCACAAACACTAAAATATTAATTTGCACCAAGGCTGATGTAGGTTGACACACACCGTTAATAACAGTAAATGGTGAAGAGACACAATTTCTCTGACATGTTACTTACAGCAAATTTAAACCATAGACAAATTCAAATGTAAATCGTTATTAAAACAAAGCTCTAAAGCTTGGTTCCTATTAGACACAACATAAGGAAATAGACTCAACGCAAGCGAGTTGACTAATGACAAGTAACAGTTCAAATAATACATTACTTGTGATTAGTCAAATCACTATAAATACGTTGTGTTACATTGCATCTCTAGTGGGAATCAAGCCCAAAAAATATTAATACTGCACCCTACTCCGGCAATCATGCAGAAAAAAAAAACCAATGAAAAAAAGCTTTTTCTAAAAACATTACCTTGTAAATTCCAAGACATTAAGTACATAATAGCGTTCAACTTGACCATGCTGCAAGACAGAAAAATTAATTAATTTAATGTTAAACACGTTTAATGTTAAACACGTTTAATGTTTAACACGTTTAATGTTTAACACGTTTAATGTTTAACACGTTTAATGTTTAACACGTTTAATGTTTAACACGTTTAATGTTTAACACATTTAATGTTTAACACATTTCATACAAGATTTGTTATAAAGATATATAATTATCTATACTCACCACATCTATTTCTACATATTCTGGTGTTCTCTCTGTGAACACAAAACCAAGATCATTTGCAGCTTTTACAAGGGCACCTTCGTCTAGAAATATAATGAACAGACTTAATAAAAAAGCAAGCTGTATTGGCAACAGAAGACTAAAGCTCTGTCTACACTATCAAACTTTATGTGGCAAATGAAATGTGATGTGGCCAAATATGGACACAATGATGTCATCTTTGGGCATATTATTACCATTTTTGGACATATCACTACCATATTTGGGCACATCACACTTACAGATATTTAAGGAAATATAATGAAAAGACAGTATTCAATGGCCAGGAGCTATCATACAACTCTCCAGCAACTGGAAGCCTGTCTGGTGGTTGGATAAAAAATAGTGATGAATGGCTGTAGTGAATATGTAATAGAACCTAACTAACTCATTTAGTTTAAAACATAAGTGCAGGAGAATTCTCGAGCAACCAAAACGCATTCGTGCTGAGTGAGGAACACTTCCTAAACAGCGCAACCTTTGACTCTAGTTAATTTGTTATACATGACTAGGTTTAAATCTGTTATCTATAATTTACCTGGTGATGATGCTTGGTAACTTAATTTTCCATGCTCTCTCTCGGGAACGACTGTATGACATACGGCCAACATAGTCAGGAACATACGGATGTGAGCAGATGAAACCTGAAAAATGATCAAATTAAAGCTGTTATATATATATATATTATATATACTGTTTAACTGTAAATTTTTCTGCCTGTTTTACTTTATTGTTTTTATTGTTTTAATTAAGCTTTTTGCTTATTCTATTTGTATCTCCATTTGAGATCCAACTACTGATCTATACAGCATTTATATATACTGTTTAACTGTATATTTTTCTGCCTGTTTTACTTTATTGTTTTTATTGTTTTAATTGAGCTTTTTGCTTATTCTATTTGTATCTCCATTTGAGATCCAACTACTGATCTATACAGCATTTATATATACTGTTTAACTGTATATTTTTCTGCCTGTTTTACTTTATTGTTTTAATTAAGCTTTTTGCTTATTCTATTTGTATCTCCATTTGAGATCCAACTACTGATCTATACAGCATTTATATATACTGTTTAACTGTATATTTTTCTGCCTGTTTTACTTTATTGTTTTTATTGTTTTGATTGAGCTTTTTGCTTATTGTACTTGTATCTCCATTTGAGATCCAACCACTGATCTATACAGCATTTATATATACTGTTTGATATATTTGTAATTGTAACAATACGTTTTTAACCTTTTTAAAGATTTTTAATGTTTTATACTTTTACACTTTTTGTTTGACAATTTGTGAAGACAATTAAAGTTACATGGATCTTGTATTTTTATCTGAATTTACAGTAGCATATAAATTAATTCTTATATATACTGTATAGTGTTCAGAATTTTCAGATGGATTTTGTTGAGATGGGTTATTCCATTTTATATATAGGGCTTTTTTTATTGTAAATTTGTAACTAATGGTGGCTGTGTAATACAATTTTGAAATTTTATTTCCTGCATTGATCTAGACAATTCTTATTAATTTACCTCCGCCAAGGAGGTATATGTAATCAGTAGCGTGTGTTTGTTTGTTTGTTTGTTAGCAGGATTATTCAAAAAGTAATTACAAGATCTTTACCAAAATTAATAGACAGATAGATATGTGGTCAAGGACCATTCCATTAAATTTTGGGACCATTTGGGACCACAGTCCTAATTCTGGACCACTTTTTAATATACTTTTTTAGACCTGCTAGTGTTAAAAGATAGGACAGAATTTTTCAAAAGCCGGCAAGCAGTCTTAAAGTAACAAGTAAACTGAAATTGAATTTTCTCGAGAACTACTTGTCCAAAAAACTTAATTTTTGAACAAGAGGCAAGAGTTATAATTTGTGATTTGTAATTTTAAAACATAATTTGATTTAATGTGCACATTTTTTGATGCGAGTAGTTTAAAAAACCTATTTCTTTTCAAATTCACTCGTTTGATTTTCGCGTTGCTGTTCTATTGTTAGTCAACTGAATCTATTGTTAATTGAAAGGCTTGTTACATAACCATTACACCAAACTCGCATACACAGGCTTGTAATGAAATTAGCCTAAATCACAAACAGCATTAAGACACACACAAATATATATATATTTTTTTTTTTACCGGAAAAATCTCATGTAGGAGAATTTTACAGTAGGCGGAGGTATGCCCTCTCGGAGTGGCTTTCTAGTTGTTAATGTGTTTGTCTATTATTATGTGAATTTTTATCCCTACCCATATGTTCTTGAATCCTTGTCTTTAGATGCCGAGAGGTTTCCCCGATTTAAGAGCTTTCACAGCCCTAACAAGAGCAGTATGCGTGTGAATGGTGGGAGAATTTTAGACAATCATTAAAAATTCATAAACACAAAAAACCCTCTGGTAAAATATGTAATAAATAACAATATACTGTTTTTCCATGTTATTGTTGTGTCAATGCACCATCAACGTCTGTTTTATGGAAACTGGCGCAATAGAAGATTTTCTTAATATTATTATTCTCAACAATTCTTTTGAATAATACATTTCCTTATTTTGGTACTAAATTATTCAGTGAATCTTATTGTATTTACAAGTTTTGATCATAATAAGTTTAAAAGCAATGACCGTTCCACCACGTCCTGAGAGCTTTTATTCAAAACGTCTGAAGTAAATTTATGAAATACAGCTGCCTGTATTTTGTCATGCATTCTGACTGCCATAGGAATTAAATAAATTTGTTCAAAATCTAATTTAAACAAATGCAGCTAACATTTAACATTGTCTGATATACTGGATTTACATGTACAACAAGAATGTAACATTGTATCTTCTGGGATAATCTTACGCAAACTACTTTGGTACGGTATGCAATCACTGTATAAACAACGTATGGACAATAACTGCTCACGTCAATGAAATCTTTACAGATTAGTTTAAAAAAAAATGTTTTCACATGTTTGTAACAAAGTAGAGGCTGTATAAAATCAAATTTGAACAATACCATGACCACAGTGATCTAACAGTCAGGACACCTGCATAACAAGCACAAGGTTCCGTCTTGAATCCCGGTTAGGAACGCTTCTTCTCATTCTCACAGATTACTGTATTTTTCCAAATTTGTTCAATAATGTAACATTTTGTAGAATATTTGTATTGTGAATGGGGTATTAATAGATATTATTATATTAAACTTTGTAATGTGTGCTATGATATTGTAAGTACAAGGGTCCGTTAAAGTTGGTGTTTAACGGACAAACACATGAGGAAAGAAACATGTTCTTACGTTGATAGGTACTGTAACTATAGATAGTAAATCAATTTCTATTTTATTAACCATGATATGCTCTGTTGAGCACATACTGGCACAACAACGTTTTGCATATTATTTGGCGCATTTGAACAGTGTATAACAGAGTAAAAACATTGGGGCATGCTCCCTTTAGCTAAACCAGCTTATGTGCGTTTAAGTACCGCAATGCAATAAAGAATTTTGTGCAAAATGTGTATGAATTGTAAGGTAAAATTAATATTGCTGTTGAACAGGGACAAACATTGTGCATTGTGTATAAGGAGAGGCGCATTTCATGCCGAATGCGAGGCAGATTTTTGACTGGTGTGTAATAAATGCATAGCTCAACTTGTAATGTGAATAGTTACTGTTGAACAATAAAACTGGTTGTGTCAGTGTGCAATACACATTGACTGCCTTGTATTAAACGTGTTTGATTTAATGTGAATAATGCTATTGACATTTAACGTTGTCTCATACGACACTAAAACTTAACTAGATTACTCATGGGTGTGTGTATGCGCTGCGTGTACCGTAAATTTGACATTTAACAAACTCGGTATGAACTTTTGGATATAAAAGCACTGCATTTTAGAATTTATCATATTATTATACCAAGATATTTTAAAAATAGTATATGATTACGTTAAATAGAATATTCACAGCTTTTTAGAATTTTTAATACATAATATGTATATGATTACTTTATACTATAGTAATTATTATAATATTCATACTGTAGCTTTAAAAAATTAATCACTGCTTTCCATGGGAAGTAAAAATATAACCTTTCCAATAAAACAGAGATTTATTATGGTAAAGCAATTGAGAAAAACACTTTTAATAACAAATATTCATAGCTTTAAGAATCAATCATAATACATAAAAAGGTGTTTAAATTTACTTTTTTAAACTAGTTAATCAATGGCAAATTTACAGTCATCTTAAGCTTGGCTTGACTTAAGTTGTAGTTGGATCCAAAGAGGAAGAACCCAACCCGCACTCCCCTACCTCCGTAAAATTTTGGAACCCCTCACGACCCAATCAGTTTACTCAGCATTTGGCATGACTGAAACAAAAATGTCTAGCAATTCAACTTTTCTATATTTATGTAAAACCAAATTACCTATTTCTATTAGATAAACCCATAATCTATTCAATAAATACAACATATTATATTGTCCATTTGGGAACACGATGTAATTAAATGTCTAGTGTAAATGGAACTTTAATGGTTATTCTATGCTACTGTATCCTATCATTATTGGCGAAAGTGTAATATATACTAATATACAGAATTCTGGATTTGTTACCTAACACTGCTTCATACTGCTTTTACATTAGTAATAAGCACTTTATTAAAATTGTTCACCAAGTAAGAGAAATACTCTCCAGTATCGTAGGAAAATTCTGTAAAGTTCTGTCTGCATTATCATACATTATGTGACAACAAAAATGTGATGTGCCCATATGTGGACACAATGACATCAGTATCACTACCATATTTGAGCGCAGCACATATTGTTATAATCCAACTTGTTTGATAGTGTAAACAGAGCTTTATAGAGTGTCTTTATGGTACTAGGTCAGGTCAATCAGTCATTGGCCGTTGTCTGGACCAACAAGACACCATCAAACGTTTGTCAAGGTGGGAAGCAAGAAATGAGGAAACACATCCCTATACAGTCAACTCTCCCAATACCGGACACCTTTGGGCCGGCCAAATAAGTCTGGTTTTCCGGAAAGTCTGGTATTCAGAATGTGTTTTTAATGGTAAAAATGAATTTGGGACCTTTTGGTCCTCAAAAAAAGTCTGGTATTGGGAGAGTTTCTGGTTTTCAGAGAGTCCGGTATTGGGAGAGTTGACTGTATCCCCATATGTGCAAAGTGAGTAATAATATGGTATACTTTCAGTGTTCTCCCAATATACAAATAAAATTGTCTATCAAATTGACAAAATATAGCCATCAATTGCTCTTCGTCTATGTTTTTAATGTCTAGGCCTTAACCTGTATAATTTTCTTAAACCATTTTTAATATGGGTTGGAGGCAATAGCAAATCCTGCTGGCAAAACCTGCTTTAGAAGAACACTGATACTTTGGTCATTGGAAATCTAAAGCTCCCTACTGTTTATTAAAGATCACACTCACATGTTTTTCACTTAAATTCTCCAGTAACTGTGGATCATTAAATATTGCACTGGTATCATCACTTGACCTGAAAACAAGAAGATATAATCACGAGTGCCTGTAGGCTCTGGGGTAGATCTTTTTGTTATCCCCTCAAATAAAACATAGTATTATATAAGAATTTACAAAATATTGGAAAATATCCATGGATGGTATACTACTGCAATAGTCTTAGAGCAAATGAAATTTTCCACAAAGGCACAAAAATATGGAAAAAAATTCCAATGCATGGGCGAGATATGAAATATAGAAAAACCTACAAAACAAGCAAATTGGTAATTCTCAAACTTTTAATTATTAATTGTCTATATTGTACTATTTATTATACTATGTATTTTGATATTAATTACATTTTTGATGATTTTATTTGATACAAACTTTTAAAAGAAATGTCATTTTATGTTTAAAAGTTGAGTTCGATAGGCATGCATTTGTTTTTTATCTTCTTCCTTTTTGTCCAATATTTTAAATACATGTTATCTTACGGCCAATTTACACAGACGAGCGGTAACGGTATGCAGACAACCGCGTAGCTTGTCCACATAGAATCTGTATCTATCCTGAGCGGGAACCGCATGTCCGCTCCGTGTTGTGGTCATATGGAAAAATATCAGATTCTATATTTTCTATTACTGTTACTGCTCGTCTGTGTAAATTGGCGTTTATTCTTAGTGTTTGTATGCATATATCTTTACTTTTCGAAGAAGAAATTGAATAACAAATTGGTGGGGAATTGAAGGAAAAACATGAGAATTAAGAGGCAACTTACCCATACTTGATACCAGCAATACTACATCGTCTGAACTGCATCATGTTACAGGTCAGCGTACCGGTCTTGTCCGAGAATATGTACTTGACTTGACCAAGTTCATCATTTAGGTTTGACGTACGGGCCTGGGCGGGTGTGTTGGACTCCTCATGGTACATCTCCAGATCCTATTAAATAAAGTTAAATACATGCAGTCACTCTCACAAACCAGTAAAACTCTGTCTGCACTATCCAATTAGTTTGACAAAAAAGTGTCATGTGCCCAAATATGATAGTGATATGCCTCAATATGGTAGTGATATGACATCATCATGTCTATATAAGGGTACATTACATTTTTGTCACATAAAGTTTGACAGTGTAGACAGAGTTTGTTACATTCACACTTGTTTCCGTTTCACGAAATATTTAATTCTTTACATAATTTTGTTATTATAATGTTATTTAACAAACACCACAAGATGTGAATGCAGCCTAAACAAGACATTCTGACAAAACCAGTAAGATGTTCCAATCATAGTTCTGGACCTTTCCTGAAAAATCACTTTGTCACAAAAAATGTTGCAGGTCTGCCTATACTTCTTATGAACTAAGGCTCTTGGAAGGGGAATTGTAATTTTTTCTTAGAAAAAATCCTGACATCTGACGGGACTTCAACCCAGGACCCGTGGAGTGGAAGCCAAGCATCAAAACCACCAAGCCACAAACTCCACTCCTAAATCATTCACTGTATATGACTAGGAAGGCCGGCACCTTTGATCTGCCAAATATAATGTATTAATCCTCAATGATATTCAAATTTCGACCAGTTACTTTATTTGCAAATTTTATTATGGCTGAAATAGTCAAATGGCTAAATTAAAATTGAGTAAGAATCTGCTATTAGACAATAAGAATAATAAAGGAGAGTTGCCTTAACACACTCTATAATCAATCAAGATGACACACTGATTGATAGTATTCTAATAACGATAATCAATGCTAAAAAGCTCACAACACAGAAAAGATATGAATACCCAATACTGAAAGTATAACTATGAGATATATCACTGATGTATATTAAGTCAAACTGAAATGTCAAGGCATCTGAAATATTAACCAAGGGTTTGAAATAACTTATTACACGCCCACACGCCAGAGGAAGACCTTTTATTAGCAAGAGACAATTTGGATGTTATGAACAAAAGTATTTAACATAAAGAAAAATATCTTGAATCTGCAGTCCAAAGCCTTGTCTACACTATCAAACTTGATGTGAATACTAATGTGCCTATATATGGACCATATATATCTCAACCACATTGGGGCATATCACTACCATATTTTGGCATATCACTACCATATTTGGACACATCACACTTTTTTTATCAAACTAGTTTGAAAGTGTGGACGGAGCTTAAGTCACTCAAAACCATGCCTTATTTAATCATAAAATTTAAATTAACAGTCACTTGACAGGGCTTGGAGGTAGTGTTAAAACAATGCCCCTCATAGGGGTGTCCCAAAGGAGGGTTTCTACACTGTATATATACTTACCGAATTAATAAAAAGTGCCTGTCCAAATTTGACCAGCTCCAACGTGACTGGTAGACTGATTGGAATTAAGTTGTTGTACAAGATGATGAAAGTTAAGAAATTATAGAAGAAATTACTTGGTTTTTTTTCTGCAATAAAGGAGAAAAAAGCTTAAATTCATTAGTCATATTAAAGTGAAAAGATTTTCAACTCTGGTTTTTCACGCTTGGAAATCACCCATAAATTCAGTATCTCTCCTACAGGAAAGCTAAAGCTCGAGCCGTCTACACTATCAAATTTATGTGACAAAAAATGTGATGTGCCCATATATGGACATGACAACGTTATATCTCAACCACATTGGGGCATATCACTACCATATTTGGGCACATCACACTTTTTTGGCAAACTAGTTTGATAGTGTAGACAGAGCTTTAGAAGGTAACCCAGACAAGAACCTTCTTAACAGTCGGACATATTTTATCAATTTTCTCTAATATATATAAAGCTTTTTTGAAAATATGTTATGACCTTTCCATTCTTAATAAAAGATTAATGAAACCTACACATTACTTATAAAGTGTAAATCTAATATTATTATCACACCTAAAACAAATTATGCTTTTAGGTGATGAAATAAAAAAACTACATTGAATAGGATGTTGATTTATGACTAGGATAAAAAAGGCACATATCCAAAGAAGGAATATAATACTAATTATTATTCGGCTGAACTTAAATTGCAAGAACTTATCAGCTTGTAAAATTCACAATGACGTAATACGGGAAGATGCTTTAAATTATTCATTTATAACAGGATTTAAATAAAAGATTATTAGCTATCCTATTAAATATGTCATACATAATTAATGATTAGTCTATCTATATGTCTGTATAATGTAAATGCAAATAATATTAATAAATGTTGACAGATTTAGAACGAATACCTGGACATTCCAATTAACATGAATAGAATTGATTGAATGAATGAATGAAAATATGGCCGTTGAATTTCATTATATGGCCGTTGAATTTCATTATATGGCCATTGAATTTCATTATATGGCCGTTGAATTTCATTATATGGTCTTTGAATTTCATTATATGGCCGCTGAATTTCATTATATGGCCGTTGAATTTCATTATATGGTCTTTGAATTTCATTATATGGTCTTTGAATTTCATTATATGGTCTTTGAATTTCATTATATGGTCTTTGAATTTCATTATTATGACTGTTGGCCTGTAGTATGCGCCATCAATAATTGTTTTACTCAGCGTCCACAATTGGAGTACTGCCTCAGCCTAGCCTCTAGTTAAAGTAGTGTATTATAAAAAAAATAATGAATGTTTTATTTATATTCGTGCAATGGAACAAATAATTACATTCAGTGAAATATGAAACATTCTATTTTCACCTTATGAAACTAATTGTACCATTGCACTCATAAACATTCAATATTTGTATGATTTATTCTACCTACCTTCATATCCCAGATACCAATGATTAAATTTTTGTCTATTCGTCCAAGCTTGTTGAGCTATGGCGCTAATCAAAGACAAGCTCAGCAAACCGAAGAACAGGTAAAAAATCTGGGAGTTTGTCGTCTTGTCCACCGTTGACTGTTTCAAAGGTGCGGATCGGGAGTTCATGAGAAGTTTACTCTCGTGACCGGTGTATATCACCACGCCAATGATCCAATGCGTGTTCTTCAAGGTCGCACCACGCAGCAGGACTTGGTTTGGACCAAGTGGGATTTTACTGTCAAATAAAATGTTCTTATTATCATCATAACCAAACAAATATCATGATTTGTTTTAATTATTTATTTTTTAACAGTTCATCTTGATGGCAATTTTATGAAAAAAAAAAGAAAAGTAAACATTTATAGAATGAAGCACATAAACTGCTGGTCTCTCTCACTGAAAGGCAATTATTTTAGAGATAATTTAATAAGGGTCTACACTTGTTACAAGGAGAGACAAATGGGATACTACAGTACATATGACAGAACTGCTGTATATGACTTGAAGAAAAATAGGTACAGCTCATCCTATATCTAAAGTTCTTCATTACTTACGTAGTTGATTCTTCTTTTATTTTAATATTTCCTGCAAATTCATAGATTAGTTTATTTGGTAGTTGACATTCAATTGATCCCGACAGGTTATACAGCTCCTGGCATGTGGACATGTGAGCCGTCTGAGGCAATCCTTGTCTGATCTTCAGGTTGGTTTCACCATCGAGGTTGGCAGTCTCAATGTAACACATTGCCTGGGGTTCACTATCAAGTACAAGGAGTGTAAGTTTATCAAAATTTGATTATAGGGAGTGGATGCATGTGGATTGTACCTTCCCAACCAATTATTGATTGATAAAAAAATACAAAAAGCAATACTAGGCCATTTTAGGATATTCTGCAAGCAATCAAAATGACAAAATAAATTATCATGTCTTTTTAAAAAAAAAACATCTACCTCAGAATTTATACACTGCAATATTAAAAATATATCAAGAAGCACATTTAGGTGCAAGCCCTATTCATAGGCCTGACAGACATAACTACTGCTTGCTCCAACAAGGACAAAAATAAAATGTGTACAGTATCAAATCAAAATTTTACCTGGAGGCCAGGAGAATAAGATCAGATGGAAAGACTTCATCTCTTTCAACCTTGACAAAGTCACCTACACAAACCTGAATTAACAAGGTTATAAAATAGAAATAATATAATAAACATATAATATACTTAATATTGTAATAGTCAATAGACACTGTTGATCTGGGCGAAAATTACTGATTTTCAGAATGCATATTAGTAAACAGTTTGAGATCTAAAGCCTGTTTTCCACTAGGCGAATGTGTTCATGCGAATTGCAAAGAAAAAAGTTGTGCTAACTGTCCACTACAAAAGCTGCAATTTTCATTTTCATAGCGTGTCTGCTGAGCTTTTCAATTCGCATGAAAGCGTCATAGTACATTTCCTAAGCTCTGATTGGTTGCGCAATTTTTCGCTTTGCAAAATTCGTTGAGACATTGTCAACCATATGTACTTTATTTCCTTTTTGAAACATGGTTTTTGCCATGTACAAAACAATATAATATCATAATGCACATTTATATAATTTTTTACTTCATAAGTTCTGTATTCTAAGGTAAATTTTAAATATTCTTGAAATTTAACAGATAATAGAATATTCATACAGTACATTCATGACTTTTGTATTTCTTTTAAACAATCAACCAATTAAGCCAAAGATAATTAGATTTTCTGCATTTAAATGACAGCCTGGGGAATTGATGCATAGTTAAATCAGCTTTATTACATTCAAAATTGAGACTCCTCAAAAGTTCACACTGATTACAATTTACACTTCACGTACACTAGGTACTGCGTGTGAATTGAAAAATCATATTCATAAAACTCTATGAATCTACAATTATTATAACAAGAGCAATCAGAGAGTTGCTAGCAGTAAAAAGAGAAAAAGGATCAAGAATACTGATAAAGATCCGTCTAAAATAATAAAGTGGTCCAGAATTGGGATACTGGTCCAGATTGCCTCCAATGTAATGGGTACGTCCGTGACCACATGTCTATCTGTGGTTTCAATTTGGTGAAGATTGGTCTTAGTTTTGATCCTGCTAACAGACAAACATACCCACAACTATCTCAGACAAAAATATAATCACCTACTGTAGGCGGAAATAATAATTAGTCATTCTTATAGCGCACATAACTAAGTGCCCAATGCCCTGGAAACATTATTGCCCGTGGTCATTTTGTATCAAACATGGGAACATAATTCCATAATGTTGCAGCTGATAATCAGTGCAGTTTAATGAGCTTTGCACATACAAAGTACCCATTTGTACACCTGGGTGGAGAGGCAAATGTAAAGCGTCTTTACCTAAAGGACACAGCAATGTGACTTCCCCAGCTCGAGAGTCCATTGCCCAACACTCTCTACCATTGATTATTCAACATTATCAAGTATTATATTATGCTAATGCTCTGTCTACACTATCAAACTTCATGTGACAAAAAATGTGCCCATATATGGACATGATGATGTCATATCACCACCATATTTGGGCACATCACATTTTTTTGTCACACAATGTTTGATAGTGTAGACAGAGCTTAAAGATAGTTAGCACAATGTCACACAAATAATCCACAATAAAAAAAATATAAAGGAAATCTGAATATTAAACTCACATCCTGCCAAGCCCGCTTCATCCATTTTTGGTTTCTGTACACTAAAAAGAAAAAAATTAGTTTTATTAAAATGTAATTTAAAACCATAATAGCATTATTAATAATAAAAAGTATTCCAAATATTCAGTCATAACTCTTCACTAAAGTAAAATAAACAATTTTTATAATACATTACTACTTTTTGTAGTATTTAATTATAAACATTATTTCTGTTAAATATTTACTTTTTTTTTAGAATCATTTATAATGAAAGCATATGACAGATTGTTACTGTAGGCTATAATGAATGAGCTATTTGTCATTGATTTTCCACACACTATGTATATGCAGACTACTGTACAACCTTCAAGATACAGTAGCAGAGGTTTGCATAAAATTCAATAGTTTTTAAATGTCAACATAGCTGAAATGTGAATATTTTCTGTAAAAAATTACTATCATTACAGAAAAGAATTATTATTTTGGAGAAAATTAAAGTAATTTGGTCTTTTTTCAATTTCAAAATTCTTTCAATTTCAAAAGATTATATATTATACTGTTTGACTATATAGTAGAGTTGTGGTTTGGTGTTTATGATGTTGTCTAACAATCAAAGGGTCCTTGCTTCAAGTCCTGTCAAACATTTTTTTTAATTGACAAATTACAACTCCACTCCCAAAGACTTATAATAAGACTTTTTTTGTAGAGATCTTGTGTAATGTTTGTTGTGTGAACAGGATTGCCACCTTTAAGAAGGATAGTGAATGAATTCATTTATGGTTATCCTTGGCAATTTGCCTAATAAAAACAAAAATACAGAAATATCAGGAAAGCTGGAAAGGGAATTACCATCCAATGTCATGTTGAAGTGTGCAGTAACACCATATTATCCTGAAGCCATGATTGCTTTCTCCCAAAAAAAAGAGGGAAAGACAAAGACTATGCAAGGGGGAATTTCCCTACCATTGTTTTTACCAGCACTGCAATCTGATCTAATAAATAGTAACTGTAGATTAGTAACAACTCTATCATTATTACACACCCAAGTAGAATTCTTGTCATTTGATTGGAAAATCGTAGGTCACATGACATTTAATAGATGTACACTAATCAAACTAAGTGTAATATCCACAGTGGGGGGGGGGGGGGGGGGAATCAAATAGCACTGCCTATTTCTTTCTTTGGCTTTGGCATATAAACATTAAAATTTAAAATGGCACTCAATCAGAACTAACATTTATGGTGCCTCTCCATAAACATTTATGGAGACTAGCGAATGTATAGTACTATTTAGACCTAAAACGCACTTCAATTTAGCTTTATTGTTAATTGCTAATCTGCCTTTCTACTAGCCTACAGTACCTTAGGCTAGCTACAGTAAGCCTAGTAATATGTTGTTCGGTTGCTGACATAATTCACAGAAGGTGTGTCATAAAACAAATAAAATGTTTTATATTCATGAAATAAAGAAAATAATTTTATTGGGTAAAATATGAAAATATAACCTTTCATCTTTCACCTCATACAATTATTTGCCCCATCGAACTCATTATTCATTCATTATTTGTATAACACAAAATTCTTTCATTCTTCAGTCTACTACTGATACATGTATTTGGGGCAGATCACTTATGCTTCAACTGACGTGTACACATATTGATTTCCTACACCAAATTGAATCCACAGCTCAAATGTACAGTATGCTGACTAAAATGATTTATTTGAAGTCGTACAATTTATTTCTTGCATTAATTTTTGAAAATCTTGATTCTATAACTTGAATATCGTGTGACTAATCAGCAATATGGTGTCCATATCAATAATATATGTTGAAATGATGAAATTTACGTGCAGAATAATCATGGGAATCCAAATGGCAAGAGACTAGTACTAAATTTCAGTATGATTGTAAAATATATTCACTTTACAATATTCTTTAAAACTCATTAAAAAAAAAAAGCATCCTTTTTTGAAGGTTTTGATAGGTGATGTTCGTTATTTAACCTAAGACCTAGCCTGGTTAACAAAGAAACTTTTTAAACACGGCCACCAAGCCAAGTGTACACATTCTGCGGACCATGTCAGCAGGGGGCTGACCACCATCGCTTGTGCCTCAAAATAACCGTCATGTTCTGTTAATCACCATCCTTTTCGTTTACTGTACCAATGCGAAAGCTCTCTTAATAAGTATTTAATGTGCAGTTAACATAGTATTGAATACTGTAGTACATATCTTCTATTCTAAAGCACTGACTACACTATCAAACTAGTTTGACAAAAAATGTACCCAAATATGGTAGTGATATGCCCAAATGTGGTAGTGATATGACATCATCATGTCCATATAAGGACACATCACATTTTGTTGTCACATAAACTTTGATACTAGTGTAGATCTTAAAAAGACATTGAAAAATGCCCAATGTCATTGTCATTATCTGTGATCTAGTCTATAAACTTGCTCATTCTATCCATCTATCAACAAAAGATTATGGTACTCCTTTTTTATAGGTCTCTGTTTTTCTTCGAAGTATTGGCTATTTATATTTATCCATCAGGCAACTTCAATTTGTCAATTTCGATACAGCTTTAAAACTCATATTTTTAACTTGTCTTTTAATTTTCTGGCATTTTTATTTTAAAGAGCATTTGAGGCTGTATCATAATGCGCTATACAAACTTAAATAAGTATTTCAAATACTAAAATAAAACCCTAAAATGTCTACCAACAAGACCATACTGTAGTATTCGTATTGGATAAATCATACAATTAGATTGAAGTGCTGTTTACTCAAGGGCAAGCAATAAGAAAAGTAGGCAATTAAACTACTGAAAGGCATTTGTACATTCTGTAATACACTAAGTACCATAGGCTGTGTTGATGATAAAGCTGAAATGGCCGATTCGTCAAAAAACCTAACTGTTCACAAAAAGTAACTCCTACTGTAATTATTTGAATGCTCAGTGTAGAATGACGGATACCGTATTGAATTGATGAAGTATAGCGCACTATAGTAGTACGTTGAACATTAATTACAACAGTTCGGCAATCTTTACTATACCATAATTGTAACAAAACTAGGTTGCCTTTATAGATTATTTTATTGAACTGAACTTCACTTTTTATTATTATATGGATGATTGAGAAAGTAAAGATGGTATATTCTCAGTGCTACAGTATCTTCACATATGACAATATTTGTCCAATATGATTAGCAAATTCCGTAATACAGCATCTCATGTGTGTCACTTGTGATGCCTGTATCATGGAAGGTTATTGTATTTTAAGTGTTTATAGGATTTATGATATCATAGTGAAATATAAGAATTGGCTGTTCTATTTATATTCTCAGACATTCTTAAGTGTGGTTTATGTCCAGGTATCTGTGAGAAAGTGATTAAGAATGGGAATGGGGCTCAGTGATGACCACTTACCTTGCACTTTCCTATTGTTTACTTCAACATCAGCATTGTGTCTTTTCTAAAGTAACAACAAAACAAAATAATTTAATAATTTTATGACACTACACTGTGTAATGGCAAAAATACATAACTCTATAGATCGATGGTAATTTTTTTTCTTAGTCCAACATAGACTGGAGAAAGGCTTTTTAAAATTGATTGTGTAGTAGACTAGACTAAAACAGGTGGCTGAGAACAATGAGAAATAGAGTAAATACTTACAAAATCTTCAATTATTTCTTTGACGGCGGACACAAACAGAATGAATAAAAGTGGAACAAGCGTAGTGTAGCGCCCTGTTGGTGAAACCCCTGGAATTTGCTGAAAAAAAATATATAAACAAAATTCAATTACTGAAGAGATGGGTGACAAAATCTATAAACCAAATTTTTTTTTTTCAATGGACTTTTTGGAAAGCTGGCAAGTTCAATTTTCTGTAGACTCAATACAGTTTTTTAGCAAAAGATACTGAATGTGTTACATGCAATTTTTACTATCAGAATTAAATACAGCCAAACCTATTTTGTGTTCAATTATTACAGATAAAATGAAGATAATTATCAGTTATATTGCAGGATCAGAGTTTTATTGAAGACAGAGAGTAATTAAGAGATATCACATGTATTTTATACTGTTACTTTTATTGTAACTTAGATATGATTCGAAACAGCTTAAATCCATTCTATGATTGCTTGCTAACTAGTTGTGTGTGTACACATATTTAATATACAGTTTAACTGTTGTCCTTTGTGCAAATGACATTTGTGACCTTATAAAATAGCAGATTGATTAATGAATTAAAAGCATTTGCCATGGATAATCCATCACTACAGTTTCTTCTTCTTCAATATCAAATAACTTGTGTATTGATTTTGTTTATATTTCTAATCTCACGAGTTCTTTACCTGATGCATAAATTATGCTACCTCTAGAACCATCAAGGTTAAAACTAAGGAGTATGTACAAAATAGAAAAATCACATTTTAGTTAAAAAAATTCTATCTAGTAAAACTGCAGGAAAAGTATATGTTGGTTTTTTTTTTGTCTTGTGTGGGTTCGTCCCACTTTTGTTATAGTTCTATAAATATAATAATATATGTATATATGCACATTTATATATTTCTCTTACTTAAAAGGTACTGTACATTGTTAAAAAAATACATATCTTTTGAACAGTATATACATAAGACTAAGATTATTTTGATGTTAAAAAGAAACTACATTTACATTCATATACATTTTTAAAAATACAATTAGTTAAAATATGTCGATGGCAATAAAATGACGATAAAAATTGATTTAAAAAAAAAACGTACTTATGAAAAGTGATTATTGTTGTTTTATTCTGTTTGTTTCCGTATATGTTGGTTTATATGAGGAAATACAGTAGTTTTCTATTTTCTAATATTACAATAATCTAAAGCTATTTATTTTGATACCTCTTTAATTACAATATTGTAATTTTGGTTTGTTTTTTTATTCTCTTTTGTGGGCCAACTTTTATTGCACATACACAGTATGATAAACAATATGAATATTTAAACGATATTACAGTCTCTGTCTGAGGTCAATACAGTAGATTAATTATGTTGATATTATGTTGAAATCACAATATCATAAAAACAATTAAGTAAACAGTGAAAATGTATATTACAGAGCATAAAACAGTATAAATATTTACATCAGTTTTAAAAATTGAGATTCAGTAATTTTTTTGTAATGACCAAACAGATTTGTAATTATAAATTATCATGAATATTTTTTCCTGGGCAGATTATGCAGTACCGGTATGGTAATACTTCTGGGGACAAATTTACAATTTACTGTCAATGTGTATTAATCATTTTTCATTCATTTACTGTACTACAGTAGTTAATGAGCCAGTGGACGACCTGACAATGAGAAAGGTCACCCGTTTTGCTCGTAATACGTTCAGAGCTATCTACTAAATGAGGCCTTAATAAGTATTAGAAAATTAGCTTGGAACATATGCTAGAGTAGCAAATTACAATGTTCTACTATTAGACTACTATGATGTGATGTGACATGATTATCATAAAATACTGTAGTGAACTACGCTGTTGAAAGGAGCTTGTTCCCAATAGGAAAATGTTAGTAATGCACTTACGTAATTGTTTTGTATAAAGTATTTATTTTACTGCGTTTATGTTTGGGAGGGTTTTTAGTGGAGGAAATTATTCAAGGGAGGCATTTATTATTTTTTTGGTGTACAGTAATCTGGTAACAAGGATAATCAAATAAATTCTCCCAAATATGAAAAAATACAACACAATTAATAGCCTATAGTAAATATTCTTTAAAAATAATTGGTTAATTATAGATCATGGAAGTCAATGAATTCTACTACAAATAGAAATGTGTTACAGTATAATAAAATATTGTGTGCATGTGACAGGGAGTTTATTTGAGGAAAAAAATAAAGACCTGGGGAATTTATTGCAAACGATGTCTTATAGGGGAGGGGGTTGGCTGTTTTTCAAAGTGGGGTGGAACAGATTATTTGAATAATATAGTTATTATGTATATAATATTCTTACCTTGAAATTCAAGTTTGGCAATAATCATAATGAATAAATTTAATCATTGATTTTTAAACATGGGAAAATAAAAAAAAAAACTATGTTTGTTGTTTTTCTATGTCACTTTTGAGGACCTAAAATGATAATGATAATGATAACAAATGATAATGATAATGATAACAAATGATAATGGATACTCAAATAGCAGTCAATGTTGCAGTAACAATACCAGTAATAATTAGCAGTAAAAACAGATTCATGAAAATAATTAATTTGTCAGATGTTGCAATTGGCAGACAGTTTGCCTGCTGTTGACGAGCAATATGTTATAACATTAAAGTATATTTTATTGTGATACATATTTTTTACATGAAAACATATATGGACATGATGATGTCATATCATCACTCATATTTGGGCATAATTACCATATTTGAACACATCACACTTTTTGTCAAACTAGTTTGAATAATAGTGTACTGTAGACAAAGCTTTAGATTAGGTTACATCAAAAGGAGCGTTTAAAGGTTTTCATTACTCAAGTTAAAATGTTACCCGTTTAGAAGCCTAAGGAATAACAGAGATTACATGGCCATATTTTGGATATTAAATTATTGTAATGTTTATGGCTTTATTAAAATCAAACTTGGTACTAACATAAACCTACCTGCATTAGAGCAATGAACAGAAAAAAGATGTTGGCATAGCGGCGAAATTGTTCATACAGAAAGATGGGAATAAATGTCAAAAATGTATATTTTCCAGTGCTAAAAACAAAGATAATGAAAATAATTAAAATATTACTATTACTCTAATGCATTATATAGTATAAATGATTACTGTATGTCACATATTGCATTGGTTCATTTAATATTATAATCAATCAATCTATTGATCAGTTAAACCACATTGGGAATTCCCTTACAAGGTAAAATTTATTAACAAGATAAAAATGTTAATAGGATTACACTGTAAAGTGTGCAGTACACCACATATTAGTTCTAAAAAGAACTGTTGAGTTTCTCAACATTTCGATCAATATTAGTATGTGATAGTCCTCAGGAGTGAGAATGCAGAAAGTCCAGGAAACTTGGAATACAAGTAAAATAGGGTGGGACTGGTGTGAAAGCTAAAACAATAGCTGGGTTGGAAGGGATTGAATGAAACTAGCTAGAGAAGAGCATTGTTTCTGGGAGGTGTGATATGAATAAACAAGAATATAAAATATTTGATTAGAAAACATTTTTTCATTATTTGAACACAATATTTGAAAGGTTAAATGGCCTATTAACTGGACTGTCGAAAACTAGGCCATACTGTAGGCCCATAAAAAAAATTGTCATTTAGCCAGTTTCATGTTGCAATAATTCATGCAATGTACCACCTAATCATGGAAATGAAGCTACAGTACTGTACATATGCACACTCATGCACAGCATGTGATATTATGTAATCAACAAATCTAATGGCAAGGATGTTAGACTATCATTTTCATAACGGATGTCATTGACAAATAAGTCTTATCTACTACTGGTTGTAGAATGTATTGCTGCTTTATTAGCAAGTTTCTATTTGCTCAATGAATGTGATAACGTGTCATTTCTCTGTGCTGGATAGGAAAATAATTTGTACAATTAATTAATAATAGCCCAACACAAAAATTGCTAAATCCAATGTGCCACTTACTTCACTCTATTTGTCAAGAAGTCTGTTGTGTGTAGGTGTCGGAATGAGATCATTCGTGACGTACTGTCATCGTGACTGCGCGCCCCACGCTCGTGAATGTGCACGCCTTCCTCTGTATAAGACAAAAGCTGGTTGCTAGTTGTAGAATCAACGTTTTCACTTTCTAAACACCAAACATCAAGAAAAAGAAAAACACCGAAAGAAACATGCGGGTCAAAATAAAAATCACAACTATAAATTCAACAATAACAACAACAAGCTAGCAAAATACTGTAAGATTTAACATATCATGCAACATTATAAGGAACCATGTCAAGATTATTCTACTGCAGCTACTGCAGTAAATATACATTGTTTACTCTTCTTTAAGCTCTTCATTCATGTTTGGTGTAATCAACACACTGCCTCAACTTCTACAGTACATTGAAAAAAACTAAAATCACTGATACAGTACTGTATGTTACTGCAGTAAGCAAATGTACAGTAGTTACTGCAGTGACAGCAGTATAATCATTTTGACATGATCCCTAACGATTAGAACAAGAAAAATATAGTTTGAAATATTTACAAATGTTTTAAAGCCATGCACTATTAAAATAATGTGCTAATATTAATATTATTATTGTGCGTTTAGAATTAAAATTTCTTGCATTCTGTTTCTAAATTTAACCATATCAATCATGATCAAAGAATCCCATAATGTTAAAGTGTTGATTGAAAATGTGTGTAATCTTTGTTTTGTAAATGATGTAAATTATTTTCTAGAATCTTACCACCAGCAAAGCGGACTAGATTCCAATTGTTAGCATAAAAATAAAAGAGAAATCATATCGTAGAACAACTATTAAATAGAAAACACGTTCAAAATATGTTCAAATATGTGTTGATACTGTTATGAAATAACAAGTTAAATTAATGTTGTCAAATTACATTAAATAGTATCTAAAAAATAAATCTAGAAAATAATGTATTTGGATTGCAGGCAAAAAAAAATGTTTTTTTTTAGTTTTCAAAAATTAAATTGATATTTATTTTTTATGTCTGAAATCTTAATACCTACAAAATGTTCACTGCTTTTTAAAGGAAATGGTAATGTATCTGTTTGCTAAATTACTGTATTTAATTTAAGACAATACGAATATTAAAGGATGTCCATATTATTTTAGTTTAAAACCCCACCCACTTTGTGTTTATTTTTCCAATATATTCGACATAAAATTAAAAAAGTCCTTGCACCCATTTCTAAAACTATAGTTTTTACAGTATTCTCCCAATATAGAAATTAAGTCCTGCAAATTAAAGCGAAGAACCAAATTTTACTTGTAAATAATCTATACAGAAAAGTAAAAAAAATATTGTTCTTTGTCTATACAATTTGACATAATTACAGTAGCCTCCAATTTCTCTTGGTCTATGTTTTTAATGACCTGGCCAAATAACTATTATTTTATTTTATGTATTATTTTCTTCGCACCATTTTTTATACTGGTTTGAGCAAATTTAATCTGGCAAATCTGGCGTTTTGGCAAAACACAAGTTAACCACTGTTTTACAATGTAATCCATACAGCACATTGTTTGCCTCAATAACTCTTAGAAAAAGTCTTTTAGATATTTGTTTTGTAAAAACTGGTAATTTCTTTGATCATGATTTTAAAATGGATAATAATTAAATCATGTCGGTACCTTGAATGTAACCTGTATCCATTGCAGGACTACTAATGGTACATGGCCCTTGCTGTACACTGCCTAGAAAATGTAATATGACCTTTTATTGGTAAAAATACTGAGCAATCATCTACAGTAGGTTAGGTAAATAATTAATTATAATTTTTGTTATTTGATTTTATAATCCACTGTATAACTAATTGAGATGGCCTATACCCTGAAATATGGGTCAAAGGTCAAAAAAGCTATTTCCTGCTATTTTTTTGGCCAAAGTTTTCATTAGACTTGATAGGAAAGAAAATTTTTTTAAACAATTTGACACAAAAGCAAAAGTCTGTTGTCAGTATTTTTAAAGATCGCATATTAATGCAATATAGCCACCATTTTGAATTATGCAAATTATGTGACCCCTAAGGGTAAATAATTTTGCATGGCAATTGAAATTTGGTCATTTTGCAAGATTTTGAACTAAAATAACACCACTAATGTAATAATCCAAAGACAATTTTTATCCTTAGCTTGATCAGTGGTCCTAATGTATTGTGTGACCATCTGAAGTGTCTTGATTAATGGTCATTCATTTAACCAATTTTGTAGTTATATTTCATGGTGGTACTGAAATGTTCCCCCTTGTATTGACACCTTCAGTGACTTTACATTCCTTTTTTAAAATCCCAAGATAATCAAATAATTCTATCAAAATTCATATTGAAATTTGCCTTATCATAGAGATTCATTTGTAATGTCATGGGTTCAATTTGCCTCTTTAAACCACTGTATAAATTTACTTTTTTATCAAGTAAAAAAGCTAGTAGTACAGAAAACATTTGCTGCTAGTGGATCTAACTAGCAAAATGTGACAAACCCTACTTTTACTACTACACTAGCAAGCAACACTGGTTCAAGTAATTCTACAAAAAGTTGAATCTACTGTACAGAAAGTAACAGTATCATGACTACTGTAGTAATAGTAAAAAGTATTAAACTATTTCTTCAAAACAAAAGAAAACATTAGCTTGTTTTTTTCAACTAGGGTGTATACAAACACAAGTAATTTTCTAGTTTTCTAATTTCAATTTTAAGCAGTGATCTAAACTATGATTATGTTTTTAGGTAAATTGTATTGGTAATTTCTTTGATCATGAGTTTCACTTATTCTATAATTTAGAATTAATTTGTTTGTACCTTGAATAAAAGCTGTGTCCTTTTCAGCGTCAGTGCACGTATCTTCTTGTACACTGCCTATATAAAATTTAGCACATAAATATAAAATGGCATTTTACATACATATTTCATGCGGGAGGCCGTATAGAAAAGAATAGCAAATTATTGTAAATTATAAATAATCAAGTACTTTTGTAAACTATATTATTACAAATGATATTAATTGTGTATAATAGATTAATTAGATATTAATGCAAACTGTATACTTAGATACATGCCTAATATAAATCATAATTATTTATAATTCGAAACAAAATATCTGTAAACTATAAAATAATTGCAATTTGTACAGTATACATTACTGTAGGTTAATAATAAATCAAGCAGATAAATAAGAAAATAAACTACTAGTAAAAGCTATATAATTATAATAACAGTAAGTAGGAAGATGTAAATTAAAGATTTAAATTGTACCCCACAAATAAAGAAGAATAAATAAAAACTAAACATTGTATGGCCATTTTGAATTGTAGTTTAGTATTTAATATCCACTTAACAGTTAAATTTAACACAAAATAAAAATGTACTTTTGGTCGAGAATTTTTTCCTTGAAATTACAAGTTAATTTACAAGTAAATTTTGTTTTTAATTTTTCGAACAAATTTTTGGATTAATTATTCAATTGTGACATTGAAATGGCTTCAACAAAATATTGTTTAAACATTTTTTTATTCAGGGGACAATATATCTTATTGTAAATAAAAGAAAAAATAATAACAGTGTAAAGTAGTAGTTTAAAAAAACCTATATTGTTTTGAATGACAGAAGGATCACCAAATATTACAGTTATAGTTCACACTATTTCATAATCTAAACATGTATTCACACGGTAAACAATAAACAATTAAATGTTGATTTAGTGAACAAAGGGAAACTACACAGTAGGGAAATCAATCAATACCACTCCAGTACCATACTACAGTATACAAACACTAGACACACAGGCAACAAACAATAGTATCAGAAAAAACACAATGTCATGTGGACAGGCAAATCTATCAAATGTATTATTACTAGGAATAGGAGATAAAATCAGTTTATAATATAGAATTGCACAAACAAAATATGTTTATTTTGCATACAGTAGGCCTAGTGATTTCCACCTACCGACTGTAACAGATTATCTCCATTTATATAGGCAGCCGTTAGGGCCAGAATAGACAATAGAGGAAATATAAAATATAATATATATATATCTATTTCCTCCATGAATATACAGTATTATGCAGAAAGGAAAATAAAAAAAAAGAAAAACACGGAAATGACAAAACATGGTACATACTAACTAAACAACAGTATGTTCTGTGTTTTACATTTTTCCTTTACGTTTTTGCGTTAAAATGTCCTTTTTTTGCGCGTTTTGCTTTGTTCTTTCTGCATATATTATACAGTACTGTCAATTCTGGTCCTAACTAATGGCCGCCCCCATACATTTAGGTATATAAATGATCGGTTAAATATCATAATCTAACATAACAATGACATTTTATATTGTACTATGATAATACGGCACTGTGTTTAAGGTTAGAGTATAATAATAAGACTATAATAATAACTACTTATGTATGCTGGACAACCAAACAAATATTACCAGTTACTAAATTCTTTAGACCTCATCGATAATCAAATGCAATACAAAATCTTATACAATAAAATGGGTTTGGATCGTAAGAAACGGTTAATCTAAGAACACACAACATTCCACAAAAATGACTGAACACATTAACTTTAGTTTTTTAAACAATCCAGTGACAATGACATCGACCATGTTCACTGGACTGCCGGTCTGCATTGAATTGCTGCAAATGTATTTATTAATAATAATATTTATTTTATTGCTTACCATCCAGACGAGAAAAATCAGCCATTATGTCAAGTTTGATAGCTCATTCAAGTAAATCCAAGAACGTTTAATGTTTAGTTCATTCAAATTGATCTTTATCAGAATTTTGTAGCAAGAGCCCGCTAGGCCAAGGCTAGCCTGATTATTTATTCAAGATCCACCAAATGTTACGTCCTCACCCGGGGATGATTGCCCTTCTTGTCAAGTATTGCTAGCCTAGGATTTTACAGATGATTATCCGTGTCGGTAAAAATACGATCTACTAATCGAAAGTTTAATCCTTTATATCCAATATTATTTTAATTGTAGCCTTCATATTGTATTCTTCAAAGGCCACAACAGCCGCATGAAAAACTAATCCTTGAAATTAGACAAAAAGATGAAATTTAATGCGAATGGTTGCCTCTCCTCCTCTTTTCTGGATCTTTTCACGACGAACACCGGTCTCTTTCTTAATAATTTAATTCGTCGGAAACAAAAACGACGCCCTCTACATGTACAACCTGTAAAAACTTTTCTATTAAAATATTAAATAGAGGCACAATTTTAATTTACAAAGTAAAACGCTATATATTGAAATATTTTTGCTGGTTTTATTCTAATATAAAACCAATTCAAAAACGTTTTTAGTTATTAATATTTCCGATTTAATGGTCATACACCTAAGAGTAATAGATACCGAAGCAATGTCTGTAGTATGCAATAAATACACATCAACATAATCTTTGATTTATTTAATTATTTTAATCTTCAATACACACAGGCATTTCTCACAAGAAAAAGTCATATTTCATATAAATAATAAAAAAAAAAACGGAAGCGACTGTGTAGATTTGAAAATGCCACAATATGAATATTTTTGAAAAAATGGGCTACTATACAAACAAACATTAACAAAATATTGTTATAGATTATGAACTAAATTTAATGCACGCAGTCAAAACATATTTTTTTCTTTATATC
The DNA here is from genome assembly GCF_964355755.1 of Antedon mediterranea. Classification (NCBI taxonomy): domain Eukaryota; kingdom Metazoa; phylum Echinodermata; class Crinoidea; order Comatulida; family Antedonidae; genus Antedon; species Antedon mediterranea. Next base: position 23,276,886 of record NC_092674.1, on the reverse strand, counting down.
AATAATTACATTATTATTATTATCAGTTATGTACATTTAAATATGACACATATGTACTGTACAACCAGGGATCACTCTTCCCTGGTACAACTTTCACCGAGAATAACAGGCATATTTTGGATGTAGTCAGAATGCTACCCAACAAACATATTTTCTACTCATTTCTTAATTAATCCATAATTTTTTTTAATGCAATTTTGATCCCACTCCACTAAAAATATGATATTGATATTAGAAAGTATTTCCTGTACATTACACATTGTTATTTCAGCATTGTTATTACACTTTAAACTACTTAACTAGATTTTACAAAGACTTCACTAGGTCTACATGAGTTAACTAGGTTAACCAGTATTGACTAGAGTATTTTCTTTTATATATAAAAAAAACAAAGAAAGACAATTAACAGGTATATAAGTAATATGCACCATTGTATTTTGAAGTAATGTAGTCATTGTGTACCTTTTTGTATACAGCAGAACTCATATTCAGCGGACACCTTCGGGACCCAACAAAGTGTTCCTTAATAGGGTCCCCCATTAATAGGGGTTGGACATAGTTTTAAAACATATATTGTCACTCATTCATTTTACTGGAAAGTGTCCTTTTTATGGTGCCCTAAAGGGTTCCATTGTAGTCTCTATCTATTTATGGTGCCCTAAAGGGTTCCATTGTAGTCTCTATCTATTTATGGTGCCCTAAAGGGTTCCATTGTAGTCTCTATCTATTTATGGTGCCCTAAAGGGTTCCATTGTAGTCTCTATCTATTTATGGTGCCCTAAAGGGTTCCATTGTAGTCTCTATCTATTTATGGTGCCCTAAAGGGTTCCATTGTAGTCTCTATCTATTTATGGTGCCCTAAAGGGTTCCATTGTAGTCTCTATCTATTTATGGTGCCCTAAAGGGTTCCATTGTAGTCTCCATTGTGAACTGGAGGCTTACAACCAGGTAAGCCCACTTTAGCCATCACGTAGAGACAAATCTAAATCACATCGCATGAAAATAAACATTTAGAAAATGATTTTTATTTTTTATCTTTAATCAATTATTAATTAATCAGGGTGTTCAAGAGTAATTATAGTTTTAAATTTTAGTTTTTAATTATAGTTTAAAATTGGTTTTGCAAAAAGTTAACTGATTTTACAATCTTGAGTTAACTAGGTTACAAAGACTTAACTAGGTTAACCAGGGTTGACTAGTGCAAATGTTGTGTAAAAAGTATTTTATAAATGTATACTACAATATCATACTCTGCTTTTTAAGCAATACACAAATTACATCCTATACATTATAAATAACTTATTCTTAGTGGCGTACCCAGGAGCGGCACTTGAGTAACCCCACTTTTTGTTTAATATTCTATATCCTTTTTAGTAATAATTTTATGTACATACCATATTAACTTCTTTTTCATTATCAGTATAACATCTTTATTTTCTTCATTTTTGGACAATAAACATTATTTTAAGTTTTTTTTAAATATGTACCAATTTTCTGTTCTGGTATTTAAAATTATTTCTGTTATCAGTACATACATAAATCACATCTCTTTCCTTATTCACTGGATACGCTATAGTATTGCACATAAAGCAATGAACACATTTTAAAAACTATCAACTTCTGAAGCATCTGATTCAATATCTACTAGATCCAAATCACAACTATCAGTGTCGTCGCTAGATATATCTCCGACCGGGTCACCGCTCAGCGCAATCCTGGCGTAGTCATCAGTGTCAATGGACTTGCAGAAGTGAATGGCGTATTTGAGTTTCTCGCGTAGGATGGCTTTGCAGGAATATCGCGGCATCTTGAGCAGGAAGAAGCATGTGTATGATTCAGGCATGAAGTGATCAGGGGGATTGTATTTGTCAAGAACCTGTAATAAATAAAAAAAAATGTAATAACAAAATATAAAGCCAAGGATTACCAATAACAAATTAATCAAATTCTCTTTTTGTGAACCGGTTCACTGGTGTAAACCCCCAATCGTCTTTAAAGATGAAAGGTGTTCCTTAAATGGCACACAAGCATTTTGTGTACACTTGACCTACGGCATATAGTCGTTATCAGAGAAGACTCGTTCATCCACCAGAACTAGGAGCGAGTCAACCTCGAACCCCTGCTGATATTGTTGGCTATTTAGGTATGGTTAACGGCATTCCTGCCTTAACTGCGCAACCATTTATTTCATAGTGACTTTGATTAGGCCCTTTTCGGACACAAGACAGCCACAGTGCAACACCTACTCTTTTTGAATAATGTTACTTGATCTTTATCACATATTATGTACATACTCACAGTACCAACGACTTTATGTCAATGGTGGCATTTAAAAAAATAATTCTTTAGATATTTTTAACTGTAATTTTTCTCAATTTAAATGTATTATTAATGAAATTATTTAAATTATCTTTTTTTCATTTTGTATATATTTATATTGGCTCATATTTTATAGTTTAGTTATTTATTTTCAACCTGTTATTGGTGTTTTACACTGTTGGTTTGAAATAAAGAATAAAGAAAGAATAAAGAATAAAGTACATCATGCCTAGAGCAGGTTGACACCAGACACAATGCAAACAATTAGCACATGTCATGTATCAATTAACGCCACTTAGGAGTTAAATAATAGACACGTTTCGCGCTCGCGAGGTCACCGTCAGTTTGACCTTTTAGTGGGTATACAATGGTAAACAAACACAGCGAGAGGTATGTTAAAGCATGGGAGAACTGAGAGATGATCATCTTAAAAAGCAATCGTCAAAACTAGCCTTTTGATGGAATGGCATGGTAAGGATGTTATTTATTTTCTAAACTTATGTTTTATATTCACTGTAGAATTATTTGGGCATTTGGTTCGGAATCATCGACTTTATTTATGTATTGTCATTTTTGGTTTGACACATATATATTATTAGTATTACACTACATCAGTGCATTTAATACATGTTAACTGTTGATTTTATTTACAAATGTTGCGTAAATATATTAATTATTATCTTTCATTCTTCTTCATGCTCCTATTGCATCTTCCATGTATTATGTGATGTTCTTCGGCGCTTAAACAGACACCCAAGCCTCCTAGGCCTAGTAGACGAAGTACCGCATCAGGCAACGCCACCGGGCGGGCGGAGAGCCACAAGCACATCGTGGACGTACCTGTCCTTGAAAAATTTCCAAGATTTTGCGCCACTATCCTTCGGAGCCGACGCAAACCACTCAGCAAGTGTTTGAAAATTAAAAACAGGAATATTATTCAGTGATTTTGTGTAGTTAAATTCACGATTTATCCAACATATGCAACATTTATGATGCACCTTGCAACAAAAGCACTCGGCAGTCGCCATTTCGCTATGCTTCAACACGCACTAGGCGAGAGGTGTTCGGTTTGTTTACAAATCTATACCCACTATTTCTGATTGGTCGCGAGCGCGAAACGTGTCTATTGTGCATGACAAATGGTTAATTCCAGTTCTCCGAAACCACATTAAGCAGACCTCCCAACTCTCCCGAAAATCGCGGGAGTCTCCCGATTTTTTTTGGTTCTTTCTCACTCTCCCTCGAAACCCAAATTTCCCCCGATTTTTTCATTTTTAGATAAAAATTTCCCGATTTTAAATAAGGAACATATACAATATGGCCAAGCCAAGTAATCACATTTTTAACGTTGGATTTTGTTGAATTGACAGGGCGTTGTGAAGTTGGTTGTTTAGTTAAAAGCAAAACAAAAGCCACACGCAAATACCATTGTTCGTAAAAAGCATGGTAGGTCACGACGCGTACGTACAAACAACAAATCATGTACATACGCGTTGTGACATTTGCTCCCAAATCCTTCCTATATTGCATCGCACACGCTATTTGCGATAAACCTTATTCAACTAGTTAAAATATTATTACCGAAAAAAATCTCCCTATTTTTTGCCAATCCAAGTTGGGAGGTCTGCATTAAGTAACAGCACAAAACAACATAATACCTGTAGAACGAAATCACGTCCTCGGAAATCTGCAATAGTCCTTGGTAGTCGAGTCCTTCCCCATACAAAACGAAGGAACAGCGACCTCTCATTGTTGGTGAACTCCTCCATGACCTCCCAAAACCAATGAACCAATGGAGAGGAGCCGTCAATACCTTTATAAGTTGCAACAGACTTAAGAAGATGGAGGGGAATATCTGGGCTGCCACACACCTAAAAATAAATAAATATATGTTTAAAGTAACCTCTTCAGATTCTAAATTGTTAAGCTCTGTCTACACTATCAAACTAGTTTGACAAAAAAGGTGTGATGTGCCCAAATATGGTAGTGATATTCTCAAAATATAGTACTGATATGACAACATCATGTCCATATATGGACATTTTTTTGTCACAGTCAAAAATGTGATTGTACAGTGATTGCAGTTTAACCAATGACATTGCAATCCATAGCAGTTTCAGTGAAATGGGCTTGCAGCGGACTTCATTTTATTTATTTTTTCAATAAACAGCCAGCGGAGAGAAAAAAAAACAATCACAGGCACAGAAAAAACAAAATAGTGAGTAATATAAAAATGATAAATAAAAATGTTAGAACTAAAAATGGATAAACTATCATATCAATATATTTAACATTCAAAGTATTAAAGTTAAAAGCTAATCTTTGAAACATTAATTCGCCCCTAAAAGGTACTCAATTGGTGATTGGATAGAACCGAAGTTGGATGATTTCATTTACTGTATACTATATATATATAAATTGTATTTGGCTTAAGGCACTTTTTAGTTAAATAGCACTTTTGTAGAAGGCATAAAGTCTGTACAATAGGTACATGCACTACTGCACACAAACACAATGAATTCTGTGAGAACTTCCATTGTTCCCAAATTTGTCAATATAATTGAGCATAATTTACCATTGTTTCCAATTCAAAGCCTGTAAACAGGGAGAGAAGTGGAACAGGAACGACCCTTGCCATGCCTTCCCTCACCCACTGCACTTGGTCATCAAACTCATGTAATCTAAAAAATAAATAAGAAAATATCATAAAAGTGCATCTATCATCAGAATTTTACTAAAAATTGGAATATTAAATATCATGCCTTAGGTGGGCATTTAGGTGTGTGTGTGTAGAGTCAATATGAAAGTACAAGTTAGCCGATCTATTGTGTTATTGTATCCTTTGCATTTAATTTGTTAATATTACATAGCCTATGTAAATACGCGAACGTGATTAGTTGAAACTGCATCACATGACTACCGCTGCGAGGATCGTAAATCGTATATATCCTCGAGAACGATGATATTGACTGTGTAATTTTCGCGTAATAATCGTGTCCCCTGTCATTAATCATATAAATTCTCGAGTACGATGATATTGACTGTGTAATTTTCGCGTAATTATCGTGTCCCCTGTCATTAATCATATAAATTCTCGAGTACGATGATATTGACTGTGTAATTTTTGTGTGCAACACTCGCGTTTGCCGATAAATAAACAAAAGTCATCTACTGATCTTGAACTTGCGATGCAATTGTCACTCCATCACAAGACAACGTTTCACCCGCTGCGCCACGAAACTTGCTTGAAGTAATTAATCTTCTAAACTATTTAAGCTATGCATACATAGCGCCCTCATTTGTTATTAGTCGACCCTAAATGTGATGAAACACAGTTTGTGATTGGTCAATACTCACGGTAGTAACCTAGTAACTAGTACGCGCTGAACACCCGGTGATTTGGCTCCTCCTCGAAGATCGAGAAGAAGACAAATTGTTTATTAGGTCTACCTGATTATAATATTATTATTAATAGGCTTATTGATGGAAATTCTCCTGTTAATTTAAACGACCTAAGCCTAAGTGAATATTTTATTGCCAAGGAATCATTAATTAGTAATTATCTGTATATTATTCTTCGCAAGGTAAGGTGTCTAGGCAGGCTTGTTTAAATACAATACAAATACTTAGTATTAGGAGGCCTAGCCTAGCTTCACCCAACCCACCAGCAGACTTGTTCTTGGCTATATAATATAACAGATATTGCCTTTTATATCGGTTAAATATAAGATTTGACATCCCCTCGGGAATGATATTAAGTTCTCGGGGAATATATATTTCCCTCAGCTGGCGCTTCGGGAAATATATATTCCCTCGAACTTAATATCATTCCCTCGGGGATGTCAAATCTTATATTTAACCTCTAAGCAGTCAATATCTGTATAATGTTGTATTACATGCTGTTAGTATCCGTAATTGTATTACATGCTGTTCAATATCCGTAATTAATGAAATAGACTTTGAATAAATGCCCTATACAGTGCCTCCCTCGAATAACGCCTCTGTTGATTATTTATTTCCTCCAATAACCCCACATGCATATATACACAGTATTGTCTTACATTTACCAAGAATGTTAATACAATTTTAACTGTACCGTATTTATCACTTCCTGGTATTAATTGTGTTGTACTTTTTATATCTAGCAGGCATTAATTTGATAATACTGTACATGTTACCATATTACACACACAAAAATAAACGCTCCCCTGAATAGACTGAACATTAAAATATTTATTAGACTAAAAAAAATGCCATTTAAAATGGTTCTATTGCATTTTGTTTTAGAATGTTAGCAAAGCAAGGTTGAAAACTGTCTATAACTGTTCAAATAAAAGTACTACTTGAATGTTTGGACTACCGTAATAGAATTATGTGTGGACCTATGAAACCTATAGTTACTAACAAACTTAATTAAGAGCCAACATGATTCTATCTAACTTGGCCACCATGTCTTTATAGTGATACTAATAGAAACATGCCTCTAAAAGTCATACAAAAATGAATACAATATATAATGCTCTGTCTACACTACCAAACTATGTGACAAAATAATTGTGATGTGATGTGCCCATATATGGACACAATGATGTCATATCACTACCCTATGTGGGCACATCACACTTTGTTGTCAAACGAGTGTAGACAGAGCTTAAGAGGAGAAGATAGTACTGTACCTGTAGTTGAGAGCAGCCTTAACAAACTGGTTTCTGTTTTCAGGTGTAATATGAGGGTGTTTACTGCTTAGCTTAACATCTTGTCCATTTGCACTTGGTGTGCTGAAAGGCATCTCCATCTGTAAGCAGGCTGAAGGCTCTACATCACGAATGTAAATTAAGCCTAGAAAAAAAAGAGAACATGGGTTAAGTCTTAAACCTGATAGTAGTTGGGCTTGGTCACCGTGTACCTTTATTTATTTATTTAAAAAAATTTCATACAAACTCGCCAATTACAGGATGGATAAACTATTTTATAATTTATCGTTCTTATAAACTAATTCTCATTTTATTCATCATGTTACCAATGAAGTTCTATAAAAAATGTAACAAAGCTGGATTTTGATTTTGTGTGACATAATAGCTTTAAATGTGGTGGACACATCCCATATTTAAAAACAATTTTGTTGGTTAATTAAGTGGATGTAGTTGTGTTTGTATCAAATACATATTTCCCGTAGCATTTATGGAAGATAAACAGCTTTCATAATATCCCCCCTCCAATCAATGGATACAAAACATTCATTATTCATGCCAAAGAGTAGGCCATTGAAAAAGGCGGCGCTCAGATTTTGGCCACAGAATATAAATATGGTCACCAATCTTGCATTTCACAAAATTCTTAAATGTTTGTTTTGTATTATATATTTATACTGGGTGACCTCTTCTGTTAAAAACTGGTCTCCCAGATTGGCTAAGTTATGATCAGTGGCTGTGATGTACTAGTACACCGGGGTCACACCCTACTCTTCTAGAAAGATTGACTAGGTTCTTTAAACGTGAACATGCTATAGTATCATTAAATATCATCATTAAATATTGCTTTTACTGTTTAGTACAACTAATACTAAACAGCATGTGATACAAAATTAACCAATCAAATGGCAAGGATACACTCAGTTGTGTATAAAATAAAGTAACTTCCTACCAGGCACATAGTCCTTGTCCATCTCTGTAAGATCAGCAACAGTAAGAGACATGCCAGCTAGCTGCTTCCAGACAGGCTCTGCTAATGATATGCTCAATGGGCTACCAGTACGAATAGCTATACCCATTAAAACACCTGAAAAGTTTTGTATAGATATTAGTATTAAATGGGAGCATTTTCATTTTGGAAGGTTATTAATTCAAATGTATATAAATCATAAAAACTAAGCTCTAAACAACATTTTAACTTTAAATCTTGACATTGTTTAACCTGTGTTTAATGCAGTGTTGTGCAATATATCATTTATAGCGATCTCCACTCTGCACTATCAAGACCTTTTTTTCTCTTGCTCTTTCAACACTATCAAAGTTTATGCTTCAAAAATTGTGCTGTGCCCAAATATAGTAGTGACATGCCCAAATATAGTAGTGATATGTATATATCATCGTGTCCTTATATGGGCACATCACATTTTTTTGTCAAATAAAGTTTATAGTGTAGACAGAGCTTTATACTAAAAACAAGACACTAACCGAGGAAGCGAAACATATTTTGATGGACGGCAGATTTACACATTGGATTGAGAAGGAAACAATCTCTATTAGCACCTAATTCATCACGACCGTTTGGAGTTATAATCAGCAGGGGTACAGATCCATTCTGTAACTCATCACACATCTCTGCAATCGACTCGCTGTACCCACCACCGCAGTCGTCCACACTTTCACCTGAGAAACAAACATGAAATGATTGAAGAATAAAATTTGTTTTATATATCAATTAACAGGGACAGAAGAAATTTTAAATTGCCCGGTGATATATTGAAACTTAATTTAGAAATGATAAAGTTGATACAAGTTTTTTTCTTGACGTTTCATTCAATATCCTGAGGACAATCAAAGTAAATTGATCGAATAGTCAAGAAAGTCAACATTTCTTTTCGTAACTATATATACGTGGTGTAACTTTATATCAACATATTGCTTTCGCCATGCAAACCTTCAAACGCTAAAGATGAGCAAATTAAATTATCGCTAACTTTTATGGGTAGTAAACAACTTACCCGGGTCTGCTAGGTTCTAAATTACCGTATATTTCGGTGTATAAGTCGCACCTGTGTATAAGACGCACCCCCAACTGAGAGTAAAATATCGGTATTTTTTATATCGTCGATGTATAAGACGCACCTTATATTTCATCAAAACAATGTTTTTTTAAATTGTAATCAATATTATTGTAATTATATATTTTGTTATATCTACAACGGCGTCCTTTATTTAGGTTTTTTCTTACCTAGGCTCGGCCGCGCCCAGCCTCAACAAGTTCTTTCTAACTTGTTATTCATGAGTTTCGCCGCAACATCGAGTGCATGACCGTGTGTGTAACACGCACGTGTGTGGGCTAGCCTCGCTCGATCATTTCGAGAGGGCGCACGTTTTCACGGACAATCGTATTCGATTAGTATCCATGTATCCGAGAAGTGTGTACGCTAGGTCCATGCTATAATCACCTGGAGAATATACTAGTCGAATACCGTACACCATGTGCCACCAAAAGAAGGGCTTGCGCTTGGGGTACGGCGATCGTGCGTATAACTACTGTATAAATAAATACTATTCCAATCGTACGACGTAAACGTTTACAAATGAAATTTTATCGGAGCGCCATAATGAACAAATCTTTTCATCATATTTAGTATAACATCATGCTAAAATGACTTGAAAACTAGGCCTAGGCAGAAGCAGGTTGCCGTTACGTTAGTTAGTTACTGTAGCTAGGCCTAGCCTACTCAGGCCTAGCAAACGAGGTGACGATAGCCTAGGCCTATGTACAATTTGTGTGGTGAGGCATTTATGTTCGGTGTATAAGACGCACCCTTAATTTAGAGGTCAAATTTGCGTGTCAAAAGTGCGACTTATACACCGAAATATACGGTAATCAATTAATCACTACTCTTACCTATAAACTTGACTTTCCACACTCTGTGTGGAAGCAGTAGACTTTCGGGGCCAAACTGACTTAGTTTACTACACATCTGACCAAACACTGACTTGCAGCCATCAGGTCCTGCTAGGCCCCCTTTGCTCCTAGACCGCTTCACTTGGATTCTGTTTAACTCTATTACAAGGCCATGCTGTCTGTCTCTTACCATGGTGGCTTGCACTACCTTGCGGAAGGCTGCTTCCTGTGAATGATAAGTTTTTTCTTTGTATAAATATTTGTGGGTAAAAATAAAAAAAAAAAAAAATCCAAAATTTTCATAGATACAAAGTTTGCGGTACACCACATGATATAGTTCCAACATACTTCGATCATCCTAGACTTTATATCAACATATTGATTTTGTCATCAAAACCTTCAAACTATATAATTTTTATAGAATTTTGCAATTTTGGGAATAAAAAGAATGTACTGTACATATTACACAGTAGCACATGTGAGTGTATCTATAATATAAATACAGTAAAATCTGTATAAAGTGGACAACTTCAGGACTTAATAAAGTGTCCCTTTAATAAAGGTGTTCTTTAACTTTGGGTTGGTCATAGTGTTAACACATACATTTTTCCTAATGCTGCAATAAGTAAAAAATGACTCTCTGGAGTTTGCACACCCAAGTTCAGTAATGCTAAACTATACTTAAATCAGGTTTAAACAAGTAAACAGTTTAAATAAGTTATTCCTTCTATTTTTCAAAAAAAAATTACCTTTCCAGAAGAGACCAAAAGTCCTCTGAGGGAATCAATGCCAATTGTATCATATGATTCAACACCAACAGTCATGGCTGCCTTCAGTTTACTGTGCAGGTCAAACATCGATATGGAAGGACAGAACAGCTCAGAGAAATGATAGAGCAACACAAGACGGTTGCGGAGGACTACAATATCGATGTCTTTCAGCAGGTTGTATTCCATCGGTACTGAGCCAGGCATCTTACCAGCATTGACTGGTTTACTTGTGGACCATGCTATGGTGTGTGCCGATCCACATGCTACGTTTGTCATCTTCTTTCCTGTTAAAAAAATATAACATAAAGTTGATAAGTGTTCCTCCTCAATAACGGTTCACTGTAGTTAGGTACGTGTGATGAAATTTCAAACTTGTCAAAACGGAATAAATTATACTTTTTAAAATTCAGCACAAAATTGACTTTGAAAAAAAAAAATTTAAATCGGTCAATACGTTGAATTTATATAATTTAAGATTTTAAGAATAGGCATTTCAGTGGTTAGTGGAAAAAGTTTGTGATACTTTTGTGCTTTTAACTTCGAAATCTCGAAAGAAATATTCAGGACCAACACTTCCACAGTCCCCATCCCTCAATATTTGACATACCCAATATTCTTTCATGGGTAAAGTATCCCCTTAACAAGGGTGTCTGCTGAATAGTGGTGTCCCAAAGTTGGGGGTTTACTGAGGTTTTAACTAAGTACTGTAGATTGTAGTGCTGGAGGTTACCCAAGAGTTCAGACATGTAAAGCACAAAAAGAGATGAAATCTTTTTAAGGATTTGGTCAAATATATAGAATTCAAAGAAGATTAAATTTAGGGTTTAGGTATGTCATAGGCTGGATTTTTAGGTACAAGTGTCGGAGAATCTTCCTGGGCCAAACAATTCTACATTTATATAAAGCAGATAAAGTTAAGATGTTGGACAGCATGACATTCAAACTTTCACAAAGACTTCAAAGAGCAGGTGATGTGTTACCTTGTAATGCTGAAACAAGTCTTGGTCTCTGAATAGCATTTGTTGTACTGTCGCCTAGCTGCCCTTCATCATTATCACCCCAAGTATATACTTCACCTATATAATATAAAATAATAATAATAATGTAGGCTTCGCATATAGTACTGAAAGGATGTGTGGTGCAGTGTGTTGAACATGGAATACTGATTGTGAGATCGTAAGTTTGGATCCACCACTCATCGCATTGCTTGTGTCCTAAGACAATTTACTTGCATTTGCCTCTCTACACCCAGGTGTACAAATAGGTACCCGGTAACCCAACTGTGCTGATTACTAGCTGCAACATTATGGTATACATTAAGTATATTTCCATATAATAATGTACAAAAAATGGCCAGGGTAATAATGTACAGTATGTACAGTGCTTAGAGGTTTCACAACATTAGGCACTTTATAAATCCAAATATTATTTATATTATAATACTAATGCCTGAATTCGCTTAACATATAATTAATATAATAAATAGATTAAGTTTCTTAAGGTATAACAATCATGGTGTTACCTTTGTCTGTACATGCAACACAATGTAATGATCCTGTTGCTATTGCGATTACTTTTTTTCCTTGTAAGGCTGCCACCTTGCGAGGTCGCCTCACATGTTCATCTGTTCCGTGACCTAAACGATGGTAATCACCTTTTCCCCTAAAATATAATTTACGATTTTTAGTCAAGAAGTATTTTCATGAGCATGCAAACATTAATTTTAACACTATTTCCCAACATGCAGTGCGCAAGCTCTGTCCACTTTGTAAACAAATTGATATTGAGATTCAGTTGGCTGAACTATGCTGTTATGACAACAAGAAGAATGTTACATTACATGCTCTCTATTATTTTACAATAGTATGCTTGCACTAAGTACACCAATGCCAAATAGTTGCAGTAGTTATTATAACTGATTACTACATAATTTGAAAAAGAAAATTATATTTCTACAAAATTATTTTTCATTCAAACAAAACTAAACTTACCATGTATGAACAGCCCCAGCTTTTGTAAGTGCTACTGAGAATTGTGAGCCGCACTCCACTTTGCAGACCCCTAATCGAAGCAATGCCTCCACCTTTTGGGGTGTCTTACACCCATCACTGCCACCCCGGCCTAGCTTTCCATAGTCCCCATCACCCCATGACCAGACACAATCATCATCTGTTAGACAAAGGGTCTGAGCATCTCCACTCCCACACGCTACATCAATGACCCGGTACGACTTCAATGCTTCAACCTAAAACAATGTATGAATTAAAAATTATTATTTACTTTAAGAACAAAATTAAATTTCTAACTATATATTTTTTGTTATGATAGGTGTTATTATTTCAGGTCATAAAGCGTATACTCCTCAAACTTGTCAATGGCATCCTACTATGCACAATACATATTAGAGGAAACACATACTGTCTCAAATGTAATTCTATGGCCTGCTCTATGGCAATGAAAAGAGTTACGGATACTACTGCACTTTTTTTAGACTATCTTTAAGGTTAGGTTCAGGTTCAACCACTAACTAGCGTTGCTGTGACGTGGACCTAACCCAATGTGCAGTAGCACCGTAGTTTGTGTATACAACAGGAAGAGGCAACTTACAAGTTTTGGTCGATTTTGGTCCTCACTGTCTCCATGGCCTAGCCTGCCATATCGGCCTTTACCCCATGTATATAGTTCACCGTTTGATATAATACATGCACTGTGGGCTCCTCCACATGATATCATTACAACCTCCTTTCCACGAAGAGTCTCAATTACTCTAGGTCGGTCACATTGTCTATAAACAGAAATGAATAATGAGTGTGAGACAACCTTAGAAGAGTAATTACAAGAGTGGACCTATATCCTAATTGAATGAAATGGGTTAACTTACGTTCTGTTGCCATGACCAAGTTTACCATCTTCAGCTTCTCCCCACGAGTAGACTTCACCCTCAGCTGACAACGCAAGAGCATGCTTCCCACCAGAATTCACCGCTACCATCTTAATAACTACATGTTGAATGGACTCAAGTAGCGTTGGTGTCGACACAGAATCTGTGCCGCCGATACCTAGCCTTCCGCCAGCTCCATATCCAGTTGCGTATACCTTGCCGTCCGCAGTCACTGCAAACAGAGTTTGTTCCCCACCAACAATCTGAATAGGTCGCAGAGCTGTAAACGATTCTATTGAACTTGGTACTTTGACCTTGGCGCCTTCGATACCACCAAGTTGACCTCGATGGTTATGACCCCAACCATAGATTGTGCCACTTCCACCCCATGACAGTATCCAGTCATCAGGTCGTCTAAAAAAAAAGATTTTAACATCAGTTCAGTGTGCCAGATTTCAAGATTGACTGTCGTACCATAGTCAATACAGTTTTGCAATTATTGGTTCATTGTGCTAGGCCTAGGGATCGATTCTCTTAGCCAATATAATTTCTCAATGCTAAATTGGGATAGAGTCTATCCCTAGGCCTAAGGGGACACCTCCCCCTAAAAAGACTTTTAATGATTGTCTAACAACACATAATACTTTTCAGTTCTTTCCTACAACACAACTACAGGGGTTTCCTTATTAAGCAGACATTTTTAGTATTTTAGTATATTTCACAACACCACATTTCAACCAAGCTAATACGATTTATTTCTCAAAGCAACAATTATAGGTGTGTTGTTTTCTCTTAGCAAAGAAAATACATTTTGCTACAAGTGTAAGTTTATTGTGCCAGGCCTATAAGGTTGTACTCTCTTAGCCAAGCCTGGAATTTTACCTGCTCATCCACAGTAGCAGCTGCTGGTCTTGTCCTTGTTGGAATATATGATGGTTCTCATGTTCATACATAACGCTGTCACTGCCTTCCATGCTAATCTCCTGAATCTTCTTGCGTACTTCCTCGCGGAAGCTTGCTGGTAGGATTGTCCTGTCTGCTAATGACTTGGCCACACGTGCAGCAATGCAGTAACGTCTGAACCACGCCCAACGATGCGATTCAGCGCAGGTTTGGAGTCTGTCTAGCCTTAAATCACATGCTAGTGCAACTAGAACCTGAAGAAAAGTGTTAATACAAGTATTGATTAATATGAATTAAAAATCAGACCTAAACACAATTCGCAAAACTATACCAAAGACTTTAAAACCACAAAACAGATTAAAATAAAATGTTTTGTTTCTATTTTTTTTTCAGTGTGTCCACCATATCTATTAGCTCAATGATCGCAACATAAAGTGGAACACCAGCTTTTAACACTACAGCTAATACTCCTGATAAGCTTTGTCTACACAAATTAGTTTGATGTGCCCAAACATGGTAGTGATATGACATCATTGTGTCCTTATATGGGAAGATCACATTTTTGTGTGACATAAAAAGTGTATAGACAGGTTCTTTAAGGGAACACTTCGTTCAGTGCCAAACGGGTTATGGGGCCCTTGAATAGGGTTTTTGATTTTCGATAAATACAGAATACTTACCTTAAAGAAGGGACTGTGTAGAAGATGTTTACCCCCTCTGGTGATAGGATCCTCATATTCATATTGCCTATGAAGGGCATCGGGTAACCCTTTCACAAGAGCTGCTAATGCTGTTCCACTAAATGCCTATAAGTAAATAGTTGTTTATAGATAATTATTTTTCTTTGAAGGTGTGTTTACAGTACAACATTCGGTATCCTCAGATGTTTATAGTTTGGATTTTCTTATCTTACAATTTGGACATACAGTAGGATTTCTCCTTCAGGACACATCTAATATTCAGGAAAAACCCAATTCAGAATAAAGAGAAATATATGTTTCAACACTACAACCAACCTCTATACAGAGGCAACAAGGGAACACTTTGTCCCGAAGGTGTCACTTTAATAGGTGTTCTTTTGTTATATTATTATTTAATTTACTTTCCACACATTCAACAAAATACAACAGATAAAAAGAGCAAAATAAGTATGAATTATTTTAAGCATTGACAACAAAGCAGTTGTCAACATGACAAGTAAACTAAAACCGGTCTGTAGTTTCTAATGACCTGAATTTTCTTATACAATCCACTGTTAAGTGCATTCTATGTGATAGACTGTAGATTGACAAACAAGAGTGAAAAACTTCCACCACCATAAAGCTATGTCAACACTATCAAACTAGTTTGACAAAAAAGTGTAATGTGCCCAAATATGGTAGTGATATGCCCAAATATGGTAGTGATATGCCCAAATATGGTAGTGATATGCCCAAATATGGTAGTGATATGCCCAAAGTTTAAACCTTCCTTAAGCAATTGTTAGCGTAAACACATTTTCAATCTAAAGGATTATTTTATTTTATGGTTCATAAGGTATTTACTAACATTATAAGCACCAGTAATATCATCTGTGACATGATGACCTAAGATGGTGTCAACATTTAATGTCGTTCCAAATTCAGATGCAATGAGCTTCCTTAGGCGTTGTAATGCCCACATCCTTTGACTTGCACCTGAAAAAATGAGTTGAGAATATAAATAAATCTATTAATGAATAAATAAAAATAATAAATAAATACTTATTTTATTTCTAAATCTATTAAAGATACTAAAGGTCCTTTCAGATCAGAGTACAAATAAAACAAAGAAACATGCATTTTACAAATAAATATACAAATAACTATTTTATAAATCAATAATAAAAACACATACCCAGTGAACTAAGTTGTCCGCAAGCTGCTAGTGCAGCAGCCAGACGGTATATGATTTGATTTCTTGCATTCTCCTCAAGATGGAAATCTAGTAGACATTGAACCAGTTCAATTGAAGGTTGTGAAAGAACACGACGATCAGACAACAAGTGCTTAGGTGCTGCAGCGGGCATGATCGGGAAGACTGTGAAGCGCCATCCCCACCCATTCACAGAGCCATCAGTTGTAAACTTCCATTTTAAATCATCACCAACAATTCTCAGCTCTGGAGACCAGTCATTCCACTCCCGACCTGTAAAATATGGTCATGGTTACAAGAGAATGTTTTTATGGTTGTCTGTTGAGTTCTTGCATGTAGGGAATCAAAATGACCGGAAAATAATGCAATTATTGTGCCAGATCTAGAGATTGACTCTCTTTGACAATACAGTTTCTCAACGCTACAGTTGTAGGTTCATTGTGCCAGACCTAGGGATAGACTTTTTAAACTAAACAAATAAAATTTTTGACAATGAAAGAGTAAAATATAGTCAAGGTTATAATCTATACAATAAGAGAGTTTTTATGGTTGTCTGTTGAGTTCTTGCATGTAGGGAATCAAAATGACCGGAAAATAATGCAATTATTGGTTCATTGTGCCAGATCTAAATATTGACTCTCGTAGGCAATACAGTTTCTCAACGCTACAATTGTAGGTTTTTTAAATGGCCAGAATTTTGACATACGATAATAGCATTAGTTAACAACAAAACAAAAAAATACTAATAGGGAGCTTTTGATTTGTGATGATCGATGAATAAACTATATCTTGTTAGAGCAATGTGCACATTCGGGAATATTAGCACTGGTTCAAGCGTCGAATGACGATACATAGATTGACCTGACCTAGGTTGGCCGTCGATACTGGCAAATCAAAAGCTCATTAATATTACCAAACACAACTTTGTACCTGATCTAGTCGAGACTGTTCGTCCAGCTCCATCCATAATGATCAAGGGGTCATGCCTTCGTTCTGTTGAACACTGCCGATCAAATTCCACACGTAGTGCTTCAGCTCCTGAGATAAAAGTACATGTTGTATAGTAAATTGGTGGTAATTTGTTAGAAAACAATGGAATTTAAACCCATAACTGTTTCATAGTCTCAACATATATGGGTGTGAAAATAATTGTAATTATTTTTTTTTATATCCACGACCATTAAAAAATGCCTATTCAACAACAATTTTTCAGAGAGATAATATATTTTGAGATGGTTGAAAATAACTTACCTGGTATTTTGACATGACCATTTGTTGTTGTATCATCTGCATAAGGGTGGTGGCTTTCTTGTACTACTGGCTGAATAGCTAAACGCCCTGTCTCCGTATCACAAGCTACATCTTCCAACTCAGTTACACATAATTCCAGCAACATTTCTGCTACCTAAATAAACATAACACATAATATATGGCATTGTGCGTATGCGTATAAACAAAAATTGATTGCGAGTCACATGGCGTAAAATAGTATATACTATTTAATAAATAGTAATAGTACTTTTTTCATTTTTTTTTGTACGAAAAAAAAAAATATCCACCCTTAAAAAAACAAATCCAATAGCATAGTCTTGTTCTGCGAACGGTGAAATATGAAATTCTATTTTCACTCGGGCTTCACCTCATGAAAAAAGAATTTCATCTTTCACATCATAAAATTATTTGTACCATCGCACTTAAAAACATTCACTATTTCTATAATATTTAATACAAATATAGGTCAATAGTTTAACTCTTCATAAACTAAGACTAATTAGATGAGTACACCTAAAATATGTCACATTTCAAGTAACTTACCAATGGGTAGGCATTAGCCATTGCAGCTAGGACATCAGCTACTGCTTGCTTAGCCCATCCTCCTGCTCGGTTAGCCACAGCTAACTTGAGAACATTAACCAGTAGGCGAGCATCTTGTGGCACAAGCTGACTGGTAAAGTCATCTAGGCCAGGAGCAGCGGCAGGAGAATCTTGCTCACCTGGACTTGTAACCTACAAGTATACATTATTGGGTCAACTCTGTCTGGTCTACACTATCAAACTTTATGTGACAAAAAAATGTGATGTGCCCATATATGGACACGATGACATATTACTGCCATATTTGGTATCAAAATCAAACTAGTTTGATAGTGTAGCCAGAGCTTAAGAGCTAACTCACAATTGTGGTCTAAAGTGGACTACAAATTATCTTTGATCAGAGAAAAACTTTATAAATGCGTTATATGTGCTATAATCTAATATATAGAACATCTATGAAGGGGACGTATTCGGGACTCAAAGGAGGGGTTCTACTGAGTGTCCTATTAAGAGGTGAGTGTTCCCTCAAATTGCTCCTAAAGCTAAAAACACTAATTATTGATTTAAAAATGCAGTAATATGCATACTTCCTCGGCACTTGTAATAGTTTCTGCAACAAGGTTTGTTGTTGATTTTTTAATCTCTGAGTGTGAACTATGACCTCCATTTGGATTAAGAGCATAATTTTCTTCCAATTCCTGAACAAAAAAATTAAGAAGCATTTTTACATAATGTAATCATCTACAAACAAAACCAAATACACATTTATAATATTACAAGTACCAGCTAATTTTAGGGAAAATATGTTTACCTCTAGAACATCAGTGGTATCACTGCTTGTGAGTAGAATATCTGGTAGTTCAAGTGGAGCTGTGCTTGCAGACATCAGGCTGTCAACTGGACTAGTTAAAGACACACACATTGACTGAGTTTCTGCTACAACTACTGCAGAACCAGACATCATAGAACCTACAACCGCACTTCTAAAATTTAACAGAAAGTTCAATATTAATCAGTATGGCAGCATGTACACCTGGATATAAATAGTACACCTGTTTTTTTACTAATCTTGGTACTTAATGCACCTGGTTTTAATACACCTGGACTTAGATAATACACAGCAGGACTTTTTTTTAGATCTTTCTACAATATCAAGGCCACCTGTGTATGTGAGGTGATAGGCACGCTCTAACTAATAGTAAACAAAATAGGCCAGATTGTTTCATACACAAATGGTGAAAGTTTTTTCTTACCTAGCATATGTTATTTGTAAAGCTGTGAGAATATAACTAAGCGCTTGTTGTTTGGCTGTATTGCTGTCTAGAGACAGTATAATCTTTGCCAATGATGGACGGTGTTTGCCCAAGTTTGATGGTGCTTGACCATCTGGACTTGATGGATGCCCAGGCTCTGTTGATACACCTACGACAGAACAAGAAAGAGCAAGTTATAATTACTGTATAGTATTGTGAACCTTATTATTGACTTCAGCCTAAATACTACTTCCCTAGACACCTGGTCTATGGCATTTATTTACACAACACATAGGACAGCGGCCCGAAGTACATATATGTTAAACACAAAAATGTAATGCAAAATGATTTTTTTTTTAAATGCACAAAGAAATAAATTTAGACATATTTTCAATTAAGGTAATATTTCTGGAATTTAATTTCAGAAGGGAAATTATAAAACATAACTGGTAATAACTCCTGACATAATACAACACATACATACAGTATTTCATATGAAATCAATCAACATAATTACCCAATTCTGACGCTCCTAACGGGTCTCTTGGCGTAGTGAAGAGGACTGGTTCATGCATGAGAGGAACAGAAGCATCGGTTGTTGACCAGGCTACACTGTGGGATGAACCACATGCCACGCGAGTTATACGAACACCTTCCAAGCCTTGGACGAGAGCAGTTTTCTTATTGACTGTGGTTGTACCATTACCTTGCTGCCCGTGATCATTGTCACCCCAAGCAAAAACCTATCAAATACAAATTATATTTTCTTGTAAATCTGATCTTTTTTTTAACGATTTTATGAACAATTTAGCTGGTTAGCTTTCACACAAGCTTTTTCCACATTATCAATGTGAGAATGTATAGATATGCAATTCAAGTGTAGTCAATCATCTGTGGTATAACTTCATCATTATTATTCTAGAAAAGAGACAAATGAATATCTTATGATTAATTAATTTTAAATAGAATTACATTTAGAACAGAAATATATGTTACGAAGACTATTTAGAATACTTTACTTTTCATTTTTTGGAAACAAAACATATAGCGTAACACAAACCTTGCTTTACTAGTATTTTTCTACAACAAAACTATATATAAAATTGGATGGAAATAATACATCAATGAATACTGTATGTGAAATAACTGTACTAATTATCTGGTACCTACCTGGCCTGCATCTGTTACAGCTAAGCAGTGTAGTGCCCCAACTGCCACATGAATGATCTTCTTGCCTTTGAGGCTCTCAACTATCTGGGGCTTACGCACATGGGCATCAGTACCGTGACCTAGTCTGAAATAATCACCTTTACCCCTGTAAAAACAAATATGTAATACTGAAGTAATAGAGATGATAGTATGTGGATATTTAATCCAGTGTGACTGTCAAATAATAGTAGAACATTTAATGACATGACATAAAAACTAACCACAGAAACAGGGGTTGCAGGCAAAAAATGTTCTGGTTGTGTGTGCCTTACTTACTTTATTATTATTAAAAAATTGACAAAACAGGGATTGCACAAAAGAACAGGTCTCGATCAAAGGAATGCCAAGAAAAGTTTAGTTTCAGGACATAGGACATGTGTTCCTTAAACTTGAAAGAGCATTTGCAGACATATGCATTGATATTTTTCTAGTGGGAACCAAGAAAACGTCTAATTTGAGAAAAGGTATCCTTAACTCACCATGTCCATACATGCCCTGCTTTTGTAAGTGCTAAGGAGAACTGAGCTCCACATTCAATTTGAATGACGCCCTGTCCATTAAGACGTTCAACGTTGTGAGGAAAGTTACACCCTTCACTTCCACCGCGACCAAGTTTTCCAAAATCACCATCTCCCCATGAATAGACTCTACCGTCATCTGTCAGGGCTAGCGTCTGTGCATCTCTACTGCCACAGGCTACCATTGTGACTCTCTCACTGGATAATGCTTTGACCTGCTTAGGCCTAAGTTGAGTGGTGTTATCGCCATGACCGAGACGTCCATATTCACCTAAGCCCCATGTGTACAGATCACCATTGCTGGTAACGGCAGCACTGTGTGAACTCCCACACGCAATATCTCGTATTCGCTTCGTCTTCAAGGCATCAATAATTTTAGGTTTATCAACATTCCTATCCAATCAAATAAAAATATACAAATTGTAAGTTCACAAACATGACCTGTATATTTATCAGAGGTATCATATGCAAACCATGCACTAAGAAGAACCCAATAGAAATACAGGAGATTTGTAAAATA
Source organism: Antedon mediterranea (assembly GCF_964355755.1). Classification (NCBI taxonomy): domain Eukaryota; kingdom Metazoa; phylum Echinodermata; class Crinoidea; order Comatulida; family Antedonidae; genus Antedon; species Antedon mediterranea. The sequence goes on along the minus strand of NC_092674.1, from coordinate 23,255,203 downwards.
TGTCAACAAATTAAAACACTGCCATCCATGCAGCGTGTATTAAACACTTACATGCGACTGAAATGGCCAAGTTTGCCATCATCTCCTTCTCCCCAAGAAAACACTTTACCATCAGTTGTCAGGGCCATAGCATGTCGTCCACCTATTGAATGAATACACAAAATGCATATCACAATAACACAATCAAATCAATTTCTGTGAAATAGACAACTTGAACTAAAAAAAATCAACTTTTAAGACAATTTTGAAAATAACCTAAGCAAACATGTTGATATTTTCCCCTTACTAGATAAAGTAGTTCATTCAATAAGACAAAAATAACTGGTTAGATAAAGCCTCAGGTTTTGAAAACCAAAAAAAGATTGACAAATGCCTTGTATTCAATTCAAATTCATTTAACCACGGAGGCCCAGATCAACACATTGTTATTCTTCTCTGAGGTCATGCACATACAAAATACAAATTTCAACAATGCTATGTACACTATATACATATATAATGATATAGAGTTCACATATTGTAAACCAGTAAAATAACTTGCGTGTTAAGACACTTTCGTCAAGTTGTCAACTAGACTTCGTCAGTTGTTATTTTACTGGTTTACAATACAAAACTCATTACTAAATCGAAACAATGAAAATCTTTTTACACACAAATATATATTTTGAAAGCCTTTACTAACCTGAATGCACTGCAATCTTCTTGATCTGGTACTGACTAAGTGACATGAGCTGTTTAGGGGTGGATACATTACATGAGCTGCCAAGTCCAAGACGTCCATTTGTACCTTCACCACATGCATACACTTTGCCTTCTGCTGTAACTATTGACACAAGAAAGATGATTTAATTTATAGTAGTACTGCAATAAACTACTGTAATTAAGTTTTGTATTACAAGGAATTCTGTCAAAATTATTCTACTGCAGTAACATTTTTTTTACTATAAAAAGACAAAAGGACCCCAATGGAACGTAATCCTTTTTGTAAAGATTAATTAGGTCATCCTGAATCTATTGCTTTTTTTACTGTTTTCTTTATCGTATACAAAATGGATTCAAAATAAAACAAACAAACAACAACATGTAGTTATTTTATTTTAATTTATCTTAATTTTAAGTGAGGTATTCACTACAAGAAACAATGAAAATGATTTATTAAAAAAGTAAAAAAAAAAATATGCATACACAGGTTAAAGAGTAAACAAATGTAGTTGCTGCAGTAACTGCAGTAGAATGACTTTTACATGATAGAAACTCACCAACAAATAGACTTTTTGATCCTCCTACAATTTGGACAACTCTTAATCCAGACAGGGACTCATTTAAAACTGGTGTTTTGATCTGAAATAAAAAAAAAAATCACATGTTGATTATCTTTCGGATGAGACAATAAGCCGTTGGTCAATGTGCATGTTTAAGAACGCAGTACACTCTTCGAAAAAAAAATAAGTGGATCGTCTCCTAATGTACTGCCAAATTCACCATTAGAAGGACCTAACCAGAAACAAGTCTTAAGGACTTAGTGGGCTATTCATAGTGTGTAACACCAAAAATAACAACAGCAACAATACACTTGTCGTTTAGAACAGAGCAATACATGAAATTTCAGTTGACACCTAAATCATAGTGAATTACACAGTACAGTTTATATGATCATAATAATTACCTTTGACCCTTTAGGTCCCCCTAACTGATCCTTATCATTCAATCCCCATACAAACACCTTTGTATGAATCTCTGGACCAGAAGTGTTGTTACGTTGCCTAGAAACACTCTGTGTATTGCCTTTACCCTCATCATCAACATCCTCCTCATCTGAGGCAATGAAGGAGAAGTTTGCGGCAATGTCGTCATCTTCGGTTCGCATTCTTCCAGTGATGGTTAGGCCGTGAACTTTGCAGTCAATACCGCTGCTCTTACACTGTCGTATTGCAATTTCAATGTAGCGGTAGTACTAACAAATAAAAAGATTTTTTTTATCTAGTCCAATAGTATTTAGTTTAATACTGTATAACCACCAATTAAGGGAAACCTCCGGACGCAACAAAGTGTCCTATTAATATAGAAGTGCCCTCTGAATAGGGTTAGCCATAGTTCTGGTCTGGTGCCGGCAAATCAAATTGAACGTCAATGTTTCGTTTTTATGTGGCTATGTGCATATTTATCGCCACATGGTGCATCGTGAAAACAAAACATTTATGTTCGATTCAATTTGCCGGTGCCAGACCAGAACTATGCGGTGAAAGACCCTTTAAACTAGTAAAAAAGCTTTTTTTATTGCCTGAGTAAAATAGTAAAATACATCATCATACTTTAAGCACATTATTGCAATAGTGGCAAAATTGTATTACCTCATTCATATCTGAAAGAAGAGTCACTGCAGACTCCACTGGTCCAACCTTGACCGTTTTAATCTCCTGTAGAGTGGTGAGACTGTCACCACCACTAAGGATTATCAGGGATGGCTGATAGCTGCTGTCCGCTGGGTCTACTTGCATCCGAAGACGATACACTAAGATGTCGGGCTGAAGCTCAAGGTGGATCCAATGCTGCAAATATATATTTTATTATAATACAACATACATACAGTAAAAACCTCCTTTGAGACACCACTATAACCTCTAAAAGTGGAAAATTAACATGGGCCAATATATGTTTTATAACAATATGGTCAACTACATTACTATTCTGGGAAAAGCCCTATTAAGTGAACACTTGGTTGGTCCATTAATAAGAATTTTACTGAAATTGTGCTTTATCAGATCAAATAATTATTGGGTCAGCATATTAACTAAGACGGATTAAAATACCATGGTCTTAAACTTAAGCCAAGGCTTTATACCCTCTAAAGAAAAATAAAGGTTATAGTGGAACAAGCTCAGACTACTTCTCTATATCATTATTACTAATTAAAATCTTCACAGGTATCCAGTACAAAAAAATAGAGCTTACTTTTCCCTGTGATCCTGAGCTCTGCCAGTAAGTTGCCTGATTGCCATCTACTAGTCTAGAGATCTGACCTTCTTTAGACGATACCGTTACATTCTTTACACACTTGGACCACTCCTCTATTAGGGTTCCAACTGTTGAGCTGCGGCGTTTACTACGACCTGGTCGGCCCACATTCACGGGTGTAGCTCCTATATAATAAATAAAAATAAATTATTTAATTTGTTATCAAATTACCCAAACTGGAATAAATAAATTAGAGAAACAGTGACAATGCAGTATCCCTGTTGGTATTGGTTACATTTTTGTCAACATACCTGGTACAGCCATACGCATAAATGTGTGTCGATGACATCGCTTTGATCTGTAGCATTTCTCGCAGTAGTCAAAATTAGCACATATACGACATTTGTAACGACAACCAGTTAAAGGCGACATCTGACACCCATCACATCTGAAAACAACAATACAGAATATAACTATGCAGCCTGTAATTTTTATGTAAAGCGCATAGAGATGCATTATGCGCTTAAAAGTCCAAAATTATTATAATGAATGAGGGAAATAAAGGAAACAAACATTTTTGAGTAATATGTTTTACATCGAACATTAAACATACAAATACAATAACAAGGATAGAGGTAAAGATGTTTTTGCTACCTAGTTTGTATAAGAAACTTTATCTAACCCTAACCCTAACACCAGGGGTGTTCCATGAAAAAGGGTCGACTGTAGTGATAAAGCAGTAAAACATATATTTCTTTCGGTAAGTTTTACAAGAAAATGTTCCCTTAATAGAGATGTTCCAAAGGAAGTGTTCTACTCATGTGGAAGTTAGTACTAATGTGATGAATTTCAATCTTGGTGAGAATCTTCAAGTTTTGTCTTGACCTGGTGTGAATTATAGAGTAACTTTACCAAAGTCTCTCAATATTCCACTCTCCCACTAAAATTTCATTTCATTCATTATTTATTTGGTCTATTTGAGTATATACATAACAAAAAAAATGAAATTGGGGAGACCAGGGTCAACCTTAGTCAACTTAATCACTGTAGCTGAGTCGGTTGACCCAACCCCAAAGTCAGTTTACACATAAAAGACATAAAGACAAAATACAGTTACAAGACAAAATACAGTTATTAAAATATAATTTCTCCCGATATTTTGGATAAACAATAAAAAAAATAACCTGATAATGTTGATAGGTTCTCGATATTTTTGACATTTCCCACTAAAACACAATATTCTCAACCTTTTCTGCCTTTGGTAGTTTGAGATAATTTTCGAATTATTGCAACACTCGCTATAGTTTGGACATGCTTTACAAAATTCTCCCGATATTTTATTTTTCCAAGTTGCTTTACTTACGTAACGTTCTGGTGAACACAAGGAACCAGTTCCATTTCTGATACCAATCCTGTCCAATGTGGCTGTTGCTGGAAGTTTACAGTCACATCTTTACCATCTGCACTAAACCCTGAAAAGAGCAATAGCGATACCATATGACCCAAGTGTAATGCCGGGAGTGGGAGGTATAAAAATGAATAGAAATATGGAAAATTCAACTACACTTCAAAAATGTAATGGAAGGGTTGTGGATTGGGAGTAAATGGGATATCAACGTGACCTGAATTTGTACTGGGCAGGTTTAAAACTACTGGAGGGGAGTGGAGTACCCACACTGTGCAGGTATTTCTTCTAGTACAGTATATTCAAACTACTGGAGGGGAGTGGAGTACCCACACTGTGCAGGTATTTCTTCTAGTACAGTATATTCAAACTACTGGAGGGGAGTGGAGTACCCACACTGTGCAGGTATTTCTTCTAGTACAGTATATTCAAACTACTGGAGGGGAGTGGAGTACCCACACTGTGCAGGTATTTCTTCTAGTACAGTATATTCAAACTACTGGAGGGAGTGGAGTACCCACACTGTGCAGGTATTTCTTCTAGTACAGTATATTCAAACTACTGGAGGGGAGTGGAGTACCCACACTGTGCAGGTATTTCTTCTAGTACAGTATATTCAAACTACTGGAGGGGAGTGGAGTACCCACACTGTGCAGGTATTTCTTCTAGTACAGTATATCAGTGAACAAAGTAACCAGACAAATATCGGACAATGACGTTCTTTGAAGTTCACAAAAACGTAAAAAGCATAAAAATGCACAATACCTGTAACAGTACCAATGCTCTGGTGTGTGACCGATCCCCATCGATATTTGGGAGATGAAACTGTGCGTCTGACACGCACCCTGTCACCTATTTTGATGTTAGTTCCAGGTGCACCTTTCGCCTGTAACCCGAGAAGCTCAACATGTATATATCGCACCCAATAGGTACCTCCTTTGATCTGCCAATCACCTTGAACATTTAGATCATGAAGTCCATCTCGATCCAACTGCAAAAACAGCAGTATAGATATTTAAACATATATATATATATATATATAATAATCTATTCCTGTCATTTAATGGGTCACAAGTAATTCAAAAATATGATATTTAACTTTCAAGAAATTATTTGTTCCATTGCACTCATCAACATTCATTATTTGTATAATATTTAATCAGGTGCACAATTGTAACAAATTTAAATTAAAGTAGAGTTTTTAATGTAACTTTAGGATGACATGATTCCCTGCATTTTTTTTAGAGTAATGAAGCCTTTGTACTCTCACTTGATTCTCAAAAATGTTATATTTATTATTTTGTATTTATTTTGTTTTATGAGCAAATAAATCAGAATTTGAACTCTTTTACCTTAACAACTTTGCCAATATCACCTTCTCTGACTTCTTCATAAGTTCGACAGCAACGTATTGTCATACCAACTTGAATATTTTCACGTATATACAATGCATAATCATCATTGCTCAGAAAATCGCTACGTTTCTTATAGGCCTTTTCCTCTGTAGAGCCCTATAGAGATAACATACATAAAATGGTGGATATACATCAATGTACAATACAGGAGGGATAGACATTTAACACACAGTAAACAATGAAAGGCTATGCAAGGGCATGTGTCGCAGTGAATCCACCACTCTTCGCCTTGCTTGTGTCCTAAGACAATTCACTTGCGTTTGCCTCTCTCTACCCAGGTTTACAAATAGGTACTGGGTACGACAAATCATAATTGCGCTGATTACTAGCTGCATTATGAGTATTTTTCCAGACGTGTTTGATGCAAAATGACTGGGGTAATGTGAAGTGCATAGAGGCATGACAAAGCAAAAATTATAACACCATAAGCTAAAAATTTCAACCATAACTATCAACAACAATTGAGCAAAGTCAGACTAATATAAAAACGAACATATCTTTACACAGTCCCTTGATTTATATACAAGATTCTTGTATCTATCAATAGGAAGGACCGACAGCCAAGCTAGGTCAAATCAATTAATATGTCGTTGGGTGTCACCTTATTCTAGATACTATCAAACTTGTGGTGAGGAGCAAAGACACACATCCACTATATATGCATGCGCACAATGAAGTAACATGACATAGTTGGGCATTGGTGCTCGGTAATTGAAAGCTCCCTAATATTTCACTATGACTCTTACCAAATTAAATATGCATTTTTCATTGATGTCGTCATCTTCATCATTTTCAGTTTCATAATGATCATCACTTATTGATTCTTCTTCTTCCTCCTCCTCATTATCCTCATCTTCTTCCACCTCAATAATCTCAGGTATCTGTAAGTCAGGGTGATCCACTAGCCAGTTTACAATGGCTTGGACACTTGGACTGTTTTCCGATAACACACCTGAAAATTAAAGAGATAATTTGTAGCCAAATTGTCATCCAATGACATCTTTTAATCCAAATTAAATACAAAATATTAATTATTTGTTTTTTAAGACACCTACTTTTATTAAAAATCATTGACGAATGCTAGGCCGAAAAAGGCAGTGCTCCAACTGTAGAAATGAAGTCTGAGCAATTTCCGAACGTGATCAGCAAAAGGTTTGGAGGTATTGAAAAGGAAGAACACGTCTAATACTTACCAAGTGACTGAACTGCAAACTCTACATTAGCTCTTGGGAAACCCATTTCCATGACCTGTACAACCAGAAGCGATGGAGGTGGTGGAGCTGGTTTGGACTTCTTAGGTTTGTTGGTAGTGGTCTTCTCACCAACTGGTTTCACTGTGGGAGCGGTAGAAGCTGGTGATGGAGTGGAAGGTGATCTGTTCTCTGGAGATGTTGCCATTTGAGATGAAGGATAGCGTGCTTCTGCTACTAAGTGTTGGCAGACAGCAAGTGCAGCAGACTTAAAAAACAAATATTTCATTATTAATTCGTAATTCCATCATTATTAATAATTGAGTCTTAAGCAATATCTCACAAATTATTTTGATACTCTTGGTTAACATTGAATCCGTTTGTGGCATAAATGCTTCTTTCACTCAATTTCCTGTTGGAGCAAGCTCTGGGACCTTTAAAGTGAACTGAGCAGTGAAAATTGTTCCGCTGGGTCATCTTCATGTTTTTTTTATTTAAGATATTTCATGAACTTTTTTTTCTAATTTTTTGTTACAAATATTTTTATTAAGGTCTATAGACAATCAACTTTATTTGACAAACAAATGCCCATATATGGACATGATAATAATGTAATGTAAATTATTATTATTATAACAAAACAATCTTCAGTTAAAGCAGCTCACTGCTCAGAAATAAACTGTAAAAACATCAACAAAAAAAGGGTAACTTACCTCAAGTTCCTGCCTATCAAACAGTGCTTTAATCGGTGAAGGTTGAGTGGCTGTGGTCATTAACTGCTGAAGTAGAGTATTGGCAGATGATGGTAACTCAGCGTGGCTACCAAGGCTAGAAGCTGATAGCCCAGATGTTGCGACAGACAACAAAGGCCTTAAGTTCTGTTGGTGCCTGAACAACTTACGGGCTGCTTGAAACAGGAACAGCCTAATTTGTTGGGTTCTCAATTGTTTCATAAAGACTTTGTCTGAAAATTTAAACAAATTGAAAGTGTTGTTTAGAAACACCAAGAAACAGGCTTATCATAATATCGATGAAGACTAATTTGACAGAATAATTCACTAAAAACTAAGATTATTTAACTATAAATATGCCACACACTGTATGCATAAAAATTGCACAAGCTAGAGCCAGTCGAGCAATAGCATTCAACAATGAAGTTTGCTCCTAAATGGAAGAAGAAGAAGAAGAACAAGGGGACCATTGGTGTACACAATTTTGTCTGAATTCCTTTGTTACGAAAGTGTAAAGATTGTATTTTGGGAATATTTTATGAATCAAAGCATGCTGGTAGGAGAAAAGCTCTACACTATCAAACTGTATGTAACATAAAATGTGATGCGCCCATATATGGATATGATGATGTCATATCACTACCATATTTGGGCACATCACACTTCTTTTATCAAGAAGTTTAGACAGAGCTTTTGAGCACTACTAGCACGTTCACTGTACAGGGTCAGTCTACTAGTCTTGGCCTACTTTTTTTGGTATGTATAACAGATTTTGTCTTTTCTATTAGCTTATATAACATTATTTCTCAGGACCATATTATGTCAAATTATTGTTTCTCTCAATGGATATCAAATGTTATATTACACCTCTGAGCAGGCAACATCTGTATTAGATATTGACCTCATGTTGTCTATTACCTTGTACTATTGGCAAGCTGTTACTTGTGAAGCGGGTTTTCTGTATGGTTCTGTTAATCTTGAATCCATGACTAGCAAGACTGATCAGAGTTCCCCATGTCTGAAGGGCAACGTCTACTAGTGGCAATTTATCCACATTGAACACCATTACAGGAATCTAAAAAAAATCAATAACAACTATCTTTAAATTGTATGTCATATTTAAAGAATATTAAACTTAATAGTGAAAACATTTTCCTGATTTGATTAGTATATTGATATGTAGTTCATTAATTGTAAACCAGTATAAACTTAATATTAATTGTCTTGAAACGTAAGTTAAATTTATACTGGTTTTCAATGAACTGCATACAAACTTGTCATATATTAAACTTAATTCAAGATAAAATGCACACAATATAATAATGCACCAAAATACTGTTTAAAATCAACTCAACAGCATAATTTTATTGCTAATTGTCTTTGGAATAAAATTTGAAAAAAACTTATGCACTGACCGGTGTAATGGATGACAGTCTGCAAACTTTCAAAACATGCTGACCATCGAACTGAATGGTCAGTCTTCCATTGGCTGAGATTCCGGCAACTGTTCCTTGACCATGTTCCGCATGTCGCACCATACCACCAAGACGAGGCCGTTTATCCATTCCTCCAATCACACAGAGTACGGCCATCACACGGCCCTGTTTGATTTTAGTCTGCGCCTCATCCTCTTCCATCTAATCAGAAAAAGGAACAACATTTATGAATTGTGATTAGGTTCTTAGTAGGAAAAGTCTAGATGAGTATAAAAGCTGAAACATACGAGTGACAAAAGAGATAACTAAAGAATTATTAAATAAAAAATTATCTTGCTTGACAAGAAATCTCTTCTTGCAAGATCCTCTATTAATTGTTGTATTGTTTCATTGTTGTTGTATTGTTTCATTGTTGTTGTATTGTTTCATTGTTGTTGTATTGTTTCATTGTTGTTGTATTGTTTCATTGTTGTTGTATTGTTTCATTGTTGTTGTATTGTTTCATTGTTGTTGTATTGTTTCATTGTTGTTGTATTGTTTCATTGTTGTTGTATTGTTTCATTGTTGTTGTATTGTTTCATTGTTGTTGTATTGTTTCATTGTTGTTGTATTGTTTCATTGTTGTTGTATTGTTTCATTGTTGTTGTATTGTTTCATTGTTGTTGTATTGTTTCATTGTTGTTGTATTGTTTAGGTTCGAATTTTAATCCATAAAATGGTCTTGCATACATAGTTCATCATTGTTTATTGATATAATATTGTTTTTAATGAAAAAAATTAAAATAAAAGTTTATTGAACTTGAAACTTGGTTATCATATATTACCAATTTTTGTTATTGTATTCTTTTACCATTGATAGAAACTAATTATTATTTACCAGGGATGTGTCAATAACCAGATCTCTAACAAGCTGAAGTTGGTGATAAATATATGAGTTAATGAGAGGGTTCCAAGTGTCCAGATTATGCAGACTACGTAACAACACAATGATCTCTTCAGTGATGGTACTGGTGAAAGAGGCCGTCAACGATGTCTTGTTACGAACTTTCTTTCCTTTTCTTAAATCTAAATAGAAATAAAATTAAAATAATTATTTTAATAGTAGAGTTTATAAACATCTGGTGAAACAATCAGGTAAATCCTACAGATGACATGTATGGGAACTGAATGTGCGACGTGAATTGCTGTCCTAACACACTTGTTGAAGCACTAGGCGATTTGAAGAAATTGATCTAAAAACACATCTCTATTCATGAAAATTCATTGTTATAAAGCCTACACAAATCAGAATAATTAGATTAGAATTAGGTGTTCCAGCAGAGTATCAACCTTATGGTTTAGGAGAAGATACATGCAAAAAAAATCTATACACTATTGCTATCATATACATCCTGATGTGCATACTCAATCCAATTATCCATTATTGTTACAGAAAAAGTTTTTTATTTTTCAATTATATATTCTTTAGTTAAGGTTAAACGTAAGATACTACTAACCTCCATTTACAGAAGATGGGTCAGAGCAACAAGATAAGAGAACATTGCCTAGTAATGAGAAGAGTAACTCAACCAGCTCCTGTACTCTCTCAGGCTCCTCACAGTCCTTCCATGATGGAAGTACCCATCGTAACAAACGTAATGACATAATCTATTGACAAAGATATTTAAAAGATTGGTATCAAAGAGAATGTATCACATATATATAAATTAGGACCATGGACCAAAATGCATTGGGCTTGTCTATACCAATACAAAATTGGTAAAAAATTTACAGTGAAGTTATAATCCCAAGGGTAACTTAGTCTCTAGGGTGTACTTAGACTCTAGGGTGTACTTAGACTCTTGGGTTAACTTAGTCTCTAGGGTGTACTTAGACTCTAGGGTGTACTTAGACTCTAGGGTGTACTTAGACTCTAGGGTGTACTTAGACTCTAGGGTGTACTTAGTCTCTAGGGTGTACTTAGACTCTAGGGTGTACTTAGACTCTAGGGTGTACTTAGACTCTAGGGTGTACTTAGTCTCTAGGGTGTACTTAGACTCTAGGGTTAACTTAGTCTCTAGGGTGTACTTAGTCTCTAGGGTGTACTTAGATTCTAGGGTTAACTTAGTCTCTAGGGTGTACTTAGACTCTAGGGTGTACTTAGACTCTAGGGTGTACTTAGACTCTAGGGTGTACTTAGACTCTAGGGTGTACTTAGACTCCAGGCTTTGTCTAAGTGTGAGCTTAGTTACTGATTTCCAATGCTGAGCTTAGTCTCCAGGGTGAACTCTGTCTCTAGGGCATACATAGACTCTAGTGTTAGCTTTTTCTCAAGGGTGATATGAATATAGTAAGATGTACTAACCTGTGGTGGAAGTGTTTCACCGCTAATTTCATCACTTCCAATAATGTTTAGCAATAGAGACACCCACTGGGTAGTACTCAAAGAGTGGCAGAGTCTTTGATTTGTGGAAATGCCACAGACAAAGCCTAATGTTGACCATTCACTGTACTGATGTCCTACAATCAATTCACTACTGCTTCCAGTACCTGTGATTGTAAAATTTAAGAACAAGGCTATTGTTATCCACCATATGGGGATACATTTTTTGTTTGGGATGGGGTTTCTGTTTTGGTAATCTCCTGATATTATCTCCTGAGTAAAAGGTAAATAATTTTTTTTTATTCTGAGTTCCGACATTGAATTGATTTGAAGTCATTTTTGTGTTCAAAATATTGCGCGCTCCACACGTTTAGTTTGTATAGCGATTCTCTATTAGTTAATGTATTGTTTTTACATTTTGTTGTTTCAAATCCTGTTCACAGTAACTCAATAATTTTGTTATTAACAAAAACCTTGGACTGTTATTAAATTGATTAATTATTTGATATTAAATTTAATGGTTAAATCCTGGTGAACGTTATACATTTGTATAAACTCTACATAGGAATAGTTGGACACAAAGATGGCCGGTAATGTACCACATGATTTTTTAAAATCTGTGAAAAGAATGTCGTAACTCTTTCAATATATGGCTATGGTTACAACATCTCTCCACTCCTACTGTCATTTATTACATTTAAAGTTATAAATAAAATACCCAGCACTCACTTTTGTTTAACTTAGTACCAGTCTGCACAATCCTACGCATCAATCCACTCATAGTGTTGATGGCGTTCTTCTGCATTGCTTCACCGTGCAGTCCGCACGACACAGCAAGAGTACGGAGTAGACAAATGCAAGATCTACGTAGTAGGGATGATGGGTGATTGCTCTCATCTTTTTGCTTTGCACCTTTAAGAAACCAAACATTATAATTTATTATCTGAAAATGTCACTGCTTGAGTTCTAATGAAATTTTCTTATTTTTTATATCTTTATTGTTTTAATGCCTATAATTCTAAGTAATAAATGGTCAGCTTTCTTGCATCATTTCCTGTAACAAATGTAGTAGCATATCTCCAGAACCTTGGGTCAATAATCATGTAATTCATGCTTGGACACAAATGTGTAAATGGCAATTTTCCACTAAACAAATGTTTCTATTTCTTTGAAACAGAAATTCTTGGCTATCTTTACAATTCACACATTCAGGTCACAGAGAGGTCAAAAACACCCATTCAGAGTACTGGTACCAAGCTAAAGGTGACACAATGATGATATATACTGTACGTGTGCATTAAAATTTAACAAATTTCTTGAATTTGCAATGGTTTCATGCAGTGAATAATAACATGAAGGTCGTGCATAAGATGGTTGACGTGATCTTGTTACTACAATGCATTACTATAGTAAAGCGTACATGCATTGCAACATGAAGATCACGCCTATGCTGGATTGACGCAATCTTTATTTTTACAAATTCCCGAAAATTTATGTCGCGGAAATGGCCGCTGTAACCGGTGTGCAAAAGTTTAATGTCGCAAAAGTTTCTAAATTTAAAGTAAGTGTAAAATACCTGGATCTATGTCCACTTCCTTATCTTCTTCCATGTTTTCTAGTATAAGTGGTGGCTCAGCCAACTTCAGATCATACTTTCCTTCTTTTCCCATCCTATAGGAATTGGTACTACCTGTGTCCCACTGGACACGAATCCATCCATCTTCACCTAACTCTCCAATTACTCTACCCTGGCTGGGTGGTGGGCCATCCTTTGAAATTAAAATAATGATGGCAGAAGATGAATAAGTTTGCTAAAAAAATGGCATGTATAAAGATAGTCAAGGATCTTAAAAGCAAATATTAACTAGATACTTTTTTCTCTTTAATCACATATTACTTTATGACACACCTGATTGTATTCTTGCAATTTGATTGGTTAATTACGCATAACGTAATATCTAATTGTGATAATTAACATGCTCTAATGTTCAAACCTTTTAAGCATTTTCATCATGTGACGATGTTGATTGAGTGCATACGGAAATCAACTTGTTGTGCGCGCCACCTAGAACTGAAGTCTCAAGTTGGATCACTGACTTTTTTAATGGCCTAGTCTAACGATTAAAAAAGTAATACCTGATCTCCCCATTTCCAATCTTGACCTCTGATGACCCGTGTACCAATTTTCATGAGAGATGCAAGTTCTGGACCACTTGTTGGTATAGGAGCTGGTTGAGCACATGTTCTGGTTTCTTCATAAACTGTTGCTACACCTGCTACACCCTCTTCTTCATCTTTTTCTTCAGGACCTGTTAACACATCATCAATTAATTAAACTTTATGTGACAAACCAATGTGATGTGCCCATATATGGACATGATGATGTCATATCACTATGTCAAACTAGTTTGATAGTGTAGACATAGGTATGCAGTTTTACATGTTAGTTATAATCATAGTGCTACAAATTGTTATTGCTTATTTGCCTGTCTGTCTGGTTGTCTATCTGTCTAAAAGTGGTTTTCTCAATTTATGCTAAACATTACCAGTAAAAAGTAATATTTTTGTCATCAAATTTTATTTAAAAATCATTACTTATTATCATTTTAGAATGCATTGTCGTTATTATCTATCTGACATGGCTCTGCCAGCCATGGGCAGCTGGAGTATTGAGAGCAAACTGACTTTGTTTTGTACTAACCAATTAGGCGGAGTATAGTTTGTGTAAGAGCAAGTACACCAGAATTCAGCAAGAGACTGACACCATTTGGAAGGTGATCACCAGTAAGGAGTCCAAGAGATGTCAGCAGGAATCTGACTTGTGGCAGTGATCCTAGAGACCTAGAGTCATTAGAGGTCGTTTCTGAGGCCGCTTCCAACTGAGCTTCAGCTTCTAGGACATGCTTGCGTAGAGTGTCTATACTCCAAGCATTCAGCTTTGAAAAAGTTGATTCCAAGATGACTCGGTCATAAGGAGGGATTAAATGTACATTGGTCAATGGATTTGACATCGGTGATGTGCAGCTGAAAAAAATAAATAAGGAAATTCAACATTGTGAAATTTAATTTAGATTTACAGATGAGAGAAGCAATCATCTTTCTACATTCTTTTAATTAACAAATGATCAAAGATGCTGAATGCTAACTCAACATTTTACTATTCACCACACACTGTTTTATTAGGTGTAATTTAGTGCTTTGGATCTGAAGGTGGAAAATAATGTGTACAAAGGAGTGGATAGCACAACAGTACTGTTCAGAAAACACATAGTTCTGTTGGTAGAAAAAATCTTTTCAGAAAAAACATAAAACTGTGTACACTTCTCACTGGTATGCACTTTAAAAAGAATCGGGTTAGTAAGGGTTTACCCCGGTGTTCTGGTTCATTTTTAGCACTTGTCGTTAATTGTAATCAGGCCTTGCTTTCTTGGTTTCTGTACTTGTCTCACTTGTATTTTAATTCACATCAAATTCAAACACTGATGTCTGAAAGCCTCGCCACAATAGCACTCTCAACAAATTCATGATAGCTTACCTAATTTTATCCATGGCCACAAGTCCTTGCCAGCCACATAACATAGCATAACGGACAGAAGGTACAAGGTATTCCTTGTCTAGCAGCCTCAGCATGGCTTCAGCACCTTTCAATCTGTGGTCAGCTCTTTCCATCTAATGAATAAACAAAAAGATGTAAATCAACATGGAATACTTAATATGATAACTCTCTATTGTTTATGTAAATTTTCATTGAAAATGCGTTGTCTTGTGAAAGAGATTTCACTATTTGGAAAGTGATTAAATTTGATCTTAGCAATCATTTAATAATACAAAAAAATACTTGTTGGAAAAGAAATGTTTTTTACAAGAGTAAGTTTATTATTATTTAGTAAAGTAAGGTTTTTGGTACACCATGCAACAATGCTAAGCAAATACAGTCTTTACTTTACTCATAAACACCACATAACAGTTGAAGCATAACCAAAATATTGAGACATTTTTCAACACAATTTGACCTGATAAGTTGCAAAAAAAGATAGAAGTGTCAGTAGACATTGGGTGAAAAATGTCTCAAACTTACTATCAGTAAACATGCCAGCAAAAAGGATTAATGTTTTTCTTTCTTTTAGTCGGCAATTATAGTTATAAAATACAAAAGACAAAGAAAATTAACAAATCAGATACTTAGGCCCCGTAACAGTTTAAAACGGGGTTAAATCAATTGTTATTGTATCATACCTGATTTTGCAAAGCTTTTCTAAATTTTTCAATTTCAATGTTATCATCATTAAGTGCAAATTCAACGATTTTGTTAATGAGGGCAGGCTGCGTGCTGGCGCCTGTCATTCGTTGCCGTAACCAACGGAACTTTCTAGCACTGGTGATAGTACTAGCGATTGACTTCCAGGAATCCTGATCATTGGTTAATAATGGCTGTGATTGGGCCTTCTTGGCAAACACTTTAAACTCTCCTTCAAGTTCAGCTGCAGAATCAACTGGTTCTTCTTCCTTCTGCTTATCTTCTTCTGAATCTTTCTTTTTAGAACCTAAAGCAAATCATATCATTCTTTCAATATCTTTAAAATGTGGTCAATTTTATTAAAATAAACATCGTTTAGAAAAACTCCAGAGTTGCACACAGTCATCAACACGGGTGCTTCAGTGGGAATTAAAAGAACTCCAGAGTTCAAAACACCAGGTTGAACACCTGAATGCCCTCAGCTCTTAAAACTCTGGAAGCACATCAAAGACACATCGGAGACACAATGTGAAAAGTACAAACTGTAAACATCAGTGTTGTTTATGGTTAAGAATTAAGGTCACCCTTGGCCAAACATTTATTTATTGAAATATATTTATTATCAATAGCGACAGTACTGGCAGTATTTAAGCTCTTTTTTTCCAGGAATGGTACTCCAGAGACACTTGGGTGTTTCTCTGGTGTTTATTCATGGCGTTTAATGTGACAGAAGCCACAACATTTTTTTTTTTTTAATATTAACATGTATTACCATCTGCTGATGTTGCTGAAGTTGTGGATCTTTTTTCTCGTATCATTCTTGTTACAATCCTCTTCCATCTTGGAGCAGTGATCAAGATTTTTAATCTGGTAAGAGCGGAAACCTCATTGCCAACAGCTGGTCGCAGCTCAGTGAACAGGAACTTGCAGCGGCCAATCACAGGAGAACACACATCTTCATATGATTGTCCACTGTCTTGATGAATCTGTGATTGTCAAATTACTTTACTTAAGATTTTTTGTTATCATAATGTGGTAAGTTAATGGTCAAAGAGATAAATACACTAGTTGCTTTAAAGTGAGCAATTCTATGGTACAGGCAGATTTCTCATTTAAATTAAATAGTAAGTCTACTACAAATATAATAATAATAATAATAATAATTTAGGTATTTGTATAGCGCCAAAATCCACTAAACCGAAGTAAAAATCAAAGGCGCTTATATTGGATGTTAAAAATATGCGTTTTAAGTTCTTTAAAAAAAATAGCAATAGAAGTTAATTTAGTAAAATGACGAGGGAGAGAATTCCAAAGAGAAGCAGCAGAGAACATAAAAGACCTTTGTCCATAAGATTTGGTGAGAATGTCTTAAGAAGATAGTTGCTGACATGGTTATTTAATATAGGTGAAGATACGATGGAACAAAAAGGTATTCAATAGCAAATAGAAAATGATTAACTGCAACAATTAACATATTATTAGTACTTATACTTAAATACAACAAAATACCTTTATTAGTGATTTCTTAGCATTGTACACAACTTTACATATTTCTGAAATTGATTTTGGAAGCGGTCTGGAAAGAGAGCCTTCAGTCTGATGTGGGTCAATAATGGCTAACGATGCATGTCCAAGGTCATGATGCTTTAAGATACATGCCATCAGTAATCGGCCGACCTCCTCCACAGGGTGATCAACAGGAAATGTGATAGGAGGGACTAAATGGTGGCTTTTACAGTAACGATCACAGCATGCTAAGAAAGACCTCACATAAGGGTCATTCAATCTGGAGTCTGCCAACGCTTGGATAAATGGTCTTGCAGTGTCTGCTAAAGATGCTGAACGAGCAAAGCTTTTATCGTTAGATTCCAACGTGCTATCACCAGACTGTCTGCCAGAAGCTTGGGAGGAATCATCGTCGTCTGGCATAGAGCTGGGTGGTGGAGGAATCAATTGGATGCCACCACTAAAGAGCTCTGCATTAAGCCATTTCTGACATTCAAGTTCGTTAGGTGTCAGAGGAAAGCTGTGCATCTGGTGGTTGCAATGAAGTCCTAGTAGAATAGCTAGAGTACGTTCTGTGTCTATCAGTGGTGATGATATAGAACTAATATCCTTGCTGGCTACCACATCTTGCTCAGGCTGAAAAACAGATAAATGGAATTCTTTATTGATTTTCATTTTCTGATGGGATGTTGGCTGTGCAAGACCTAATGTAGAATTTGTTTTTTGGTTTATTTCTATCCATCTTTATACTTTTATTTGATTCTCTATTTTGATTGCTAGTCTGAAATAAAGAATAAAGAAGCATATGTGCAAGTATTAGGAAACCAGAACCTTGCAGGGGTCAAAGCTCATGAAACCTTACCTTATTTGCATACATATGCAAATAACAAAAAAATGAGATTGGAAAGTTGAGTGCTTTGCAGTTGCGACAGGATAACCAACAGATCATGATGATGATGCAAAACCATTTGGGCTAGACATTGTCTTATTTGGCACAAAGGTTGTAACTTACTTGAAGATAAACTCCAACAAGGAATCTCTGCAGCTGGTTCTGAGCTTCTGCTGAATGATTGGCAGCCATAAAAGCATCAGTTGCATCTTGAGCTGCAAAAATAATACATATTTACATAATCAGGAACAGAGAACAATATCAAGTATTGGTAAGGAGTCCAATAGCCCTTATACACTGCTACAATAAGTGGAGATGGTCCAGATTTGTGTAACATGACTGATGACAGAAAGCATGAGTCTTGGTTAGTGTCATCTTTTTTGTTTCATAAATAAAAGGTAGATGTTACCAAATACAGAACCATACCTGCCAACTGTAGTAAGCATTCACTTCCACATGGTGCATCTGTTTGGAAGTCTTTGAGATCATAGACTTTGCCGTGTATCACAACCCACAAGCCACCATCTTTGTTGTGGTTCTCCAAGTCAGCTTTTCTGATCAATTGTACTTCTTCCATGTTGTATGGAGTATTGTTTGAAGTTCCTGCTGAATTCACTAAAAAAATAAGATAACTTCTTTAGCTATAAGTAGCTTTAGGGATGTACTTTCACTTGATTTTATGCGAAGATCAATATATGTATATGTAGTAATCGTAATCTCCTTATTTATATACAGTAAACTCTCCAAATACCATAATCTCTGAAAACCACAAAATCCTTAAAACAAGACTTTTCTTGAGGTACCAAGGATCCCAATTTTTTTTCTCAATATAACACAAATTCTTGCAAGACATATTAGAACAAGCAACAAGTGTCTGTTATTGGAAGGGTTGACTGTAGTTGTTTAGTCAAAGGATTGGCCAACAATAAACATTGAATTTGTTTACTAACCTGGTACTCCAGGCCAATCCAAGTCATTTTTATCTTCTTTGTTGACACCAGGGGCTAAGAGATTGAACTTGTCCAGTGTATCCAGCATGTTTCCCAGTAGGGGAACTGCTTCAGAGTAATGCATCACTAAAGAGGTGTGTATCTCCAATAGTAGTACACAGCTTACTAGCTCAGGCAACAGCACTCCTAAAAACACAAAATAAACATAAAAATAACTATACTGCTAATTAGCTGCTACTGCATTAAAGTCTATTAATAAAGGAAATCTGTGATATTTTTATTTGTTCTTTCTTTAAACTGAAATACATTTTCAATACAAATGTACTGATTTCCAAAGTGGTTCAGTAAACATATTTATAAAGAAAATAAAATATAAAAGAAAAACAAAAAGAAAGAAAAGAGATATAAAACTATTTACAATTGTGATGGTTAATACATATATGTTTTCTATAGTGAAGATTTAAAAGTTGCCAAAGACATAAAAGACATACATTCTCTATGTTAGGCTGACTATTCTTAACTTGATGTATTGTTAGAGATTTTACACATCATGATGGGAGAGAAGCAGGCGAACTGAGATTCTGTATTCATATGAACATGAAGTTTTATTCTGGACAAACATTCTATCAAGCATGGTGTATACATTCCAAAATATAGTTTCATAGCAACATTTTGAATAGTGAACACACTAAAATTGGAACACATTCAAGGAAGCTTAAAGTAACCACCCAAGTTACTGATATCTTGGAATGACAGATTTTCAAGGTAAAATATAAATTATAAACTAAATTATCTTTGAAATAAGATATTTATCTCAGTAACTCGGAGGGTCACTTTAATCATTCGCACTTACCAGATAAATCTGATTCTACAATGCCAGCAACTATTGCAAAATGTTTACAGCTTTGGCCCGCTAGGCTGGAAGCAACTGGCATAATGTCGTTAATATGCGAACACAGCAAAGCAATGTACTTGCGAAGAAGTGAGCCTGCACCTAGCAATTCTGGATCTGAAAAAGATAAAGAAATGTTTCATTATACTTATTTTACCTAAAATTGATACATAAAAAACAACACATGAACAAGGAAAACCAGCAAAACAAACAACAAACACAACCAGCCAGAGACAGAGTTCACAAAAATTAACATAATTGCTATTTTGTAGGTATCCTATTGTACTGATTAAATGTATTTATTAACATAAATAATAATAATGTCTAATGTTTTCATGTCGACGTTATCGTTAACAATTGGCGATCTTCTACGTAAACATCAAAATGTTAACGATTTACAGGAAAAGATACTCGCTAACATTATCATTTTAACTTGATCATTTTCAAACGATCATCGTTAAACTGTTAACGATCAACGGCGATAGTGTCGAATAAAGTCGACAGGAAAAATAGCTTTAGAGGCTAACATTATACTCACCAACTATATGTCGACTTGCTCTCTGTTCTTGTTCATTTGGGAAGAGAAAACTAACCAGAAGTCTTTGGAATTTAAGTAGTAATTCGAGTGAGGCAGACTTCTCATTCTTAATGACATTGGGAGCATCACTCTTACTCAAATTTGAACTCAACTCTCGTAGCTTTGATAAAGTTATTGAAGATGCATTTCTGAAATATACATTTTTAAGAATGTATTTTAAGACATATAAATAGTCAAATGGCCAAGCGGTTAAGGTAAGGCCGCCAATTACCGTACCTAAAGAGCCAACAATATCGGCATGGGTTTTGTGGTCGACTCTGTTCTAGTGACAGACCAAGTCTTCTCGGATAAGGACAATAAACTGTAGGTAAAGTGTACACAGTTTGTCCATGTGCACACATGTGAATCCAGTTCATTGGAGACGAGTAGGGGAGGGGGGGGGGTTACACAAAATAGCCCCTGTTCATTGGGATTACTGTTCTGACAGGACAGTGATTAACATTCTATTTGTAATTCTTGGCTACATGATAGATATGAATGGAATTTATACTTTTTTATAAGCATGGTTATACCCTCAATAGAGAAAATGTAGAACTCTCTAGTTTCTTTCTTAACACGTTGGGTGAAAATATACTGCAACTAAAATGAAGTTAGTCATTTTAAATTCTATTAAATTAAATATTACCTAAGTAACTGTTGTACAAGCTGCAGTAAAGGAATGCTTGTACACATTTCTTCACGAATTCCTTCTTCCACTCCTCTGGTTCTCATCTTTCTTCCTTCCGATGTGTCGCCTTCTTTGGCTTCTTCTGCAATCTCTTTCTCCTTCATACTTTCAAGGTCTTTCATCTCTGTACGGATTGCAGCATACAATGCAGATTCTAGCCCACCATCAGCCATCAAACTGCTCACTAAGAGATCCATCATGAAGCGACGGCCTGGTGTCATTGTAACAGTTTCTCCACCTAAACATTAAAACAATAAACATACATTATTAACATACGACTTTCAGAAATGTTCATTCCCCTTTCATCCCATTGGATGGGATGGGGCATATGACACGCAGTGATTACAACAGTAGCTTAAGTGAACCATATACACAGAGATGCAATGGGTTCTTTTACAAGCTAGATGTTCACTGGAATTCCAATTTTAAGTCCTTATCTGAGAAGACTAGCACAAAAACTACATGGCTGAAGACAGCCTTCATGACCTAAGTGAAGAGATTATGAGTGCCACAAAAATTACTCAGAGAGAGATAATATACCTCCACTTGGTAACAGCGCTGATAAAGCCCGAGCTCTCTCCTCTGCAGTAGGTAAAAGCATAGACCATCCACTTTGTAAGGTGGCCTGTGCGGCACTCTGAACAGTAACAATTACACCAGCATTACTGGCCAAGTCAACCACCCGTTGTTTGAGACTTGATAGTAGAGGTCCTCCTAGGCCTAGGCCAAGCTTGTCTGCATCCTCCTGCTGTGAAATTGCTGAATGAAGCTGTGACAAAATTAGTTTAAGTATTAGTTATCAGTAAATGCCAAACTATGCTTACTAACTAGCCTTGTAATATAATCTGCTGCTGCAACTCGCACAAAATAGACATTTTAATAATGAGTGAGAGAGTATACTATACTGTTTTTTCCTACATTTATTTGACAAGTTACCTGTAACCTGAGAAGATTTAGGCCAGCAACTGCCATGCACTCTTTCTCTTGAGGTGGAGGCCAATCACTGTGCCCCTCTAGGCCTTCACACACACGCTGTAGTAACAAATCCAGCTGCTCAAATGTGTTCTTTGTCACATGGCTTACAAAAGGTACTCGTAATGGAATAGACCAGTTACCACTCAAGGTCCATGCATAACTCTATAAAAAAATGTTTAGTTAATTATCTATTTAAATAAAAATTGTTGCAGCCGTTTGATTCATTTTATATTTAAAAACACAATCTAAATCAAGCCTGTAGCTAGGAAACAACCCAAATGTAGTTTTAGGCCTAGAAATTACTATATTGTTGGTGAGAAACTCATCTATGTCAAAAGTATACCATGGGACTTTACTCAGGGAAATGCCTCTATTCGAACGTAAAGTCGGGTCTGGTATTATACCCAAGGTGCTACTATAAATGAATAAATAATAAACAATAACAAAATTAACGAAGTACCTAAGTTGGGACTATACCTACAGTATACATAATTTGCTTTTTTTTTCAGAATTCACAATAAAAAAACATTTTTAATTGAAAATACTATCACCTGTGCATTTCCAGTAGCGATTCCAGTGATAGATTTTCCCTCCAGTGCTGACAGCAGTACTGGTTCTGTTTGGTATTGCTCGGTACATTCTCCCAACTGGCCTTCGTCATTCCTTCCCCAGCAGTATATTTGACCAGTGTCTAATAGTACAAGGGCGTGTGTTTGACCAATGCTTATGTCTATAGCCTTCTTGCCATAGAGACCTTCGACCATCTTAGGGTAGCGTTGATGTTCTTCATTGCCGTGACCTAGCCTATATCCATCCCCCTTTCCCCTATAAAAAATACACAACAAAGAAACTATTACAGAGTAGTGCTGTATTATTATACACGGTTATTATGGAATTTGATTTCACAGTAGAGCTTGGTCCCACCAGGTTGCATTGCATGGTAATTCGACCAATCACGATGGGATGGATCGCCAGAACTGTCACTTGTGATTGGTCAACTTGTTTGCTTTTCGCTTATATCCTTGAATTGTATGTAATATGTAATACAGAAGAACCCATTCTTTGGGACACCACTATTAATAAGAGGCCAGAGAAAAGAAGGATGGACGATTTATTTTTAGCACTAAAGCAAGGGTTTATCTCTATTAAAGGGACACTTTTATGGGCCTTGAAGGTGTCTCCTTAAAAGGGGTTCTACTGACAATTAATAGCACATACACAACAGGGACATTACGCTTATATCATACAAAAACTTACCATGTAAATACATAGCCAGCTTTAGTAATAGCAGCTGAAAAGTGATGACCGCAGAAGACTTTACTGACCTCGTGACCTATGAATTTATCAATAATTTTTGGAACTTTTAAGCTTTCGTTGTTACCATGACCTAACTTGCCAAAGTCACCGTCACCACACGAGTACACCGTTCCTGAAAAAAATAATACAAATAAAACAAATAAATATCATTTGCTATACAAATTTTTGCTTACCAACTGTGTACATCACATATTGTGGCCTGCATGCAATGTACACATAAATCACATTATTTATTGTAGACTTATTTTTTAGTCTATTACAAATGTATGCATACTGGAGAGTGGTTCACAATAATTCATGCTCAAAATGTATGCATAAGTTAGAAAGACGTTTTGGATTTGTACACGTTCTGGTATGGATAAATACACAAGCATTGCCATAGTAATCAGTTACAATTCAGTAAAATCCTTCCTCTATTAAAGGGACACTTTCGTGTGAAACAACAGAAGAAAATATATGTTTTAACACTATGGCCAACCCCCTATTGAGGGGACACGCCAATTAAGGGGACACTTTGTTGGGTTCAACTACAGTGCTATAAAAACCTATTTCTAAACAAACCTTTGTCAGTTACAATGAGTGTGTGTGAATCAAGCAGAGAACCACAAGCAACGTAGGTCACAGTGTGACCTTTTAAACTGGATACAACCATTGGTGTTGTCTGCTCATCATCATTACCTACAAGAGAAGTAATAAATCACACACAATAAATTGGAAAACTTGTAAAACAATTTTATTAGACATGCCCGTCTATTAATAAATTATGTTTACTTATGTCAAAAATTAATTTATCAAATGTATTACCTAAATATGTATGTAGATTTGTAATTTTTATTATGATTTTGAAAGAAGCCATCATTATTTATTGATATACAAATATTGTAACAAATTATGTAAATTTTCTGAGCCTATATATAAATAAATTTCCTGTGCAAAGGGGACAGAACTGATGTTGTAACCTTTAATGTACAGTAATTAAGCTGTTTAGGTATACAGTATTTCAGTTACTCACCATGTCCAAGGCGACCAAAATTTCCCCTACCCCAGGTAAACACCTCCCCATTCACAGTTACAGCAGCACTGTAATTTCTTCCACAAGCCACCTGCACTACTTGTCGTCCTGACTGTTTATTTGGTAGAGATGAGATTAATGTAGGATTCTCACACGAGCTACAAAGAGAAGCAGTATACAATAGAGGAAATTGCAATAAATATTATTTACCAATTAAAATCTTTCTATTCTAGTCAGTCAAAATAAAAAAAACAAGTAAATTCAATTATGGTAAACTATGATAAATTTGCAAAACATTGTATAATTACAGCAATTTAACAGGATGCTGCGCCCCTGAGATCAAAGGGTTTATCTGTGGCTGCGAAACATCAGGTTCACCCCGTTAACCAACACTGCGCCACATAAAATAGGTACAAAAAACAGTACTGTTGGTATTTGTCACAGCCAGACATACAATCAAGGACAGTTACGAGTTCCAATTTTGGCAAGGCAAACTCAGTGTCCTGCTGCCTTGATATAATCAATATGAAAACAATACATAATACAATATAGACCAGAGCCACTATAAAGGGGACACCTTTGGCCCAACAATGTTCCCTCTGAATATGGGTTGTCCATATTGCTTCTTATTAATAGTTTCTCAAAGGAGGAAGGATTCTTTTTAAATTTTAAGGCTGTTTCATTATCATGTGTGTGATAAAATACTTACTTAACGTTACCATGTCCTAGCCTTCCACCATCTCCATTTCCCCAGGAGTACACAAGGCCTTCAGATGACAATGCAAGATAGTGGCGCCCTTCTGAATGACCTGCTATCTGAGTTACAGGTACATCTTCTAATCCTTGCACTAACTGTACAGTCTGTGGACAAAAATGAAGGAGATAGTTAAAGATGCATTGTCCCTTGAAATACAAAAAATGAAGGTAAAAATATTCTAAATTTAAATTGACCATATCAAAGTAATATTAAACTTATTCACTTTAAGTCGAAAATTTGAGCCAAAAACAACAAGTTTACGTAATTAACAGGTAAATTAATTTGATTACATTTCATCTGGAAAATCGCCGTGAGCGAAAGTAAACAAAGATTTCAAACCACGAGTATGCAATTATGCATATGCTAATTAGGTTGAGAATGTTTTTTAACACAGATCGCGAGGAAGTTTTATGATTATGCATACAGAGTAGCCAAACAAGCATGTTGCATTACGAGATATGTTTGATCTGGTGGTCAAAGTTAAGTTTTGAACAAAAAAAACGTCTGTATTTCAGTTTTTTTAATTTTTTTTTTACTAATTTTTGGTGAAAGTTAATAACTATTATGATACTTCAAAATGACCCACTTTTTTTAGAAATCTTTTTTTTATATTTTTTTTTAATGTGTCAAAGGGACAATACATCTTTAATGTGATCGAGAAAACAGTAAAACAAAATGTGATGTGCCCATATGGTCATGATGTTTGGGCACATCACACTTTTTTTGTCAAACTAGTTTGATAGTGTAGACAGAGCTTTATACTAAGACTTTGCATTCGTACAACCACTTACTTTTGAGTCTCCATTTGTTATTTGTTCATAAAGTTTTCCAATTCTGCTGAGCAGAAGTAGGCTTCGTTCAGTGCAGCACATCTGTATAATGCCAAGGTCTGTAATACTCTCCATTAGCTTGGGCTGATCAGATGGCCCTATCCCTTTCACTGCTCCTAGGCCATATATTTCTTGGTTGCCGGCTTGGCTAAGGGTCTACAACAGAAAATCAACAAGAAACTACGTTCAATTAAATTGCATGATAAGTGAGTGTTACTATTATTATAGTTATATTTCAAAATGCAAGATCGTTATCTCAGCTTAAATACCTTGAGTACAGGAAGAAAGGTAAAAACATTGTGAGTGTAAAATATATACAAATTTTTTAAGAGAGAATGTATTATTCAAAACGATATTTACTAGGTCAAAGTTAATGAAAATTTGAGACTTTTACTAGACACCTAAACAACAAATAAAAGAATCTTCTTACAAGCTTAATTACCAATGACAATGGTGTGTTTGTGAAGCTCTGTCTACACTACTGTATCAAACTTTATGCGACTAAAAAATGTGATGTGCCAATATATGGACATGATGTCATATCACTACCATATTTTGGCATATCATTACCATATTTGGGCACATCACACTTTTTTGTCAAACTAGTTTGATAGTGTAGACAGAGCTTAAAGTATGTTAATTAATTACTACAGTATCAATGGCTGTGAGGATGTTATTTCAAGCCTTACCCTTTGGTTTTGTGGTGGTGGTGCATATGCCATACAGAGTCGGTCAAGGTGTGACATGATGATGACAGCAGCTTGGCGTAGATCCACGGAAGCATCATCATCATCTGGGATTGTTAAGTACCGAAGAAAGCATTCCGTTGGGCTAACGATTCCTCCGCTTGTGAACTAATAATTAAATTGAGAATAAATTCACAGAATATACAGTAGAACTTCTATTAAAAGATACGTTTAGGGCCCAACAAAATTCAATTCAACTTTTTTCCAGACAAACTGTCCATTTGAAACATACATACAATACAAAAATAGAAATACAAAGAATTATGTGAGAACCGTCATTGAGAAAGAACCAAGAATCATCTGTTGACATATAGTGCCTCTTTCCACTTAATGAAGGGGGTGTCCCCTGAATAGGGGTTGGTCATAGTGTTAAAACATATATTGCCTGTCAAAAGTGTTCACGTGTTAGGGTGTCCTTAAATAGGGATGTCTCACAGAAGGGGTTCTACTGTATACTTAGTACTTGTCAGGGTCATAAAATAAATACTGAAAATGTTATATTTTGCAAATTACAGTGTCACATATGTATCACATGTGACACTTGTATTATAGGCCATAGGCCTAAACTAACATAAACATAATGTACGCCTGCCTCACATGATACTGTGACACTGTATTACAGAATTTTCCTTTATACTGGATAGATAACGCCATATGTTGAGGTACAGGACAGACTGCTTTGATCATGGTTCTGTTTAACTTTTATGTACTATTTAGTAATTTAACATTTACATTTATTAATTTCTATCAATGATAAACAATACAATGAATGTATATGAAAAAAACTGGTAGTAACAATATTATTTTACTTACATTTCTTTTGACAAGATCAACAAATTTATTCTTAGGACTTGGGATGGCCTGGAACCGTCTGAGTAGGGGTACTAAGGGTGCAGTTGTCCCCCTTGAACTGCTTCTATTGTCAGGCTCTTGCCCACCGCTGTCCCAGAGCCTTAGAAGGAGTAAGACAGCATCAAGAAGGTGCGTCATTGTGCCTCTTTGTATAGCTAGCTCTAGCAGTAGAGCTAGTGCCATGTGTTGGTCGTACACTGGGATGATGTCATTTCCTTTTGCACTGGCACAGGCGTTCAGATCACTGATGGGAAAGAAATTAAATTTACATGTTAGTGGAGGTCTTTGCTTAAAAATACCAGGGGCTTAAGTTCAAATCCTTGCATTGTGTGTGTATGGCACGGCATGTGTATGTTTACGCAAGAATTGTCACCTATTGGGACACTAGGCAGTAATTAGTAATTGGCAATTTTAGCCAAGTTATATTTTTGTTATTTTTTGGTATCAATAAAGAAACTCTTTAAACTTAAAAAATTGGAGTAGAACAAAATGATTTTCTTTATTATATTTAAACTTATTTAATTTAACTTTACAATCACAATTGCGTTAATTATTTTATGTTAGATGCCAAAACTTGAATAGCGAAAGCTGATTTATTTGGTATTTTTTGTTACATTTGTTAATGACATTTCTATATTATGTTACAAATGTTATAAAAGTGACAAATAAAGTATTTACACAGATATTGGATCTGTGCTAAACAATATGTCTTGATTATAAAGAGGTATGAGAAAATTCACAAATTTGAATGTTTGTTTTGAGTATGGCATCAACAAAAAAATGGCAAGAAAGTCATTCTGAATTCCTTAACTGTGACTGTACGAATGGAGTGACAAAAAATATAAAAACAATAAGCTTATGTCACTATCTATGCATGCCACCTCTGCTTTTCTAAAAATTAAACCAATAAAGTTACTAACCCAACAACAACACTTTTCAAGAATTCGGTAGCCTTCTCCACGACTTCAGACCACACACTTGACATAGATGAATCATCAAACAGCGTGGCTTCTGGTAGAGACTGGAGAGCCTCAAGAGCATCATGCAGTAACTCAGAGCATAGGTCCGAATCCTCTCCTGATCTCCATGCTCGTCGTAAGAAGGCGAAAGCAAATGATAATGCTGTCCTTGCTCCTACTCTAGCCAGGGAAGTAGTGGCCTTCTCGGTTATCTTTTTAGGTCTAAATTTAAAAAAAAACACAAAATCTTATCTTGCTATTCTAAACTGTAATTTTGTTTTCACAGAGCAAACAAGCATTTACTATTATTATAACTACCTTTTTTTAATAAGAGGTTAGGCATTGTCTTTTGGCAATTGCAGATGTGCTACAAATTGTCCTCCTCTACAAATTCAGGACTGCTGTAGGTGTGCTTTTTCTTATCTTGGTGTGAAGATTTACTAATTTGAAGCCATGTAAATGGCATACCTCAAAGGCATTTTAGGAGTTTGTGTGCTGTTTGTGTCTTGGTGTGTAGATTATTAATTTTAAGTGTGCTGTAAATGGCACATCTCAAGGGCACTTTGGAGTTTGTTAGGCGAATGAATGCACTTGCACAGTTCAACAGACAAGGCCTGGGAGGTTTTGATTTGCGACAAACGACAACATATACATTGATGTGTCGCCAGTCGTCAACCTAAACACCACCAAAATTGTGCAAAAAAACTGTTAGAGCAAGGAAGAATGTTTCAACTCCCTTACAAGCGCAAAATTAATTGAAATGACCTAACTTGTTCCTAGGTTGTCGTAAATCGGAAGCCCTCTAAATTAATTAATCAATTGTTTATACTGTATAGAAGTACATTTTTTTAAACGATAAGATGGTGAAAATGAGAAAAAGTTGCCCAAACAGAGATTAGAATCTGGAACCTTCTGCTTAATATACAGATGTCCTAGCCATTAGACCACTGGGGCTTTATTTACTTATTTATATAAAGCTCTGTCTACACTATCAAACTTTATGTGACAAACAAATGTGATGTGAGCATATATTTTTTGTAGTGTAGACAAAGCTTAAGGCAACTTACAGTTTAATGTGCTTAGATGTTGTCGTTGACTGAACCATGTTTACAGCAACCGTGATCTGGTCTGGATTGTGTCGAGAGAGGGCGATAAAGTACCTCTTGAGAACCATCAGGCGTTGATGTAAATGAATGGAAGAGATCGTGGTGAGGGCAGCTTGGCACGCTAACTGATGCTGCTCATATAATAATGATGATAAACATTCTTTTAGCTGACTTGAATCTAAAAAAAGACAATAAAGACTAGTTTTGAGGATCTGGTAGTAATGGATGAGTAATTTATAATATAAATAAAGATGTATGTATTGTCAGATCACCCAAAGAAAAAATAAAGATGAATAAAATCAAACTTTGAATAGGCTAGTTGTAGTTCTACTTAAAGATGTATTGTCCCCCCAAAACATGAAAAATGAAGATTAATAAAATCAGACTTTAAATAGACCATTTTGCAGTTTTAATAAGTTATTCAATCTGTAAAAAGAAGCATACGTATGTATAAAAAGACAAAAGAAACATTTAATTTTAACCAAAAACCATTGTCTGACACTGACAGACAATTCAAGTATTTTTTGTTTTAAATTACATTTTTTCAGGTAAATAATTTTTTCTTTAATCCAGTTTTTGGTCAAAGTGAATAACTATTATGCGACATTAAAATATTTCGCTTATAAAAAAAGTTCAATTTAAACCCCAAAAAAAACAATGACTTCAAGACAAATTTAAATTATAGTTATTGAATCCGAGATATAACTTTTTAAAGACATGGTCGCCCAGTATTTGACAAGAACTCCATTCAATGATTCTGAAACATTAGCGCGGCATTAACCATGAGACTCCTGTTTTTGTGCGTCACCTACCTGGTTGCCGTCCCCATGTCCAGGATTCTGTAAAAGACACAGCGGGTGATGGAAGCTTGTTCTGTTCTTCTTTACGTTCTTTCTCTTCCTGATCGAGGTCCTGACAAAAAGGACAGTTACAGCCATTGGTTGGACCGCAAATGGAATTGCAGCAGCTACAAGGCAGTAAACGTAGACCACAGTAGTACTTTCCACTTTCACCTATCAGAAATTAATAATTTAATAATAAAAATTGAAGATAAATTCATAAACAGGCGTAATAGTGCATGACTGCATATCAAATTGCAGCCGCCATCTTGTTGGTTTCCTATCCATGAAGAATTATTTTTCTAATGGCGATAACATTAGAGTCCGCCCTCTAAACCAATCTATATATCGATGGAATAAACATAAACATTTCCAAAATTAAAAAAAAAAGCAAAGTCTCTAGTCCCTAGTCTAGCCCTAGAAAATTTGAAAAATTGTATTGTATCAAAGAATACCCATATCAAACCACTAGTAATAAACTTTGATAAGCGTTAACTTCTTGATATTGTTGTTGTTCTTTACCAAACAGCTTTTTTTAGAAGAATAACAAACAGACTTCCAATTCTATCTTATTATAGTGTCATATGGTGTGTACCGAATACCCTATTCACATCAGCATAAATTGTAACTTACTTGTGACAAGTTGTAACCAGGATTTATTACATGCTTATTCACGCATACGTGAACAGTGAGAAATCTTGAGAGAAAGCATAGTTGCGAGCTACATTATTTGATTACTATCAAATTGGTCTCATTCATGCACACAGCAACATCTCAAGACATCTCAAAACAGGCCTCTCATCGTGTTTTTCAACGGACCTGTGAAATCTTTGGAGATTTTCCTTGAAATTGTCTTCACATTAATATGCAAACCTGGTTACAAGTTGTTACTTTTTGCAGGTGTGAAAAGGGTATTATTTGAATTTTGAAATTGTTTTGAAAACAAAGTTAACTTTATCCTAACAATTCTTTTAACATACCTTTTTTACACGGTACCCCTGTCGAGTTTAATATTACTTCTGTATTGTCAGTGATAACTTCTCCATCTTTCACTAATTCATTCCATAGCCGACTTAAACCATCAATAGAAAATACAAGCTGTGGAATTAAAGAAAGTATATAATGAAATCAGAGAGGTGGGAGGAGCAAGTGGATGGCTTCTGTAGTAACATAGAGGTATTAATTGTTATTATTATTTATATGATAATCTCTATACGGCTTTACCACATTGAAACATGGTTCTTATCAGATCAACGAAGTTAGGCAACCATGGGCCTGGTTAGAGGATTATAAGGTGCTGTATATGGAGCTGGGGTCTCTTTAGGCGTTTGAAATCAGCACTGCTGACTCTTATGACAGCAGATGCATCTCGTATCTGTCTCGGATGTATTGGCCTATGACTTTCTTTTGGTCAAGGTGGGCACTGGACGAGAGAAGCCCTTGATCAATGATAAGACCAAAATGCTATTTTTCATTTTATTTTATTCATCAAAAAAAATAAAATGCATAAAAGATGAAAAGGATCAACAACAAAAAGCTAAAAGCTTGTACAGGGTTGAAGACCTAAAATAGTAATTACCTAAGCATTTTAATGTGACATGCAAAAAAAAACAGAGTTCCAAGAAAAATAGTGGAATGGAAAATGAAGAAAATACTATAATAAAATAAAGCTTAGTGAAGAAATAATTTCCAAAGGAAAAACACAGACAAAACCAGCATGGCAATTGGCCTATCACGAAACAATAAGGCTGATGAGTGGGAACCATGTGGGAACCAACCCAAGTTCTGTGTGTTTACACAAAGATGTTAAAGATGTATTGTTTCCAAAAAACAATAGAAATGAAGATTAATAAAATCTTTGAACAAGCCATGTTTTAAATCAAGTTATTCAATCACTTATGGGTCTTTCACACCTGTTCCGGTCCAACGAAGCGAACATCAATGTTTCGTTTTCACGACGCTCCACACAGCTATGCGCCAGTCATTATGCGCATAGCCGCGTGCAAAGGAAACATTGACCTTTGATTGGTTTTTCCGGCACTGGACCGGAACCGTGCCTTTATGCATGGAAAGAATCAAACAAAACTTTCACTCATAAAAAGACTAAATATTTAATAATTTAATCAAAAACGTATTGCCTATTTTTGGCTATAAATTACATTTTTTTTCATGTAAATAATGTTTTCAGATCTAATTGTTTGGTCAAAGTGAATAACTATTATGTGACATTAAAATGGTAAAAATAATGTTTAAAAATTACTTTTTTAGTGGAAAAATACTTTACTATACTATATTTTTATTCAAATAAATATGGTATTGGTATGTACAGTACCTGAATATCAGTTTTCAACCATTTTGAATCTAATCGTTGCTGCGTATGCAAGATAGCCTTACTCTGGATTAGGCCTACACTCATGTTGCTCTATCTTCCAGTACACATCTTAATAAAAAAGAAAATAATTTCAATCATATTAATAATCAATCTATATCCCGCTGGCGCAGATTCTAGCGGGAATACTCTGTCATGATTCATTTCAGTTCATTCGTTCATTATTATTATTAAGATATGTTTTATTGTACTGTACGATTAGAAAAGCATTGAATAAACCATAGTCTATAGGTGCATGTGCAACATTAAAAACGTTGTCAAAACCTTTGGACTATAACAATATATAGACCCTAGGCCTAGCTAGATTAGAATGCATGTCAGTTAGCCCTAGGGCTACAGTAGTGGGTAACTAAACTATAATAATTTTCTTAGGCCTAAGTTATATATATTATACTTATAATAATATAAATATGGAGGGCCTCAATGACTCAATCAATAAATAACAAGTTTAGGATAGGCCTAGGCCTACTAGCTAGGCCGGGCCTAGGATTGGTAGGACGTATATGACGGATCGTACAGTATATAACCACATAATATGTGATTATAGCACGGTTCGGACGCAACGACAGGTGCCAAGGTAGGCCTAGCCCTTCAAAAGGGAAGGTCAAGAAAACGAGTTTTATTTGTTTCTTAGAATATATTTGCTACTAGTTTACCAATTAGATTTAAATCATAAAAACAAAAGAAAGTATCACTACCTCTTAATTATAATTTAATGTCCGTCATTCCGTTTTATATCGTATTCATTTCTACTATTCAAGGTAAAAACCCAGAATTAGATATCGCGACGGGGCGAATGATGGCGATGACTGAATGATCGCATGGGCCGGACACTGAGGGGGTGATTTAGTCTGGGCTCCAGACGGAGTTTTTTCTTAATACTGTATTAGTAAAAATATAAATATTTTTGCACATATGGCGTTTCATACGTGTATTACTTGAGTTTGGATAAAAATCGCGGTCGAAATAAAAACAAATAAATAAAAAAAAAAACAATACAGACTTGGGGCAAGTCTAGGGGTGATTCATCTTTTTAAAAAAATTATCTCTTTTTTCATTTTTTTCAAAGCTTTGAATAAAATAAAGAGATAAAATTTTATAATGTCTAAGCCAGGCTATAACATTAAATCCATAAAAATCATCAACTGGAGAGCTGAGAGGAATTTACAACTCTTTAATCGGAAGACAAATGACTACTAAATATGTTGTACTTTTTAAATAATTGTATGCGTTTTATGTGTTGTGTTAATGGTGGTACCGTTATGTTCTCTTCTCTTCTTTTTTATTTTTGGGGGTCATTGTGAGACAAGTTTAACTTCTAATTTTGATCCCTAGAATGGTTTTATATAAATTGTTGATTATTGTGTATTGTTATAATATAGTTTGTGTATGAAAAAATTGACCATTTTAAAATAAATGTTTATTGAACTTGAAGACACAAGGCAACCTTCCTTGAATTGAAATTGAGAACCGGCCCTTATCATATCTTTCCTTTTTTCGCGTACCGTAATGAGGATGGGTGAGGTTTGGTGTTGGCGTTGCGGGGACTCTACGGGAGATCCCCCCGTCGGATTTTTTAATTGACAATTACCCCTCTGGTACCAAGGGGTACCTAAAATAGACGTTTCATTCATGTCATAAACTGATTAACTGATAATAAATAAACTGATTTAACCGACTGATCTATTTATTTTTAGGCCTCTATCTACTGTACTCCTGACATTTCAAAGTAGGCCTATAAGTGCAGCTAGCTCCGAGAGTTTCAAAATGTTTTTAGCTCAGCCCCAACCATCCATAGGGTCATAGGTCATGGATATTTATAATTTTCGTTTCATATTTCCAAGTAGTATACTGTACATGCATTTTCCGGGGACCGTACCTAGCAGTTCTATTTTTCAAACTGTTCATACAGTACAGATCAGTCCCGCAATTTTAGCACCCATGAAAGCAACCAGTCACACTCCTCTGAGATTAATACCTTGACCCGACCGTGAGTACAGTACGTTTTACCTTTACGTATACTTATTTTCTATAATAAAATTACCCGGTAACGATACCAATTTTGGTTGTACTTTGAGCACAGTGATAATAAATAGGATATAGTTTAGCACTGTGCGCTACTATACCCATTTTGGTTGTACTTGAGCACGGTGATGATAATAGGATATAGTTAGCACTGTGCGCTACTAACTATACCCATTTTGGTTGTACTTGGGCACGGTGATGATAAATAGGATTTAGTTTAGCACTGTGCGCTACTATACCTATTTCGGTTGTACTTGAGAGCAGAGTGATAATAAATAGGATTTAGTGTTGCACTGTGCGCTACTAACTAAATTTAGTTTAGCACTCTGCGCTACCATACCTATTTTGGTTTACTTGCGCACAGGGATAATAAATAGGATTTAGTTTAGCACTGTGCGCTAGTATACCCATTTTGGTTGTAGTTGCGCACAGGCTGTGATAATAAATAGGATTTAGTTTATCACTTGTGCTATAAAAAACGCGATAAAAACGCACGAGTCATCATTTTAGTCTAAAAAATAATACTTGCTTGTCAACATCATCTCTTCAATAAGAAAACTAGATTTCAAGATAAATGGGGTTATCTGGTTTAAACCCGGAGCTCACCTTTAATTTAAAGTTTAGACTTTCATTATGTAGCGCCCTCTAGCCTTGTTTTTACGCAGTTTGTTTTTATTTCGCGAATATCGGCGACGATGGTGGTGGACGTAATGGAGCGGACGTGCTTTGATTAAAACCTGTAGTGTGTCAGCAGGTATTGTCTGAGTCATTCTAACACATGCTGTTATAAAGATTGACGAACAAAGATTATTCATTTGTAGTGTTTTTTTTTCCAGTTTAACTTCACCTTTTTCTAATAATTAAAGTGTCTAGCTAGGAGGCCTAGCTAGAGGCTAGTATAGTAAACTAGTTTATAGTAGGCCGAAGAGTAGAAAGGGTTGATTGATTGACTGTCCACAACACGCGGAGCAACAGGTCTGGCGCTAGCTGAAGAACCATCATAAAGAGTGGTCACGGGACCAAGGCTAGGCCTATTTGACAAAGCAACTTATCGTTTTGTATTAAATGGCCAAGCTGGGTAGAAATTTGTTTCGAAACAATAACAACAACAAGAAAATGTCTGAGAGTCGAGAAAAAGATGAGGAATTTGTCTTTGTGTATAGATCAACTAGTTTTGATAGTTCTTATGAGCAGATTCTTCCTGAAAGATGGCAAAGATCTGTCTCAGAGGATCAAGGAACTCTAAGAACAGATCCTTTGGACAAGGAGACATTCGAGTCATATTTAGATACAGATGGTCGGCTAGTCGACGAACATTTATTAAGAGAAGCAGTATTCCGTGGTGAGTTTTTAGAGATACTTTTTTAAATTACTATAGTCATACTACTGATCTATAGACATTTTTTGGAGGACCATAAATTCATATATTAAAAATGTGTCATTTAACAAATTTTGTTTGATCAAATAAATGAGGAGCGCTATGTACAATTTTGTAAAATTTATGTTTAAATCCTTTCAGAAAATATAAATAAAATTTTTAACAGATTTTATAATCTTTTATATAGGTGGAGTTGAAAAAGAAATAAGAAGTGAAGTTTGGAAGTTTCTTTTTGGACTTTATCCTTTCCAGTCAACAAGAAGGTAAAGTATGGATGCTAAAGGTAATAGCACTTTTGTGAATTGACCATCGTTATTAAATATAGTATACAGTAGTAACGCAATACATTTTATTTTCACAGAGAACGAGAAACAATGAAACTAGAATATTATTTTAAATATCAAGCGTTGAAGGAAAGATGGAAGAAAGTGTTGACGCTCTTGAGTCCGCCAGGATCCGAAGACGAGATCGACATGCATAAAAACTACATGTCACTACAGACAGACAGACAAAATTGCAGTAAGTATTGTCAAGTCTCTCTGTAAAATACATTGGGTCAGGCATTAAACCAGCTGTGGATACTGCCATCACACCATTCGATGATAATCAACATGATGATTGTGGGAACTCATAAACAATGAAGATGAAATACATTATGGATTTTGGTAAACTTTGATTTGATGTGCAAACACTCGCACACTGTGTCACATACAGTAAGTGGCAGTCTGCAGTAGCTAGGTTTAGACCAGTTAGGTCTAGACCTGGTTATGCCTAGACTAAGTTAGGTCAACATTGATGGTAAGACTGTTCAAAACTGTTCCATTTTCTCCCATCAATCTTAGTTCTAGATAAAATAGCTGATTAATTGAAAACAATTTTTACTATACAGTAGAACATAGGCATGTTATAAAACCAATAGTGAATGGGTTATTTTCATTAAATAGGGAGAATATTTTCATTGTTAAAAACTTTTCACTGGGTACATTGACAACAGTCTTTCTGTCAACTCATGAAAATACTCTGCTCATTCAACTCAAAATGTCATTCTTGAATAATTAAAAGTACTAGTAAAAATATATAAAAACTGGTATTTTTTTCAATAATTTCAGATAATGTACAAATAGATGAAACACACAAAGAAGTATTAAAATTCCAAGGAGATATTTATGCAAATAGACAGCCACTCAGCAATTCTGATAAGTTAATGAAAAAGTACATACGAATCATCGACAAAGACGTACCACGGACAGACAGAGACCATCCACTATTTGCGTATGTTTGTTTAAAGATATTGTCCACCTGAAAAAAATAATTGTTGAATAGGACATTTTAATGTTACATAATTAACAGTTATTCACTTTCATCTAAAATGTGATCAATGATACAGATTTCTTTTATTTTCCAATATAATGTAAATTACAGTGGTCATATCTTGGCTTGCCTAAAATAAAAATGAGGGGAAAAAAGAACTATCCAACAAATATTTTGTTATAATGTCAAATCCCAGCTTGATAACAAAATTATGTACATTAAAAACTGTAGTTTAAAACCAAAAATGTAACTGCAACAACTTTATCAAAACTGCAAAATGGCCTTGTCAAAGTCTGATTTTATTAATCTTTATTTTTCATCACATCTCAAAATCTAACATTTCTTAAGCTCTGTGTATGCTATCAACATTTATGTGACAACAAAATGCGATGTGCCTATATATGGACATGATGATTTCATATTACTACCATATTTGGGCACATCATACTTTTTTTGTCAAACAGAGCCAATTTAATCTTAATAAACATCTTGATTTTAAATTGATTTATTGTAATATTTGTTTAGAGGTGACCAGAACCCAAACCTTGTCCTTCTTCGTGACATTCTCATTACGTTTGCTGTCTTCCATCCAGGTATGTGTATAATGTGAATAGTTGATATATTTTTTAAGATGACGTGACATGCCAGAAAACAAGAGGTCATGTAAAAAAGACAGGGCTCATATTTTGCATACGGTACAGAGCAATTATATACTCTTCACTCTACAGCTTGATTTTCGGTGTTACATTATTTATCAGCCTATTGTTTGGCCCAACAAGCTAGCCATCAGTGGTGTAACACACATGGTAAAGGCCCCTGATTTAACACTCCTAAGGGCCCTCCAATGCTGAGCATTGGGCTGCTCATGCTCTGAGGCCCCTAGGTTTAGCCAGTGAGCGCTCATAGCCATTACATCACTGCTAACCATTGAATAGAACCATTTAATTGAATATACTCTTACATTGTATGAACAAAATTGCCAATACCACAAGATACAAAATCAACAACCAAATGTTTTATGAAATAAATGGGTTGTACTGTTATATAAGTGTTTATATTGTAAAATAAACATTAGAAATTTAATATCAGGAATAACATTTACTTGACTTCCTGAATTTTCTTTTCGTTTATTCTCTGACCGTTTGTGGATCTTTTGTTACATAGAGTTCATGTGTTTTTTTCTAGTTTGGAACCTTTTTGTTATTTTACATGATTGTGATTGATGATCAATATCTGAGACTGCCATAATGATGTTTGATTTTATCTTTATTTTTCATGTTTTGGGGAAGATTACTATGGAAAGCCAAAGCCAACAAAAATTTCAACAACTAATACTATACAAACATATACAAAAACATACTACAAACACAATGCACTAATACAAATACAACATACAAAAACATACTATTACGAACAAACTCGTAGAAACATGTTGTTCTTTTTTGTGCTTGTCTTTGGTGGTCTTTTTCTATGAGTACACTGTGTGTTTGTTACAGTATGTGGTGTGTTTGTAATAGTACCTTGTGTATTTGTAATTGTATTTTGGCAGATTTTGCTTTCCATAGAAAGATTTGATTATCTTCTTGATTTTCAATTTTAGATGTAACTTATGCTCAAGGAATGAACGACATTCTCAGTCGATTTCTAGTAGTGCTGCAGGATGAAGTCGAGGCGTACTGGTGTTTTACGCTCTACTTAGAAAACGTCTATACAGATTTCTTAGAATCGGGTATGACCAGAAAGTTAGGTAAGGTCAAGAACCTTTAAAAATTAACTGTTGTGCTATGAGAATGAGGGGCTGTGAGGGGTTGTCATGGCTGAGCGGGTAGCATGTGCGAACTCTAACCCTTTGCCTATGAATTTGAGTCGGCATTCTAGACTTAAAAATCTTGCTTTTGATTAATGAAATAACCTCTTTGTTCAACAATACACTCAATAATACTATATAGGACATTTTTTCTTTAAAACGTGTGTAATTAAAGCTCTGTCTACACTAACAAACTTTATGTTACAAAAAAAATTTGATGTTCCCATATATGGACATGATGATGTCATATCAATACCATATTTGGGCATATTATAGTTTGATAGTTCTGAGTGGTCATGTCTTATGATGATGATGATGAATGGAACAACTTCTAAGATCGGCAAAAATCAATCCAGATGAAACAATTAAGACATTTCAATGTATGATTATCTTGAAATATCTCCCAATTTATATCATAATTGCAACTCCACTAGTGTATTTGCTTGACATCAAGGAAATTAAAATTTAGTTAATAGTTAACTGGCTGTAGTGAACATTTTGAAAACTTAAGTGGCTTAAAAGTGCTCCATCTAATAATTCTACAATGCTTAAAACTGTTGCAACAATGAAGAGTGAAATTACATATTACATTAAGAGTGAAATTGTAATTTTGCTTTTCCCTGGTTGCAATAAAGAATTTTAATTTTAATTCCTAATGGTATTCATATTTCAATTAATAATTTTAATATATATTTTTTTTATTTCAGATTTGTTAAGAGATCTTTTAACTGAGATAGATTTAGAATTAATGCAACATCTCGACTCTCTAGAAGTGGGGGATCTCATGTTTTGCCACAGGTATAGTATTAGTATTTATGCATATTTTAATTTTGATATCTACTCGCCTTCTTCCCCTCAATATCTGGATCCACTGCATGAATGCACAGGTTCACTATATAATGTTAATGTATTTGTATAGTGCATTCCCCGAACAATGTCCTCAATGCGCTGTCGACTTATATGTTACAATTAATACAAGCTTCTCCAACTATGCCGATATTTCGTCAGTCAACCTCAATACAGGTTTGATGATTTCAAGGTGCAGGTGACGGCCGATGACACATCAAATGACCTGACCTAGGTCAGTCATCACAAATTGAAAGTTTTCTATTGATGCTGTACCATAGAGGGCTTAAATTTCTCAATCCTCAATCAAACTGAAGACTATTACAGTATATAATTTTATATACAGTAGATCTCCTATTAGGGGTACACCCTCAGACCAATAAGGTGTCCCCTGAATAGAGGTTGATTGTAGCATTGCTCCTTTTTCATTTCAGTGTTCAGTGTCCCCTTAATAGAATGTTCCAAAGGGTTTTACTGTAATTGTACTTATTTTATAATGTGTCTTTTACATAGGTGGCTACTACTATCATTCAAGAGAGAGTTTAAATTTGATGATGCTGTCTACTTGTTTGAAATCATCAGCAGTCACCATTTGGAGTTGTCTTCCTTGGAGGCAGAACGTGTGTGCCAGCAAGAAATTGCCAAAGACTTCCAGCGATCAGCGGGTAAAGTAGACAAACAGTAGTTTTCATTTGTAGAAATTTTTATCAGAATATTCATAATTATTATGTATTATAAATACTTGCAAAAGTGCTATAAAAAATTGAATTTTAAGTTTAAGGGGTTTTTCCAAAACAGTCAATACATTATTTCTCATTTTTATTAGAATTTTCATAAATTATCTTTTAAATTATAAGTATAAATAAATACTTGAAATTGCCCCTTAAAGAAATAGAATTTGAAGTTTGATGTAAAAATAGCGAAATTTGTACAACAAAATCTCTAAAGTATTTCTCCTGATATTTCCAGTCAGCCTCTTGCTAAGGTGTAATTTATTCAAATTGTTTTGGGAAAAAATATATATTTAATATTTATTGGGGGACAGTAGTTTAACTAAATGTGTAAAAAGATGTTGCCCAACACATTTTCCTTTTTATTATGCAGAGAAAACACCTGCCATACAGTACCCATTGTCTATTATAGATGCTTACGCATTAGATTAATAGCACCCTCTATTACGTATTAGTTTGATTTAATAAAAATTTATTTATTTAAGTTATAGCACCGTCACTTGTTCAATTCAGTTGTTCTTTATCTTCCACATACAACACATTAAATACATACATGGAGGATGCATATTTTAAGATATGTGCTGTGCTTTCATAAATCCTCTTATTCATAATTTTAAAATTTAAATGTCTGAAACTAAATACTATCATAGTAACGAACTTAATTACTTGTTTTCTTGATAGGTAAAGAACGCAATAATTGTGCAAACATGAACAAAGACTTTACTTTTGAGCTGTTCCTCAGTGCTACCATTCTAAAACGCAATCGTGCTAAGCTCCTCAAATGCCTAGATGCTGCTGCCGTGTTCCAGTGTGTCAGTAGGTAAGTGATCTACTCATTCATTTTGGTAAAGAGAGACAAGAGAGTTGGAACCTCTGCTGTGAAAAGAGAAAACAGATTGAGAATCATGATTCAGGGGCCAAATCAAATTACATGGGATTTATGTATTTTTGCCCTGCGCAGTGCATGCGCACAAATGTGATACAACGCTTAAAATATAGCCTGAAATGTGCTCTTATTAGTCAAAATTCTTTTTTTCAATCAGGCATAAACTATTTATTATGTAATCAAAATTTGATGGAGTATTTCGATTTCCCAAGACCTAGGACCAGTGGACTGTACCACGTTGGTCGTTGACCAAAAATGTCCAGTTGTTCTATACTGGGACCTAGGCAAACTATTATCTAATTATGATTTCCGGTTATGAATAACTGAAAATGTGATTTTTTCAATTGTGCATAAACTATTATTATGTAATCCAAATTTGATGGAGTATTTCTGATTATTTGATTATTTATATCTATGTTGAACATACTTTTTTAACATAATTTGGCTATTTTAGACTGAAAAACAGAGAATAAAAAAATGGACAAACACACAAAATACAGACAAATAAACTAGTTGCTCACATAACCTACTCCTTGACAGAGGTAATTCTCATATACTGTAATGCAATAAAATGCTAGTTTAAAATCGCTAAAACTTTACAATTTATTTTGTAGTTTAACAAAACAAATGGAGGTGAAAGTATTACTTATTGAGGGTGAAAAACTGTTGTTAAGTTACTGCCGAAAGTCTGTTCGAGAAGTACTATGAAATATGAGAGTGAACCAGAAAGCTGTTGTAGGTAGGAAAGAAATATGAAAAGAGGCGTATGATGAAAGAGGCTTTTATTAATAGCTGAGCTATACGTACAATATTAGGGCTAAAAAACTACTCTTGTTTACTTACTGCTAACCTATTATGACCAAATTATTCGCCAAAAAAGGTGGTTTTTTTTACTCTGTAATGAGAATACAGTAGTTGCAATACTATATATACATACCCATATTTATTTGAATAAACTACCTGGGGAGTTTTTAGTAGGCATTTTTTTGTTAAGAACAATCTCAACGCTAAAAATACTCCGTTAAAAAAGTACTCAACGGAAAAACTACTCAACGGTACACTCGAATACGAGTAAATGGTCCCTTTAAATTCAAAATATTTTAAATAATGGCAGCAGTTGTTTTTTCAAAATTGAGGCAAAAAGCAGAAAAGGATTTTTATAGCACAGGGAATAATTTCGCCAGTGTAGCATAGCAAAAAGCTATACAAAACAACCTTATTGCTACACATTTCTAAAATTGTGTAGCAAAAAAGACAATACAAAACTATGTTTCTCGACTAAAAAATCAGTTTGATTAGCAATAATTGCTAAACAAAATTTTAAAATGAAATTTTTCCCTGTAGCATAGTTGATTATCTTGCATTTGTAGACGATATCGTTCATTTCTATTTATGTTTAATCTTTCCAACATTTTCTACATTCCAATGTAAATAGGATATGCATATGCTGCAATCAAATTGTAATTTTGGCGACAACTCTATTATTAACATTAAAACTTATGAATATCAATTCCAGGTGTAATTATATTGGAATCATAGCGGTATTATATAACTAGAGCATCAACCACTGTACTGTAGGTGGTGGCCATGTCGTATCTGTAGAATACGCTTGCATAGATGCGCTCAGCAGGCAATGCAATGGTCCCTCTACATGCTGTTTCGGTTTAAAGTAAGCAGTTTGGGGGCATTTCAGTCACAGAGTTTAGATTAATAATTGCATTCCAGTGGTGCCTCAACCAAAATATATATTTAAAATTTTTTTAATCTTTAAAAAAGTTGGACATAGCAAATAGAGTAGTAAAACCCCTATTAGCAAAACACTTTAGGATGCAACAATGTGTCCATTTAGTAGGGTATTCCCTGAATAGGTGTTGGCTCTAGTGTTAAAGAATATTTCTTCTTGTTTTTTTTCTGGAAAATTCCTTGAATTCCTTGTCAAAAGGAGGAGTTCTATTGTATTATGGACAATCTATAATTGAAATATTAAAAATGCTGCATTTTGTAAATTGTAGGCCTACAAGTTAGTTAAATGTTTAAAAGTTATAGTCCTACCAGCAGGTCATTAGCATTTGCTCGTTGTATGGCACGCTCATGAGCATTCGGGGTTTGTATGGCATGCTCATGAGCATTCAGGCTTTGTATGGCATGCTCATGAGCATTCGGTCTTTGTATGGCACGCTCATGAGCATTTGGGCTTTTTATGGCATTCTCATGAACATTCGGTCTTTGTATGGCACCCTCATGAACATTCGGTCTTTGTATGGCATGCTCATGAGCATTTGGGGTTTGTATGGCACGCTCATGAGCATTCACTGAACTAAAGTACAGTAGTTTATTATTTATTATACAAACTTTTAATTTATACACTCTGGCAATACTTTCCTTGTTTAAAATGCTAAGCCTACTAGATTGTACAGAATTAGTAACTGATTCATAGATTGCATTTTCTTGTATTTATCAGTGTTTTGCAGAATTTCGGCATAAGTTAAAAAACTCCATATATGTCCATGCTACACTGTATTAACATACCATAATACTTCTGTTTTTGTGCTCTAAAGGCTTTTAAATAGTGCTCCAAATTAACAGTCCACTGTATACATGTGTACACTGTGTTTTTGC
Source organism: Antedon mediterranea (assembly GCF_964355755.1). NCBI lineage: Eukaryota > Metazoa > Echinodermata > Crinoidea > Comatulida > Antedonidae > Antedon > Antedon mediterranea. The sequence continues at coordinate 23,210,585 of NC_092674.1, read as the reverse complement.
ATAAGACTAGAAATTTACAATTTACTCTAAGTTTGTACATTCCTATCACCCATAGGACGTGATTGGTACAATATTTGTTTATAAATTTAAGTTCCTATATACTGTATTACTATGCTATATAAGCTGATGCTTAAAGATGTATTGTCCCCCTGAAAAAAATTATTCTTAAAAATTTTTTGTTGAACATGCTATTCTATTTTAATGTCACCTAATAGTTATCCACTTTGACCAAAAATTAAATCGAAAAATATATATATTTACCTAAAAATCTGTAAATTAAAGCAAGAAATAGTCAATTGGCTGCTAGCCATTATTTGAATTTAACCATTTATTTTGTCATTTTGTAAGTAAGTGAAAACATTTGTTTTTTCCATTTTTTTTTTGCTATTGAAGTGATTAACTTTAAGTCTGATTTTATTAATCTTTATTTTTCATGTTTTAGTCACGTGCAACCCGACTCTATAGCTCACTATGTCGGTCGGTTGATCGGTCGGTTGGTTGGTAAAACTTTGAGCACGCGACTGCAGCCATGTATATGGCCTTGTTGGGGGACAATACATCTTTAAACAAATGTTAAATTATCTCATTTTAAGAATATCTTAGAATTTTGAATAGAAATGGAAAATAGATAATAATTTATTTGTAATAGTAATATTATTACACTATTACACATTGTGCTAATGTGCTAACATCCTCAACTCGATTATGCTGTCCAAACAAATGTAATTATATGATTTAAATTCGCAAAGATTTAAAATAAAATGTATATTAAATGCCAAAATGATTTTTTATGGTACTACCTGTCAACAAAAATGTAATTAATTTATTTAAAAAGTTGTGATTTTGTTTATAAATATATGTATAATGGCAATCTTCAGGGTTCACAATTATTAGCAAAGTTGCAATAAAATAACGTTTGTGTTTATGCTAATAATTGTTGTTTTATATCTTCGTCTTCTTTTTTTTCATTAGTAATAGTAGTTTTTGTTGCCATAACATCATCGATGTTATTACCATGTTTTACAGTAATACTCCTCACTTCTGTCATCTTTGTTAACGCTATTTATAATCATTTCGTCATCATTGGCCAATAAGATCTTTCGATTTCCCACGACCTTGGACCAGTGTACTGTACGACGTTAGTCGTTGCTTAGACTAAAAATGTCTACCTGTTCCATTCTTGGACTTGGGCAATCTAACAACTAGATGATGAGCTCCGGATATCAAAGGATTTATATGTGGCAGCGACACGATCAGTCCCTTAACAGACACCGCGGGCCATGCAGAATATGTACATAGTACAGCCAGATATAAGATCAAAAGACTCATAATCCTGTTGTTAGATTTCCTTGTTTGGATCTGGAATCCACAAAACTGTGTCGACGAATCAAGAGAGGAAGCAATTTCCCCACATGCGCACAATTAATTTACATGATGTAATTAGTTCCTATTATTCTGTAACGTATCGTCGTCATCATTCCCCTCATTATCGTAAATCTAATTTGTTATAACTATCATCCTCTTCCAAACTCGTCATCATCAAAATTCAGTCATGCTTTTCTTTTTAAATTAGCCTTATTTAGTTAACTTTGAAATAATTAAGATAAATGAGAAAAAATTAAATTAGAACAGTAGTAAGAAACAAAGAAAATAAAAATTAAGAAAAATTTATTTTATGTATTTGGTTGATAACTTTAAATCGCCATTTTCCCACAAAAACAAGTATTTTAAACATATTTTATGTTGTGTTCTGTTATTAGCAAGATTTTGAAACGAAACTTCAATCGACCATTCGACGGACTCATATGCATGCGCAGATTAACATTTGTTAATATTTTTATAAATTACCGTCTCCGTCGTAGATCGTCCCGAAACGATAATCTCAGTAATGTCCATTGTTCTTAAAACTGAAAAGTTCTTTACGCATTGTATATATAGATTCAATTCATTCAATCGCTTCAACATTTTATTTTAGACTAAATTCCATATAGGCCCTAAAGATACGAACAGCAAAGCTCAAAAGACCACAATAAATAAGAAAAATGTATGATGTGCACAATAGAAACATTGCAAAAATAATCATTAAAGCTCTCTCTCTTTCATAAAGTCACAAACACTAGAATGATTGCTAATACTACATAATGCCTCAACAGTTTATAGGAAAATTCTAATTAATGTTATCTTATAGTCATTATTATAGATAGGGCCTCATATAGTCTAGGTTCTGGACTGAGTTTCGAATAACAATATTAATAAAAAGATCAATATGTTGGCACATATGGCGTTTCATACGTATAGTTTTGATCTTCCAGACAAAACTTTAAAAATGCTGACTGGTGGACTAACATAAAAAGGACAAATTAAGGCAAGTCCAGGCCGCATAGCACATGTTGATGTAATACGACATAACAACATGAAGAATACTTATACACAATGCAAATGGAACATTTTTGGTTTATTGATCTTTAAAGATAAATTTTTCCCCTAAAAAAATATTTTGTTTCAAAATTTTTTTAATATGCCATTTTAATGTTCTATAACAGTTACTCACTTTAACCAAAAATTGGATCGAAAAAAATATTTAACTGAAAATCTGTAATTCAAAGCAAAAATATCCCAATTGGCTGCCAGCTAATACGAGGTTTGTGGTTGAATTTAACCCTTTCTTTTGTCTTTCCATAAGTGAAAACATTTTTTTAGTTATTTTTTTTCTGAGGAAGTGTTTATTACGACTACAAAATGACTTTTTTCATGTTTTTGGAAACAATACATCCTTAATAATAATAAAGAGTTTTGCTTTTAAAAAACAGTTTTGTTGTTGTTTGTATAGCTTGAACAGTTAACTTGAGCTTGAACCGCCGATTATTGATGATGACTCGTCAAGAGTACCTTCTTCGATTATCTCTGTTACAACTGAGACGATTTCAGTTGTTTCAACTGCTGGTTGGTTATCTATAAAATTTAAAAAAGTAGAATAAGCAAATACAATGTAAATCTAGTTATATTATTTAGATGTGCATAATTATAGAACTTAAAGAGGAACTTGAATCATATTTTATGTTAAAAGATGTTTACGAGTCTCACCAATTTGCACACATTTTTCTTCAGATATTGCACCTGGGTCGGTCGTACTAAGACCAGAAGGACAAGGTTCACATGACGTCATTCCTGTTACATTCTGGTAAGATCCAATAGGACAGTCGGTACAAACTGCTTCGTTGAATAGTCTTTCGCCATATCGTCCTCTTGGACATTTCACTAAGAAAAATAGTTATAAGAATGATATTATAAAAAATTGACGTACAATTGGGGGAATTGGTTTTCTATCGGCAAATTTTGATTACTTACGACATGCCGGGCCTCCGATAGATGAGTATTCTTTACGTTGAGTTCCAACAGAACATTCGGTTTCTCCATTTTCAAGTATTGTATATTCTGCGTAGGAAAATAATTACTTTATGAATCAGTAAAATTACTTTATAAAGCTCTGTCTACATTTTCAAACTTTATGTGACAAAAAAATGTGATGTGCCCATATAATGGACATGATGATATCATATCAGTACCATATTTAAGCACATCACTACCATATTGGGCACATGACCCTTTTTTGTTATTAAACTATAGTTTGATAGTGTAGACAGAGCTTTACATTACGAACAATTCTGGTAACACTTGTGGGGTCATAATATCTATTTTGTTGAATTTATATTTTGATAATAAACAATAGAAAGTTTAAACCCAGAGCTTTCCTTTAATATCTAAATACCTGTGCAGTCAGGAATCTGTCTTCCTGGTGTCCAAACTGCAGTCGAACATACATACAAGTTGTTGAGAGGACCATCAAAAAAAAAATAGCCATCGTTGCAGACAGGGTTACATATTTCTCCAAACAACCAATTTACGCAGTTTGCCACGCCATTTAGTGGGCCGTAAGGTAAACCGCAACTTTTAGCTGAAAAATAACATCGATTTTTACATAATATAACTTTAATATAACTGATTTTGATTATATCATATTATGATAGTTGTAGGTTTTATTTATTCTACGTCTACCAATTGTATGCCACCAGTTTGACAACTTGTTTGACTGTTTGTCCACCAAATAATGCTTGTTAAGCTTGGTTCCCACTAGAACGTAACGCAAGGACGTAAAGGCAACGCAAGCGTTTTAACCAATGACAAGCGAAGTTATAGACAGTTAGCAATCACAAGCGAATAAGCCATCGCTTGTGATTGGTCAATTCACTTGCGTTGCGTTACGTCCTTGTGTTGCGTCGCTAGTGGGAACCACGCTTTATATCCGCGCATCACCGCTTAACAGCAGTAGAAAGGGGAGTCCAAAACAGTGGCAGTTACTCTTCGTGGGAATTCCGTAGATATGGGAATTCCGGAGAAATTGTTTTGGAACATTAAAAGTCTATAGTTCAGGTACCATTTTAATTCAACACTGCTTATTATTTTGTGGCGTTTTATGTAGGCCTAGTATTTACAGCTGTATATTTCAACCTAAAACATCTTACGTTCAATTTTGATTTGGAATTTGCAGAATGCTATGTTGTTTGATGCATCTCTAGCCTCGTATGTCACAAGGAATGTTCCCCAGGTAAAGCGTTTATTTGGACTCTGTAAACAAAATAAATTCGTTTAAATGTTTTAATAGTGACAAACCTTTACGCAAGTTTAGACCCTAATTATATGGAAACATTGCACCATATTACGATGGTAACAGGTGTTTCTTCAAGGAGTACATTAGGTCATGTTGACTCAGAGTAAACAGGCAGGTGGAACATTCATTCAACCAACTGGACACGCAGAAGTGTGCCTTTCCACTGTATCCTTTAAGCGCTGTCTGCACTATCAAACTAGTTTGACATAAAAGTGTGATGTGCCGAAATATGGTGGTGATATGACGTCATCATTTCCATATATGGGCATATCGCATTTTTTTGTCACATAAAGTTTGATAGCTGTGTAGACAGAGCTTTATGGGAATGTCAATTACAGAGAATCAGAAACAGCCTCTAAATAAATTAGACATTCAGGAAGGATATAATCATTTTATAAATTTGTATTTGTGGTGACAGCATTGAGCATGGTAGCATATGGATTTGTCAACATAATATCGAACTTACAATTGATTTTGATTGTTTTGTAACCATTACATTATCTGTTACTGAGGGCTCGTCCCAGGTTACCGTTGGATACTGCTCTTCAGACTGGACAACAAAGTCTTCCGGACACCCACTAAATTTAGGTGGTTCTTCGTCTGTCATAAAAATAATTTTCAAGTTTGTTAACTGCAGCTAATCACTAAAGCGTTCATGGAGACGACCAGTTAAGGCAGTAACTGCATTTGTTTATTATTATTATTATTACTTGTATAGCGCACATTTATTTACTCTTTAACCCAAATTATAAATAGCATGATTGACACATTATAGTTAATGGCCCACAGCTTCTACATTTATACTTTGATAATACGTTTTATTGCAAGTTTTTTATTGAACAAGTTACTGCAGAAACTAAGAAAGAACCATTTTGACGTGATTTTCATGCCGTAGAACCCAAGCAAAAATGCCGTCTCTTCCTGTGCTTTGTCCTTTGTGAATGACGTTGTTTCTTGGTGGTCTCCAGGTACGGCGACTTTCAGTCCTTAAAACATCAACTATAGTAGATAGTCTTCAGCAATCTTTTGCATAAATTGGTGTTCGTTCCTAACTTTTTTATTTCAGTTGAAAATAAATGTTCCATGATTTTTTCTTATCGCCAATAAATGCCGATTTGCATCAAGTGAACAATTAAATTAAATGAATTAACAAAAAAACAGTCAAGTGTCAAAGAAGGTAAATTACCTAATACAGTAACTATGACGTCACAAGATATCGTGGTTTCATGGTCACTGCTACTCGCAGTAAATGTTACCGTGTGTGAACCCGGTCCAAATAATTTGTCTTCTGGTGTATCCCTTTCTATGCTTTCAAGACTGTATCTTGGTGCGCCAATGGCAACAAGCGTCGAGCTCTCTCCCTCAGCAAGCGTGGTCGTTACTGAGTCACTGCAGTGAATTTCTGGTATGACATCTGAAATTTTTTTGAATGTATTTAAATAATATAAAATGCTATATTTCATTCAAATAATTTGTTTGTTCGAGCTTCAAGTTGCAGACAAACGAGTAAAAATGAAAAGTATAGGCATCCCATTGATAGACACAGATAGACACCTACCCACCGACAATACAATAAAGTTTCTCACAATCTACGCAATCAACATTTATAGGGTACAACCTATGATTTAGTTGGAAACAAAGTTTGAACGCCTTTAGATCGCAACAAGAGGTTTATAGTATTTACACGTAATTGTCAGATCAAGAAAAAGGTCAAGAAAAGGTCGAATAGGATGACATTGTATGTCATTCGATGTGCGCAAATATATTATATAAATGTTTCTTGTCTTCCAAATGTAATCTTAACTAGATTTAATTCGTCACTATGACGAATTATAGGTTATATGCATTGATTTAAATAAAGATAATTGATTTTTAAAAGATATATTGATTGATTGATTTTCTCAGAATCTTTAATTATTTATAATATATGATAGGACCTTGCTAACGCGAACACCATAGCCGGTATCACAATCCGATCAAAGATCCCTCTGCGTATAATGTCATAAAACGCATTTGTTGTTGCATAATAATAAAGACATAAAGTAACTTTTTATCTAGATTTCATTATAAATCATGTGTATAATCTATACACTAAGAAATAAATTTGAACAATACGGATAATAAAAAAAAAATCTTATTTCGTTTCCCAAGGTGAGACTCGAACTCGGTACCTTGAATGCCATTGACACGAGCACAGACCATCGAGCCATACACAACTGACTAAAAGTTGGAGAAAAATTCCTCCGTGTATTTACTATGCAGTAACCACTTTGGTGCAGATAGATTAATACATACCGCAATGAATTATAATGTTTTACTATGATGACATCTTTAAAAATTTAAAAAAATGATGCACTGTCAAACTATATACTTTTAACTTTAATATATGAACTTCTTAAGGAAGAAAGTTAACGTTAAGTTTGTTATTTTGGCCTAAGAAAATGTTATAATTTGTTTGATTGTCGAAATTAATTTTGTTAAATTTAATATGCCATTAATGATGACTTAATCAACTTTTGTTCTTCTAATTTCATAATAAATCATACATATGATACATACACTTCAAGAAAATTAAATAAAAAATAGGTGTTCCCGACCATTCTAACGATATATATTAATTTTAAAATTTAGCATATTTTCACCATTTTGTTAACTTACACGTGCGTAGCCCGTCACTTTTGACGTGCTCGTATAACGCTGTTTCGTGTTGAAAAGTGAATAAAATATGATGATATTATTAAAGAAAGGTTATACAACAGTAATCGGACACAAACAGTGCGCATTAACGTTTGACGCGCAGTGCGCGTGCAAAAATCGGCGCACTCATGGCAATTTTTTAAACGCTTAAAATTGCCTGAAACGTACTCTAATTTCATCGAAAATAAATTCTGACAATTTTCAACATTTTAAGCGCGCGTACGCATGCGTTATATGCGCTACGCACGTAATTGTATTGCCATATGATGAAATGTGACCTGAAATTTATGAGTACCAAATTTTGTTTAAAAGTGATTCATGTTTGTGAAGATATGATTACAAACGTGATTTCGTTAAATCGCGCGTAGACCGCGTAATTTTTGATTGCGCATCGTGAAAACATAACCACATCGATTCCTGGCCATAAGGAATATACTCTGAAAAATTGACTTAGATAGATGAAACTGATGCCAAGATAATTCACGGACAAATAGTGCTAAGGAAAGAATAAATAAATAAATAAATAAATAAAGATTTTGACAGAATCAAGAGGTTATATGCATATCATGCATATAACCTAAAAATAAATCTACCTTTTACACATTTTGGAGGTGCCGACGTCCATCCGTCAATGCCCTTACACTTTGAGAACTGATTGCCATCGATGACGTAACCTGACTCACACGTGTATGCACATCGTGCTTTGAACACCTGGGGATTTCTAATACAACTCTCAGGAATGACCTCACCATGTTCAATTGGCGTCAATGGAGGACACGTTAACGCTGGAAGGATAAACAGTACAAAATGAATAATTCGTCCGAGACTTAATGTCATTTTGCCAATGTTGTGATTGGAGGATTGTAGCCTACCTTTGTGCTTTGCCTTACAAATAATCAATACGCATGCCTAAGACATTTTGTGTGGAACTATAACCTTGGAGTGGGACCCGGTACTCGACTATGCAATTTATGCAGTGTCAAAATGGATATATATTTCTATTCGTTTTTCTAAGGAGAAGGTTTTAAGACCCACATATCTATGACGTAAGTTACTTTAGATATATAGTTTATATAGCTTAAGAAAAGGTTCGCAAAATAGTACAGTACAGTTGTAGATTTCTAGGATAGTAATTACGAAGCATATAAAATAGATCGTAACTTGGTCAGATGATTTAGCCTACTCTGACGCACTGGATACTAAGAACATATAGATCAATACTTAGATTGTCTATACAGTAAAATTACGTATTAGTGTAGTGCAGAACATCTGACCAATTAAAAGCTCCCTGACGCAAAACTACTTTGTATAGTTAAAAATGATCTTACGACGACAACTAGGCGTTTCTCCAGACCATCTTCCTGTGTTTAAGCAAATTCTTGTGGCACGGTCTGTAAGCTCATACCCTTGGTCGCATGTATATTCACATGTGGATCCAACTACAAAATAACAAACATTGCTATTTAAAATAAGTAAGTAATTCATTGTGCAAAAAAACATATAAAATAATATGACAAAATTCTATTTAAAAATGTTGTTTTTTATATCATCAACGTTTGCATGTCGATAATCGATATTACAGTTCGCGGTATGTAGTACTAAAACTTTAGTTGTTCACTCTCTTGACTTTCTTTTGTATGGTGTATTTGCTGCACACTTTCAAAATACCTATTTTTTTATTCGCCATATTTATTTTGAGGTAATGAGCTGTAGGCCTATATCACTATCACATCTTATTAACTGCTACGTTACATTACGTTGTATCTTGTGTCTGGGGTGGTTTAGTCTTAGTTAACAATCGTTTAAACTTGAAAATAGGCCTTTTATGAGTTAAAATACATTTGTGAAGTGATCTGTATCTTTCTATAAACCTTGACAGTTATGTTACGCAATGTGTAGTTTCTACAGTGGTTTAGATTCCTATCTTGAAAATGCATATTGTTTTTTAGAATGTGCATACATGTTTATGGAGATAACGCTGAAATCGTGGCTATGGTACATTACTAATTATATCTCGTGGTGTTTTTTAATTGTGAGATGATCTGTACATTACACTCTCTCGCTCGTCAATTAAGTGACCTATGTCTATGTGTTTACCGATAAGTGAAAATCCACTTTCTTTTCCAGTACAACGTTTCTTTGGTGATAAATTTCCATTGTGTGGTACAACAAGAGGACTACAAACAATCGCTGGAATAATAAATAAGAAATAATATAAGATGGAGCATGATCAAATTATGTATTACTGTACCACGTTCTGTGCATGCGCAACAGAAATTGACCAATTAGCATATCTCTCGGACGCAACTACTTCGTAGTAAAGATTAGTAGTGCTCACTGCTTCCTTTGAGCTGGAATCTAACCTTAACCATCGAGTCCCACTCGGTAATTATATTACTTAGGCGCACTTACAATTTCGTAAGTGTAGGGACGAACATCTGAACAATTAGCAACCTGGCGCAACCCAATGGCCTAGTCTGAAACGTTTTAAAATTTAAAAATAAAATCATTGAATTTTACGGTCGCATGAAACACCGTCATCATTGATCAAACTATTATCTGTGCAGTCGCAGTAATATCCACCATCGTAATTTCTACAGGTGACCTCACAACCGCCATTTTCTTCCGCACATTCATCAATGTCTAAAAAAGAAAAAGACAATTTATTTTGGTAGTGACCACAATATGCCGATTGATACTGTTGAAATTATAATTATCATTGATTAGCATTTTAGTAGGAATTTTCATGTTTATTTTACAATATTTAATTCAGTCCGGGTAACAATTTAATATAAACTGGGTTACGATAAGGGAGACTTTGGAAACATAAAATATTGACCCATATAGAAAAATTGTTGGGATGGGAGGATAAAAAAAGCGTTGTTCTTTAATAAATAGGCCTAATAGTTATTTTTCTGGGAAATGTTAAATTTCCATATAATATCTTTGCCTTATCCATATTGATTAATTACACGTGTAATTTCACTAAACTGTTAACAGTAATGTTAGGCCTACCTAAACACCTGTATTTATCCCCAGAGTCCTTGATATACCCGTCTTTGCAGGAACATTCAAACCCCCCGATTGAGTTAGTACAGTGGTGCTGACATCCACCGTTCTTCAGGCTGCATTCGTCCGTATCTAATACAAAAAGGTAGGTTTAAATCAAAGATATAGTTTGATGTTTCTGTGGCGCGCCAAGCTGTAATTTATTCGAAAATAAACATATCGAATCCATGACATCTCTGAAAATACATCATAGTATACAACTAAGATATTAAAACTGAGGCGTCTCTATCAACACCTGATATATTACTCGACCAATTAAGATATAGAAATATCTTTGTTATAGATAAGATATCTCTATTTTCAGAATAAATGACAGTTTGGCGCGCCATATATATGGCGATCCCAAGTATCAGCGTGTTTAGATAGATTTATAAACAAAAACAATGGTAGCTTACCAATACACGTCTTGCCAGTATCGTCTAACTCATAGCCAGGCTCACAGACGCAATACGCCGAGCCTGGTGTGTTCACGCACTCGAAAGAACAGCCGAAATTGTTGTTCGCGCATTCATTAATATCTTAAAAGAGAAAAGAAAAAAAAATCAATAAAGTGAAAGTTCTCGGCCTCACAAAAATGCTGTTTGGGGAAAACTAATTTAGTTGATTTATAAACGGATATTTAGAATTGTTATAAATTGGTCACTTTTACAATTTGTTTGATATGAAAGCTGGACAAATATATTTCGTGTCTAACCCTCCTGGATAAACCAACATAGGCCTTTCTTCTCCGAGAGAAGAACAATATTTGAAAATTAACTTCCTTTAAGACAATGGTATCGTCCATGAGCCGCGCAATATGTTTCTTACCGTTACACACAAGTTTCGTTGTAGTTGATTCGTAACCGTCATTACAGAAACAATGCCTTATTGTTGTTCTTGCTGTCAAATCACGTGTGCCTGAATTTGCCGGACAATCAAAACACCTATTCGTTCTTAAGTTGTAATACGAATCAGGTCGACATGCTGCAAAATTATTGAAAAGTGTGTAATTATAATTAAGTGTCGTTTAATTCCTGTAGTTAGGTTGTGTTTCCGGTCACTCTCTAAAGCTCTGTTTACAATACCATACTAGTTTGACAAAAAGTATGATGTGCCCAAAAATGTAGTGATATGACATCATTACATCGCATTTTGTTGTCACATAAAGTTTGATAGCTTAAGATCGAAGTAAAATTTTTAATAAGAGTCAATGAATAGAGTATTTATCCGTTATTTCTTAATACTGTAGTAGCAATAGTAACATATTATAAGGTTATTTAATGTTGGCTTTAGTAATAGCGGGTAAGAACAACAATGTAATAATATATACTGTACACAAAAACCGGAAACTGTCAAAAAGTCAACTTAAGATAAAACAAATTTAATGGCCTTCTATTATGTGTAAGGTACAACAATATGTACTCATGGAAAACGTAAGAAACACTATTCAATTGGTAGGATTAGTTTGAAAATGGGAGTGAGAAACATGGTGACAATATTGCTAAATCCCCAAATGACATTAGAAGTCTAGACAAGTAGATGACGAAGGTGTATGCTGGAAAAATGGTTGATTAAAACTTTGCTATGCGAACAGTTCTGACCGGAGAGTGAAAATGAATTCAATCATCCCTGGTTCTAAAACCAAATGCCTACCTTCACATTCACCACTTGGTGTGGTGACATGACCCGATGAACATTGGCATTCAAAACCACCAACTGTATTAACACAGGCATGTGGACAGCTCGATTCAGACTCGCATTCATCTATATCTGTACGTGTATAAATGATTTTTAAATAAACAAACAATCAATAATGTAATGTAATGAAAGCTTTGTAACGCGAAGAAACGTTCCTCTCTTCTTCATTTTCCATGTAGACTACAGTAATTGAGAGAAATATAAATAAAGTGTTTATTTTCTCTTGTGGTATAATACAATCGGAGTCAAACCTCGGCTTCTATTTGACTTTAGGCCAAAGTTTAATGATTCCCTCCACTTCAAATGCACCCGTGGCAAAGTACTGTAGTAAAATACTGGTAACACCAAAATTGGAAAAAACTCTAGTAGTAGTACTACGTTACTGAAAATGCAATCCAATCAAAAGAAAGAATAAATAAATAAATAATTCCTTGTCTTACCAACGCAGTTGTATCCATTTGTATGCAGTCTGTACCCGGCATTGCAACTACATCGATAAGTTCTACTATTAGAAGATGGGATACATGTGTGTTCACAGTTTGACGTTGAGCATACAGCGGCTAAGAATTTAAAAAAGAAAAGACAAATATTAGGTTATTATCAACAAGTAAAGTACGATTTGAGGAAGAAAATATTGCTTTAAAAAAAACCAAAATATAACAAAGCAAAAGATCAGAAAATGTTGCTAAATGAAAACAAAATACTTTAATTACTATCTATTTTAACAAAGAAATATAAGTTTTGGCTCCATTTTAATAACTGTTATCACTCGAATTTCACTCGAAAAGTGCTCTTCTTTTTGTAAAAGATGGTATTCTTACGTATACACCTATGTCTATCTTCAGCAAGCTCGTAACCAACCCACTTTGACACGTGTTGAGGACATGAACAAGTATAGCTGCCGATCGTATTCCCACACCAGGCTTCGCAGTATCCAAATTTGACGCCATAGCCGTGATCCTCTAGGCACTCATTCACATCTAAACAATCACATTTGAACAATAAACAATAAGAACATTCATTTCTGAAGAATATTATCATAATAAATTAAGAAACTGAGATAAATATTTGGTAGAATGCCGGAATCGGTGGCGTGATATTTAACATGTTGTATATTATATGTATTAAAGATACATAATAACTCAAGATTTCAATTTACTGACGTTACCAATATATCGATTTTCATAAAATCAATATGTATGGTCTGTTGGAATATAGGCCTACCTACTTGCAAAATTCTAAAAGATAACTTAAACATTGTGGAAATTGTATTTATATTTGCATGTATGGTATTAAAAAGGTTAAAAACAAATTTATATTTAAAAGATTGTAGAATCATGGATCAATGAATATATAATGTGTTTACCTGTACATACACCGTTCTTCAATCTGAATCCTTGTTGACATTCCCTGCAGTTGTACGAACCTTCTGTGTTCTCACAGATATTGCCGGAAGGACAGGAATTTTGACCATCTTCGCATTCGTTGAAATCTGAAATAACCAGACAACCACAAATATATTTAGCCATTTATATTCTAAAAAATCTCGATTGCTAATCTAACCTAACCTAAGGTTAAACTGAAAAACTTGACAAACTGCAGAAACTTATTTGCAGAAGTTAAGATTGTAAACTCGAGCAAACTGTTTGAGTTTTCCAAGAATAAAATCTTTCCAAAATTGTCTACACTGTAAAAACAAATTCGGGTTTTACACGCTATCATCATCTTCCTATACTGTGCAGAACATTTGAGCATATTCGTGTATATTTATTACCTCCTTTGAGTAACTCTCCTTTTTCTTAAATTTGGGTGTACATTTTTAAGATTGCGAGTACCAGTGTAGACCAGTAGAAAAATGTTGGTAAACTACAGAAAACAGGTTTGCAGTTTTGTAAACTTACCAACGCAAGTAGCTTGATCACTACTCAATACAAATCCATTTTGACATCCACAATTGTAGCTACCAACCGTGTTAATACATCTGTCTTTGCATGGATTATCCTCAGTGTCGCATTCATTAACATCTAGAAACAAGCAAACACTATTAAAAACTACGAAATTGGAGTAAACATTTCTTCTTTCTTATCTACCGGCAAAATGTCAATTTCAAAAACCATTATAGAATTAAAATAAGTACAAACAACTCTTAAAAAACGCTTTTGGTTCTGTCATTTGAAAGCATTATCAGTAATGTCTTCTTTTCCGACAAGGTGTGTATTTATAGACTTATTTAAAGAAGCTAATTGTTCACAGCTAAAGTTGTGCTTGAAGCCAATTTGAATTGCAATTTGTTTTACATTATGAAGTACTGTATACCTATACAACTCCTACGATCTGTTGACTGTCTGAATCCATAATCGCATCCACAGATATATCCTGGATAGTCATTGTAACATGTACCGTGTTGACAGAGACCAGGATCTTCAGTACATTCGTTGATATCTAATTTAAAGATAACGATACAACCATATCATACGCAAGCCTATATATATCACGCGCAAGCCTGTTATACACAAGTATATAATACGTAAGTCCAAATCATACATTTGTGAGAGGCGAGATAAAGTGTTAGGTTTAGGGAAAATAGAAGCATGACCCATAGGGAATTCTTTGACGTTAGGGAGAATAAAAAATTGGTCCGTAATTTACGCCTAAAATTTGGTACTCAACGTAACGCAAGCGATTTTACCAATTACAAATATAGCTTTTGTTTTTATTCTAAATTTCTATCATTAGTAATTTCTAATCAGATAATTTGTTTTAGAAGATGTGTGAAGGGTGGTTGTTCATTGGAAATAAAACGAAAACGTTACTTAGATTTGATTTTTATTTAAATATTGATTACCATAGCACTCTTTATTGCTACTTCCAGCTCTATAGCCGTCATTACACTGACATGTGTACGATCCAATTGTGTTTACACATTGACTGTTTCGACATCTGTATTGATATTCGCATTCATCGGCATCTGTTAATGAGAATGATAATAATGTTTGTTTTGTTCTATCATTAGTTTGATATCTTTTATTAAAGATTTGTAGGTTCAATTGTTGGTCAAATTAAGTAACTATTATGTGACATTTAAATGTCAAATTCAACGTTAAACAAAACAAATTCAGGGATACAATAATTATATCTTTGACCTTTAGCTAGACATCGAATATTTCAACCTTCAGTATCATGAATACAGAAATTTGCTTCAGTAATTTGTTTATTGAAATTTCCATTAAAGAAAAAGATTTTTAGGTTAGTGTCACTTCGTGGTGCCGAAATGTTCACCAATAAAATAACCATATGTATCATTCTACAGTAGACACCGTCGGGACCCAACAAAAAATTGTTCCTTAATTTGGGGTGTCTTTTGAATAGGGGTTTGCCATAGTGTTAAAAACCATATTTCCCCTCGTTCATTGACACGGGAAAGTGTACCTTTAATAGGAGTGTCCCCTAAATAGATTTGCCCTAAAGGAAAGGTTCTACTTATATAGATTCGACAAATGTATTCAGTGCTCTCACCTTCACATCTTCCATCCACTAATATATACCCCTGTGAACAATAACACTGGTATGTTCCTGTTCGATCTCGACAGACACCCTGTCCGCAAATACCCTCTGTTAGACATTCATTGATATCTGTAAAAAGTTAATTGAGTGATAACAAAAAACCATAATTAACACAATGAATATTGCTTATAGATGATGCGGTATTTCTATAATGGTCGAGTTATGGGTACAAAGGGGTTAAAAGAAAACCAGTTTATTCAGTGTCTCAATAGAACAACAAACAAGAAGATATATTCCAATAATGGCGCTGTTGACGTTGGATAGAAAGCTAAAACCTAATATTATACTGGTTCTAAACCCCGTTTGTGTAAACATAAACAATGTTGGGCCTCCAACGGGTACCCAATACAACTGTAGACGAGATCGTTCGTTTTTCATTAATATGACGTGAATATAGGCATAATATTACTGTACTTACTGTAACAGTAATGTCCTCGGTCATTTAGGTAATACCCATCATAGCAAGTACACTCTGCTCCCATTGGTCGGTCAATGCATGAATGTTCACAGTAAAATGCCGGGGCTGCACATGTTGCTATATGTAAAACATAAAATCATTATTGTTTGAATATATTTTATATATTGTTTTATATATTTTAGTTACTCTTCAGCGCCAATGAAATACGCCCTATTATGTTACTGTCATTAGATATATTATAACGGACTATTGCAAGTCAGTTTCCTAAGAAGAATCGGATGTAAAATGCCATCTATAACTTACCAACACACTGTGGGGGTCCTTCTAGTGGCCAATGATATTGTCCCTCTGAGCATATTGCGGTAGTTGCACCAGATAATAGTTTATATCCCTGGTAGCACGAGTAGTTGACCTCGTAATATTGTTCTCCGTCGTCATGTGTTCGAGACTGATACCCGTATGTTGTATTCTGGATGCTTGGAGGACGGGTAATGCAAGTTCTATCGGCCCTTGGAAGTGTAGTCTGCTCTGGAATGCACGTTGGTACACTGTCGCTCCAACCTCCTTCTGTACAAGTGATCATATCGACACCTCGAAGACTGTAACCGTTGAAGCATTGGAATGTGATAACGGAACCCGATTGACTTTTCTGTCCAATGCCATTCTCGGGATCTGCAACATCTTGACATCCGTCAGCTGTAAAATTATTAATTAAAAATAATAATTAGAACGATTTAATTCAGGGTTTTAATTAATGCTCCTCGATGCATTGCCTCGCATATAAAATCATATAATAATATATAAAAATTATTAAATGTTGCAGTATGTTTATGTGTTTGAAATACTGTATCTGGATCTACGTAATTCCCTCATACATGGATACTACTCTTACAATCAAAGAATTGTTGTATTGCAATTTTTAAATTATTTAAAAATATGTAAACACAAACATTATGCAAATATCAATAACTATCGAAATTAAATTACTAATTAAAATGGAAGTAGAATAAAAAGTAAAATTTATCTTTTTCTAAAATAACTTAACCCAATATACCAATCTATTTTCTCATTGAAAACATTTAAAAAAATTATTTCAAGTATGCAAACTTGATATAACATCATTATTACCATTCCATACTTATGTGATGGCTCTAGTTACAATCCGTTATGCATGGTTAATTAATTGATAGAATGACGTAATGCATAAACGGCATAAATACGGAGAAAGATTGGTACTCGCCATTCATTGCGGGTATGTGAGACCAGTGTGTGTGTTCAAACAAAGTACGAATGAATTTAGTTGGTCGCTAGAAGCGTATTGAACGACATTGTTTAAGGCAATAGAACATTTTGTTAAAGGAAAAAGTTCTGTCACTTGTTGTTGGTATCACAGACGCATGAATTACCGACCCCTGTCGTATACCTTCAGAAAGAATGAAAATTGTGCCAGTTATGGCGAGTTCATTCATTATTTAAAAATATGAGCTGCACACTTATGATATCTATACTAATAAGGCGGTAGATCTGTAGCTTTTGTTGTTAACGTGCTTGTCTTCCAATCATAAGGTCCAGGAGGGTTCAATCCTGAACTAGTGCCAGGGTTGTAACCCACGAATCTTTATAACCATAATAAATTATAATCTTGTAATTGTCGAGTTACTCGCTGTTGGATGAGTATGAAATAGAATAAAGATCAAAACATTACAGCAGATTGGATATTTGAACAGTGTATACTTGTAGGCTTACTTTTGGTTGTCGACTTAACCGTTATTCACTAAAACCTTTCCTGTGGAAAATAAATACTCCTTTGGATTACTTAGACTGATATCTTCTTGACATGCACGTTCATATATGCACTTACTTACGCACAATGGAGGCTCTGACATCCACTCATTAGTCATGTTGCATCTTAAGACACCGGTTCCAATTAGCTGGTAACCTTTATGACAGATGATAACCACTGCTCTTTCTGAATCCATACGTTTTGAAAAAGCAACATTTTGCAGAGTTGGGCAGTTTGAAATTAGGTTGTATTCTGGTTTGGCAGCCAAACAAGTTGGAACGGTACTATTCCATTGAGTGCCATCGCAGTAAATCGTTGAAGAACCGTGAAGTTCTAGCTCTTTGCTACAAGTGAATCTGACTACAGCACCACCGGGTACTGTTTCTGAAGAGCCAAGTTCTAGTTTACCGGGCGGATCACAGCCAGGAGCTGGTAGAAATGTCAAATGTACAAATAAACCAATACGTAATGTAGGGTATAGTTTATTGATGACATGCATACACCGCGTGATGTGCAGAAACATGCATGTTGGTAGGTCTAGGAAGAGGAAGCTTACTCAAAATCAGATCAGATCAGATCAGGAAACGGTTCTTATAACATAATAAAAAAGTAGAAAAACCGTTCTTTAATACACACTAATTTATGGAGGCATATAAGTAATTCTTTTGTACAGACATTCGAGCAAACCAAGAATTTTAGAAAGGTTGAGGATGTATAACAATTGGCAAATGAATTCAGAGCCTAATGATATATCATTTGTAGGCCTATTGTAATTTTTTTTAAACTGGCTTGGGTTGGCTGCGTATTCACAGGGCTAGGCACATTGTCAGGTAAAGCATACACAAGTTCTAAAAGATGATTTTCCAATAGTCATGCATGTTCGTGAATTTTCTGATCCTTAGAGCATGCGCACACCATACATGCCATGCAAAGTCCAAATACGTATGCTATCACAACATTACCAGCACAGACCGGTTTGACATCTGACCATCGACCGCCCTCACAACGTATGTTAGTTTTTCCAACAAGGGTTAAGCCCGTATTGCAAGTGTACACTATGAGTTGTCCTCCGTAAAACCTCTGCCTTCTCGCCCACCTTACGTTGCCAGGATCGTGGCAGCGTGGCACCCTGTCAGACGTTCCTATTGGTTCAAATAATCACGTTACCATTTCATTTTTATAACATATTTGAAATGATTTATGGGAGTATAATGTCTTTTAAAGAGTTCCGTTCCGGCACACCCTATATCCAATTTACAAAAATAAAAATATTTTTATTTTTTTTACTGATGATGTGAAATATTTTACAATAGTGTACACGTTTATCATTAATTTCATGTTTTCAACCAATTCCAACAGACGAACGGTAACGGTATGCGGAAAACAAAAATATAGAATCTATGTTATGACCATTTACAGAGCGGAGCTGAAACCGAAACCCACGCAGGATAGATACCGTACATAGGACGTTGGTATTTATAAGAGGATTGAATTGAATTGAAATATATATTTATACTGGGTAACCTCTTCAGTCAAAGACTGGTCTCCCAGAGGGCCCAGTTGGTGATCAGTGGCTGTGATGTACTAATACACCGGGGTAACCCCCTACTCGTCTCGAAAGATGTACTAGGTTCTTTAAAGTGCACACGAGCTAGATGTGTACACTGGACCTACGGTTTATAGTCCTTATCCGAGAAGACTCGTTCTACCACCAGAACCATGGAGTGAGTGAGCCTCGAACCCATGCCGATGTTATGGCTACGTAATTACGGTTCCACTGTCTTAACCGCTCGGCCACTCTGTGAGAGGAGAAGTACACATACAACTGAATTTATAGGCATGAATGATGTTTAGATAAAGAAAGTGATATATTAATTTAAAAATTGTGTTCCGTGCACAGTCTGGCGTCTGCTCAATGCGTCTCACTTAATTACTAAACTGAAAATTGAGACACTCGAACAAATGCATTTTGGTCTTTGTGATTAATCATATGAATAACGTTACATAACATCACTGAGAAAAGTTAAAATTAGGTAGTGAAATGAAGTGCTGAACGTAATTTGATTTACTTTATAATTTGTGAAATCGCCCCTGTGGGTGTACACCTTTGACGAACGTTTATTGTCAGCCGTGATAGGTTAATTTTATAATGTGTATTTTCTTGTCTGTATCAGAATCGCAAACGAATTATCTTTAAGATAATGCAGTCGTCGTTCGCCCTCCGTCATTCTTTAGTTCTGTCTCATTACCAAACTATCAGGTTCTTCCAATATTTGTTGTGACTGTGAGGAACTTCAACATGGAACTATCAATAAATTAAGTTGTCCTACCTAAATTTTTCCTACTTATTTTATAATAGTTGAAACGGAAACATTTGATTAGGCATAATAACAGAATTTTAGAACATTAATGTGACAGTTAAAATGTTAGTAGAAAGTTCGAAAAAGTTATACTTGAAAGTTTACGATCAATTTAACTTAATAACCAAGTCTGGTTGAATTGGGTAGTGGCGGATGTAGCATTTTGATTAGGGAGGTGAGGAGTAATAGGAGTAAGGCCCAATGGTGAAATGAAGGTTTCCACTTAAGCAGGGAGTTGTAAAAACTCCCTGACTTAAGCTTTGTTCCCACTAGGAAGCAACCCAAGGACGTACGCAACACAAGCGTTTGACCACTACTGACAAGCGAGAGTTCGAATAATCCATCGCTTGTGGTTGGTCAACTCACTTTGCGTTACGTCCTTGTGTTGCGTCTCTAGTGGGAACCAAGCATTACCAAGCAACGTAAAGACGTAAGCCGCAATGCAAGCGAAATGACCAATCACAAGCTATGGTTCGAATAATGCATCGCTTGTGGTTGGTCAACCCGCTTGCGTTGCGGCTTACCGTACGTCTTTACGTTGCGTCTTGATAGGATTCAAGCTTAACGTCATTTACCTCCTGAAAATGACGGTTAGATTCAATGTCTAGTTTCCGGCGATTTTACTTTCAGAAGTGTATCATCTGAATACATAATTAACCGAACATAACTTTAATGTGGACAACCAACATAACCCTATCATAGCTATTCTAGATCTCATTAAACCATAGAAAATGTAATACAGAAATTAATATAACATACCTGGGGGTAACATTAGCTTTCCGGATCCAAATGTGATCAACATAACGCTTATTAGTTGTAGACGCAACATCGCATTAGATGATTTATTTCAGAAAGTTACCAAAAATTTGTCTTTTCTCTTTTCAGTAAATGCTTTTGGTAAGATAAAATAAATGCTACTGTACGTTGACAGTCAGGCCTACTTAAATTCAATATAACCACTGCTTAAGTTTCGTCGAACATCCGCATAATCACCGGAAACTTGGCATTAAGGGCAAAACCATATTCAAATTAGGGATGTGTTCATGAGGGCTGGTCGTCGTCTAAATAGATCAAACGTGTTTTTTTTAACTTTATCTGAACATAAAGCTTTAAACTAATGACGTTACAAAAAAGATATTTATTTTATTTTTTAGTTAAGTAACATTTAATCGAAAACTATACTTCGCCAAGGTTGAACGCACCTCTGACGTTTGATCGTTCGGTTAAGTTTTTTAGCGTAGTTTGCGTGCACTTGTTGAATATATTTATATTGAATAACATCAATATTAATAATATACAATAATATACTTAAAAATTTAAAGGTATTCATACTAATAAAGAAATTAAACAAGAAGACTAATTAGGCACCATAATGTTAACTTTACGAAAGTGTATGATTAAAATAATCATATAATACAAACAAACAATTATTAACTCTTCCATAAGAGAATGAAACAAACTATCAAGTGTTATTGAAAACACTGAAAATAATATTATTTTTAGGAACTTGGTAAAGCAATATTCGTACCGGAACTTTATTAACTAAAAACCTTATTTTTTCAGAACCCAAGTGGAAATAAACCTGTTTAATTTTGGAGATTTGGGCTATCCTGGTCAAAATCTTTACGTGACTTCTCTAACAGTTCTTTTAAAACTTATTTAAATGATAATCTTTGATGAGTAAACAATACGGACGAGAGAAGCCCTTGATCAATGTTAGGACCAATCAAGGTGCTTTAAACAGTCCTGGCTTTGTTTGTATCAAATATTATAAAATAAACATGATTACTGCAACAACAAATCAACGACTACCAAATATCTTTAAAACGACGATTATTTCAGAAGAATCATTAAAATTAGTTTTTGTATATTACAACATTAATTGTTTTCTTTTGTTTGATTCATTTGTAAAGTTGTTTGTAACGGCATATATTATTCGATTCCAATGCATGTTTATTCGGAAATGGAAGAAGTCTGATAGATTAAAATCATCCTTCAATATTATTATGTTGGCATTTAATATTTATGAATACATGCTCAGTTATTCTTTTCAACAATATGTATGTAGGATTAATTTGTGATTTTTTTTTATCAAATTTTATAAAATGTCAACGTCCCTGTTTACAAATGACGCAGTTTGTCAAATTAATATTATCGTGACACAATCCAGTTGACCTATAATTAGGTAACACACAGCTGACAAAATCTATTTTAGGCTTCGAAACCAAAACAAATATCTCATAATCCTAGACTAATGCTATATTCTATGAAAACAGCATATAGTAATTTATGAAATTCGTAATATTTCGAATTTATCGTGAAGCACATGGCTAAAAGATAGTCTGGATAGAAGGAATCCCATCTCCAACTTGCTAAAGTCAAGAGGAGGATTTAGTGGCTCCGTTTGAAGACACATGGGGTGAGGGAGTGTTTAGTTCGTTATATTCTTTTTCGTTAGAAGCGTGTCTTATATAGTTATCTAGAAAAAACGTGTTATGTTTATAATCTTAACGAATTTACTTAATCCCATTTGTGTAATAAGGACTTATAATAATACTATAACTGATTTTGTTTTTTATTATATCGGCCTATATAAAACAACAGAATGTTTTAAAGTCATTGTTTTGTGACGTCGCCAAAATTAGATTTTTAGTCGCGTTTTACGCGACTCTACAGCTCACTATGTCGGTCGGTTGGTCGGTCGGTCGGTGAAAACTAACTCAAATTTGAGCACGCGACTGCAGTCATTTATATGGCCTTATTTGTTTTATACATATTAACCAGGAATTCAGGACGATAGCTAAAAAATTGTGGACGCTATCATACAAGCAAAGCAAGTACTATAATTAAAATTGAAATTATTCGGGTAGAAGTTGAGAGTGAGAATAGTCTTATAAATAACTAGCAATTATACCCGCCCCAGGGCGGGTTTCAAAATTAGTTTACAGCCTTCTCAGTACATAACACCCGACGCCAGTATCTGTCTATATTCACCAACCTCCACCCCTCTTCAATAACACCCCATACTCTTTCTTAAAAACAAATTCTTCCCAGTGATGGACAAATTAAATTCAACCTAACCTTCGAATTGAGAGGAGTATGCATAGCTACGATGGGTCTAATAATGGTTGAAGTACGTTGTAAATTGTGTAAATGAATAGATGTCATATTGGCTGATAATTAAAATATGTAATTTAGATACTGCGGTCCCCCAGCCTTCTTTCTCCTTTCACGACCCCAGCCACCATCAACAAACCTTAACTCCTCCCCTGGAAAGTTCAAATTTAGTAACTTTTCCTAGTACAATCCAATCATATAGGCTACTTCATTACGCTAGTATTTTCGCTCCTCCTCCCCCTACAAACACACTCCAGATACACTGGGTGATGTGTTGAAGCCGGTTCCAGTACAAATTATGTTATTATCACTCCCAACCCATAATCCCTCAGCGGCAGTTTTCAAATGTAGTTTAAAACATTCCAAATACATTTTCGGTCATGGTGATAGGCCTACATGCCCACCCCAAACTCCCATCCGCTTCCCAGGGATGATTAAATACTTTAACATTTTCCAACCACAATTCTGGTGTAAGCAAAATCCCCACTATCCCCTCAACCCAAACCCTATCTCCCAACCCCACTCTCACACAATTGACGTTTTTTCCTTGGAGGATTGGTGATGTAGTTGAACACAGTAACAGTAAACAACATGTGTATGTTCACACAGGTATGGATGTCTGTAATGAGACAACCCAAGAGACCGATACATAGCTGGATATGGTTAAAGTACTTTGCTAAATGTGTAATTGAATAGGTGTCATATTGGTTAATTGGTTTTAACATTAGTTTAAAACCTTCTCAGAACACCCGACGCCAGTAGGCCTACCTCACTATACTCACCCACCCCTCTTCAATAACACCCCACACTCTTTAAAAAAAAAAAATTCTTCCCAGTACAAATTCAATTCAACTTCAAATTGAGAGGGTATACATAGCTACGAATACGATAGGCCTATGGTTTAAGTACGTTGTAAACTGTGTAAATAAATAGGTTTCATATTGGCTGATAATTAAAATATCTAATTTTGATACTGCGGCCCCTAGCCTTCTTTCTCCTCTCACCATCCAAGCCACAATCAACAAACCTTAACTCCTCCCCTGGACAGTTCAAATGTAGTAACTTTTCCTATTACAATTCCAATCATATAGGCTACTTCATTACGCCAGCATGTTCGGTCCTCCTCCTCCCACTTCAAACACACCCCAG
This sequence comes from Antedon mediterranea, assembly GCF_964355755.1. Lineage (NCBI taxonomy): Eukaryota > Metazoa > Echinodermata > Crinoidea > Comatulida > Antedonidae > Antedon > Antedon mediterranea. Next base: position 23,186,082 of record NC_092674.1, on the reverse strand, counting down.
ATACTGGGTGACGTGTTTAAGAAGGTTCCAATAAAAATTATGTTAGCCATCTCCCAACCCATAATCCCTCAGTGGCAGTTTTCATAAGTAGTTTAAAACATTCCCAATACAGTTTCGGTCTTGGTGATAGGCCTACATCCCCACCCTAGCCCCTTTTCAGGGATAATTAAAATACATTTTGCAACCACAATTGCGATCATTTTGATACCCCATGGTTACATGCAGAAACAGAAACTTGTAAAACGAGCAAACATCGAAAGTGCGCCATTTTGACCATGCATTGTGACCCCTAACTTGGATCCTAGATACATAGCTGGATATGGTTAAAGTACTTTGTTAAATGTGTAAATGAATAGGTGTCATATTGGTAATGATTAAAATATGTATATCTATATCTATATTTCCCCAAAGGCCTTCCTGAGGATAATTCAAATACTGTAAAACATTTGCAGTATAATTTTACAATTCGATAGCCTACAACCCCGAGCCCAAGCAAAAATGACATCACAAACCACCCCACCCCCCTCCCAACCCTCCCACAAAAACCCCAGGACTCGGGGAATTGTTGTAATGTAGTTTAAAACCTTCCCGGTACAATTGCGATCATTTTGATACCCCATATGTATGGTTACATGCAGAAACAGAAATTTGTATAACGAACAAACATCGAAAGTGGGGGTTTTGACCACATTTTGGGCCCTAACTTGGATCCTAGGTGGCGGATGATGTTGAAATATAGCTTAGAACATTCCCGGTACAATTGCGGTCATTTTGATACCCCATATGTAAGATTATGTGCAGTAACAAAAATGTGTATAACGAACAAACAAACAGACAGACAAACAGACAGACAAACTCTCTCACTTATAATATAGATAATTTGTCCATTAGAATGACTAGATGGCACGCTCGCTTCGCTCGCGTACCATCTAGGTCGTGCCCACAGATGGTTCTCGAATACACAGTATTTCCAGCGAGAAAAAAATGGAGATTTCAAATGTACGTACCGCAGGACTATAATACACTGTCGTTTACAGAAACGAATAAATATACACAATGATTTATGTAGTCAACCAAAATTAGCACCCTGGGAATTACTTCCGAGAGAGAAACAAATTTTCACGCTGCTGCTCTAGCCCGCTACGTCCCATTAGGACTACTCAATCAGAAGCTAAAGCAAGCAGCAGTTATAGTTCTAAGGACAGACAGTTTTGTTAAAATGGAAACTCCACTATGATTTATTGATTCCAGCTACTACAGTAGACCCAAAAAACGTCTGGGAAAGAGTCTATTAGGACATGTCATGCTAAAATTACAAATCCCTAAGCATTTCTGGTATATTCACTGTCAGATATTCATTGAATTATTATCGAAACAGTCCATTAAAGTTTGTGTTTGTAATAGGATACTTCACAATTGAAATATCTAGGGTGATGAAGTGACCCCCATATTTGACCTTAGCAATAAAATTAACTAAAGTGACAGAAATTGAGTATTCACTTCTGTAACAAAAAAATAATATTTATTCACATATAAAAAAAGAAAAGAAACCCAAAAACCATTGTCTGACAGACAATTTAAGTATTTGTTGCTTTAAATTACATTTTTTCAGGTAAAATAACTATTATGTGACAATAAAATGACACATTCAAAAACATTTGAAATAAAAAATATTTTTCAATAAGCGAGCAGCGTTTTTTGTAAAAAATATTTCTTGTTTTATTCGGACTCATTTAAACAAACCCAATTTGTGTTTTGTATGTAACATTAAGGGTTGAGGGATGGGGAAAGAAGATAGGTACAAAGAGGAAACATTTTAAAATATATTCTTATCCACTCAGTAACGAAATATTGTTTTTAATGTTTTATAGGCCTATAAATAATATACCACTAAATACAGTAAAACTTTTACGATTTAATACGGTACTTTGTTAAAACTCTCACTGTCATAGTCGATTGAAATAGTAAAGTACATGTAACGATACACCACTACGACGTTTGTATATTTTTAAATTATTAATTAATACAAACGTTGAGAAGCAACTGTCAGTAATAACGTTTATTTATTTGTATATTATATGTTTATAATCTAACAGTAGGGCCTACCCACACTCACAGTAATAAAGTTTATTTGTATATATTTTATATTACATCTAACAGTACCAACACTCACAGTAAGAAATTTGCGATTCAAATTGCGATCAAAAGTGGTTAATACCTTAACAGTATTGTACAGCATTGCAGTACTATTTATGTTTATTCTCCAAGGGGGCCCATAAATCTAAATCTATACCTCTATGGTTAAACCAAATAATTTGGAATGTTTATTTGTATATTATATGTTTATAATCTAACAGTAGGGCCTACCCACACTCACAGTAATAAAGTTTATTTGTATATATTTTTATATTACATCTAACAGTACCAACACTCACAGTAAGACATTTGCGATTCAAATTGCGATCAAAAGTGGTTAATACCTTAACAGTATTGTACAGCATTGCAATACTATTTATGTTTATTCTCCAAGGAGGTCCATAAATCTAAATCTATACCTGTATGGTTAAACCAAATAATTTGGAATGTTCCATTCATCACAAATCAATACATTTGTAAAAACGTATATTAAATGTATCAAAATAGTATTTTTTAAAGAAAATCGGCCTGTCTTCAACATTATGATGCTGTACTCGAACTGTTCAACCGGTTTTCAGCTATTAAAAACAATTATCGTAGGAGGAGATAGAAAAATGCGAAGCCTCCTCGCATTTTTGTGGCGGGTATTTTTCAAGATGGACATCCATTAGACAGTGTATACCACGATCGGAAAACACCCCTATTTGGGGCAAATCATTGAACCTAAATTCGTTTTTTATCGTCAATAACTAATTATCTAACTTAATTTAATTAGTAAACAGGGTTACATCAGGCGGTTAAAATCAGTACCGAAAGTACGAACCAACTTTACATACCATCGAGTAAAAATTCTAAAAGTAAGGCGCGATTTACCGAATTTTGCCCTTACGTAAATTTATATATAGATTATTTAAATACATATACAACAGGGAGCTTTCGATTTGCGACGCCTGACGACCAAACTACGTCATGTTAGTTTGTTGTGCGCATGTGGAATTATTGGGACGCGTGTTCCCACCCCACCACCACTAGATGGTTTCTAGGTCCAGTCGACGACCGGCGACTCACAAATTAACCTGACGTAGGTCGTCGGCCATCGCAAATCGAAAGCTCCCTATTGTCTATATTACAGAATATTATTAACATTTTTTATTTCTAAATTATCAAGGGAGTTAAGCGATGACTTAAAAAAAAAATTTATGTTGGAAGGATCTTAAATTAGCGGATCCGTAGTAGACTGCACTGACCTTATCATATCTAACTACTCACTGTTACTATTATTAATTTGTTCCTAATGGAGATACTACGTCAATGAGGTTATCATTGAAATAGTTTAGAGAATTATAATTTACAACATTTAGTGGTAGACTTGAAAATAAATCCCACTATTCAGCTATAAAATCAATCGCTCTGTATTTCCAGATAGTGTACCTTTCATTAATTTCATTTCATGATAATGATGTTGCAGTAGACTTGCCTATAAGAATATTTACACTCTTTACAACAAATACCTTTTATATAAAGGTTTGGTTGACACCATGTAACCTCACTTGCATTCAATCACTTTTTCTTCCCTAAATATTTTCATAAACAACATCGATTGTTTTTTAACAGGGTTGGACGTAGTGTATAAATAGGCCAGGATCATATGGAAAATGTCTGCTAACTGTATAATGAGATGTGGCATACTACTAATTAAATTATACGATAACAAAGATGTAACCGATCAGCTTTCATTCGGAAACGTCTAGAGATCCAAATAGTTTACAGTATCTATGACTCGATGCTAATGTCCCACACCCCTGACCGATTTAAATAATTTTTTTTAATAAACATAATATACTTTTTCAAAGAATGGTGGTAGATTTGCCACCTGTTATTTGGAAACCGGATTTCTTGTGGTCACCATATTAACGTCTCACAGAAAATTTCGACTTTGAATTGACTGTAAATGTTTTTGTTTACAAGGTGTTTTGACAAATGCGTAGGTTGAAGGAGGTAATAAGAAATAATAACATTATCGGAACATAGTAAATAATCTGAAATCAATTAATCAATCAATCAATATTTCCGATATTTTCAATTGGTATTTTTTTATAATACTGGTATCAACTAACAATATCCGATATACGATGTGTCTTAAGCTATGTCTACACTATCACATTATATGTGACAAAAAAATGTGATGTGCCATGACATATATGGGCACATCACATTTTTTTGATAGCGTAGACAGAGCTTTATGATCCCTACTTTGTAAGTTCAGGCAAACTATCTAAATTATGGTACCAGGAGGGGGGGGGGATTATATATCTATTCAAAGATAGAACTCTTTTATAATGATGTCCAGACCACTGTGTTAATTGATATAATTAAATCGTAAAGACTTCAATATTTTTACTCTTGCATTAAGGAAATTGATATCAATCAATATAACTAAGTGCTGTCTCGGAAAAATAGATCAAGAGGGTAGAAAATTAGTGATACCCTTTCGGGGCGAATGGACCTCTCGGTTAGACTTTATTAGGAGCTTGAACCACTCGATGAGCTTGGAATTTTGTTAGGTTAAAGATTAGAAGTGTTAGATAAGATAAGATAGGACCTCTGTCCAAAATATTTGACATCTATAAAGAAGAAACATGTTAACTCATATCTCTAAACTTGGATCTCAGTTGTAGGTAGGTCATATAGAAATTGATTAATATTCAAAGCTTTTATTACGAATATGTTTAATTCACTCTATTCTACATTTCATCAATTGTTACAATTGAAATATGTGCACATATTTCAAAACAAATTGCAGGATATTGGGTTGAGGCCAACAAGGAAGGGTTTTGAAAATCTTGTAATTGTTTTCAAGTAGATAATATTAGGAAATAATCAAGTAGACTAAAGCACTTGACGTGCCTACCCTTCCGTTGTTTTACTTACAAAAAACCCTAGATTGGATTTATATCCTTGCCAAACACCTACTCCTGGTTACCGATTCTTATTTGGTATTTCGTACGTCAAAGCATTACCGTCCATATCTTTTATATTCAATCAATCAATCAAGATCAATTTATTCCATAAAACTAAGGATATGTACAAAGATATCATTAAGTTATGGAAAAGGGAACTTTTAAGCCGAGACCCTTAAACAATAATAGGGTAGTTATTAACATCAATAACAAAAGTACCAAGCCCATATACATTGCTGCTGTCGCGTGTGAAAATGTGAGTTAGTGTTTACCAACCGACCCACATAGTGAGCTATAGAGTCGCATTGCACGCACGTGACTAAAAATAAAAACAATATTAAATTACTTTAAAAGAATATGATATATTTGTGAAAAATGTTGACCAAAAACGTTTACATAAATGTTTAAATAACAGCCATACGAGATGTGTGGTAAAGGTACAGTATACACTATTGTTACACAACTCACATTGGATTGGAGTATTACCTAAAAAAATGGAATATAATATCTTAGTCGTTCTTCCAAAGTTTAGCTATATATCGCCCTTATCCAACCTAATTTGAACTTTTGTTCTCTTAGTTACAATTCAACCAAACCCCAAGCCTCACGTATTGACCGACTCCACTCTAGATTACATCAGACACAATCAGAATAACCTTTATAAATGTAACGATCCTTATAATTGTGACGATGAAAAAAAATATATTCCATATCTCCCCCCTTCCTTTCGTAGATATCACAATTATCTTATTTTTCTTTTTAAATGTCTTCATTCTATTTTTGACTGCAATTTTATATATTCGTGTTCAATTTAAGAAAGAACAACATCCTTTGTGTTCCCTTTAGTAGGGTAAAAAAAAATCTCTTTAAAATTGTTACATCAGTAGATTAAGTTTATCTTATAACAGTTTAGTCCAGGCCCATCCACATATCAACATTTTAAATCTTTATCTGTTTCGTCGTCATTTTAAGTGTTTCTGAGTTGTTGTAATTGTCTTTGCATCTAACCAAGCTGTAAGTGGCGGATTTGTCTCTGCTGTTGTTTCTGGTTTTAAAAATAAAATAAAATGTTCTATCTATTTAAGAATGATTTGAACCCAGGGCAATGAAACTGATATGCAATCATGGAACCACGAATAACCAATTAAATTAAATTGTAGAGGTGAACCAGGTTTCAAGTGAAATTAATTGTCTATTGTTTTTGCCTGGACCAGGATCTAAAGGAAGTATTATCTACAAACGGAAGTGCCAGATTACTTCGAGATATTAGTTCAATACTTTAGCTAACTTCCTTGAATATTTAACTTTCGAAAGGTTTTATGAATCTTGGATGCCTAACCCGGTTAACCTTGGTACTGAATCTTCAACCATCGACACCTGACCGTTAGCGACAAAGACTTCGTCAAACTGATGGCCAATTCAAATATCAACATGCGTTCAATAGGCCTAGTGGTAATATTGGTTCACATTGCAGTTTTTGTTAACTGTAATGATATATTTGACTCCGCTCTGAAACGAGATTTTCCACATGGTCAATCTGAGTTGGTTTTTCTTTTAGACCGTTCTGGAAGCGTTGGTGCCGGGAATTTCGAAGTTGAGAAAAGCTTTGTTGATAGTCTGCTGACCGAGTTTACGATTGCCCCTGAAGCAACCCGAGTTGCAGTGATAAGCTACAGTGAAGATGTCGTCAGAAACATTGATTACATTGGTCAAAAGCCGAAAAATAAATGTCATTTTTCGTCTGAAATTCAACTGGTACAATATGAACGGGGAGGTAAAACTAACATCAATGGCGCGCTGATAGAGGCTCAAAATGTTCTGGCTAATGCTAGACATGGTGTCAAAAAGGTAATGAAACAGCATTGTAACAATAGTTTTATACTAAAATAAACTTTGACGATAAAGACCGCACCCCGATAATGTTAAAATAACTTGTATTAAAGATAGGAAACTCCTAATAGTTAGAAGTTACTAAACTAAACTCGTGTCTCGGGCAGATATCATATTAGGAAATACATAGAGGATATTATATTGTATGAATATACAGTAATCTCATTTCACTCTCAGCTTATAGGCCTAAAGTAGTCATACTCTACTTAGCGTCACTCCAAAGACCAAAGACCAAAGATGATAGTCCTAAATATGATATTTAAATAAGCTCAAATCATGTATACAGATGACTTGAATTCTTGGGTCAAAATCAAACGGTTAATGATGACTCGATGCTTATAAAGTATTCACCCTGAATAATAGATTAAAGTTCAATGTGTAAAAGGTATTCAAACTAAACACATTTACATTTATTTTTGAATAATATAATTAACCTAATTAATTGAAGATTACCAAACTTCACAGTAAAGTAATCAGTATTATGGTGGAATGTTGGTAAAAAATGTGATTTTGTATTATAATTTAGGCCCTTATTCTGCTAAGTGATGGAATTGCAAACGTTGGAGGTGACCCACTGACTACAGCAGCTGCACTCAAACTTGCACATGTTGAGGTTTTCACTTTTGGAGTCGGTCTCTTCGATAAGGAACAGCTTGAAAAGATTGCCACTGACGCCGAACATACATTTCAGTATAGTAATTTTCACCAGTTTCAACAACTAGCCTACCGGATCAGAGGAGGTAGAATAAAATAAAAAATGCGAATAACTATGTACTGTACATTTGAGCACTATCATTTATTTGACTTAGATAAAACTCAGAGTTTGCAAAGAAAGGTTTTCAAACTCCGGTAAACCTATTTTTATACAGTTTTCTGACATTTGTTTGTCAACAGAACTACAGTAGCCCATCAGTATAAAACATTGGAACACTTTTTTGCTAGCTACGTTATAAATGATTTCTTGTACAGTCTGAAGAACTTCTACCATCTAAAAAATAACTCGACGTATTTTAAACTACACATAATTGTCCATGTCATATCAATGATCACTTACTATTGACATTGACACGTACATATCCATTTATTCTCTAATTTCTCCACTTGTTTCTTTTCAGATCCACACGAAGTAAAGTGGGACAAGACAGTTTCACTCTCCGCTTGTGACACACTATGCGCAGATCCCTTTCCTGGTATTGGCTGCTGTGATACGTACGCACAGTGCACGTGTGCCCTGGTTGGTGGTAGCCACGACTGTGTTTGCGGACTGGGTTACAAAGGACTGAGTGGTCTTGTCAGTAGATGTATACGTAAGTAACACTAGTCATGGAGAAACTTTTTCGATTGATCTGTTTTAATTTCTCAATTTCAGTTCAAGGTTCAATATTTAATCATATTATGTGATTACAGTTTAAATTACTGTCCTTATCCGATAAGACTCGTCCTACCACCAGAACCATAGAGCGAGTGAGATTCGAACCCTTGCCGATGTTATATATGTTATATTACGTATTATTCCACTGTCTTAACCGCTCAGCCACTCACTCACTTTATAACTATATCAATAGATTAAAACTGTTGCCGTAAATACATTTGTTTTCTTAGCATGTCCTAGAGGAACGTACAAGGATGTGGTGGAGCCTTTGGAAGAATGTACTCCATGCCCAGAACATGCCACAACACTCGATTATGGAGCCGAATCAATGGCAGAATGTGTATGTATTGAAGGCTATGATGGAAACCCAGCAACCGGTCGGCCATGTCAATGTAAGTTTCAAATATTACTATACTATATTTATAGTTTGTCAAAATATGACAATAATACAATTTAAAGCACATGTAACAAAGATAATGATAATGGTAATGAAGTTTCCAATAGCACTCATGGCGCTGTAGATTTAGATTTTACACTTTTTTAACCACATTCTTCTCCCCTAAGGGTTACATAATGTCACCAGCTGCCAACTTCTGGACAATGCAATGACGTCTCTCGCACACTCAACTTAACAGCTTATCTGTAATGGCATGTCATTATTGCAAATGAGAAACAAAATATTTAGTGTTGTATTAGACTTGACCCTTGTGTCAAAAGTCGTTAGGATGAGTGTTCGACCCCCTTTCTGAATTGGAATAAGTTTCATTATTCTTCATTGTGTTTTAAAAAAGAAATGTTCTATCAAATAGTGTCAACATGTCCAGCGTTAGCAGCACCAATCAATGGAAAGAAGATACCAGAAGACTGTGATAATACATTCAACACTCGTTGTAAATTTGAATGTAACGAAGGCTATCAGTTAACCGATGTGAGATCTAGAACAAGGCAGTGTCTTCCTACAGGAGCTTGGACAGAATCACAAGCTTTATGTGAAAGTGAGTAATTGTCTTTAGCAGGACTATAGGAGATACAGGAGTAACTTAAAATTGATTAGTAAAAAGCTGTAGTTGTGTAACAAGTAGCAGTTGCAGCGGCATCTGCATATTTGCAACATACCGTAGTTGTACCAAGTATCAATTACAGCAGCATCTGCATATTTGCAACATACTGTAGTTATACCAAGTACAGGTAGCAGTTGCAGCAGCATCTGCATATTGGCAACATACTGTACAGTAGTTGTACCAAGTAGCAGACAATATTTACAACAACTGGTAGTTGCAGAATCTATACTACTATCAAGATCAGTAATTGCGTAGATTCTGGTAACGTATTGTAGCATTTACAAATTTACCATTATTTTTACAACAATATTTATCTCATACAGAGATAATATGTGTAAGCCTACCATCTCCTGCGTTTGGAAGTAAAGACTGCTCAAGTGCCGATGACGAATTTGACTCAACATGTACATTCGAGTGTGACGAAGGGTATAACATAGAAGGAACAGCCGTCAGAAAATGTGGAGCAAATGGGCAATGGACTGGTGACGAAGCTACGTGCGTAGGTATGTCAAGGTCAAATTTCATTATTCTCTGTATAATGGGAATGAGGTGAGATAGTATCATTTCTGTATGTAATAAATTTCCGAAAAGGTTATGTCACGTCTGCCAAGTCCAATATATATTTCGTTTTTAACCTTCTCTCTATAGGAATAAGCTGCCCAGCAATTGCTCTTCCTGAGAATGGAGTAATTGCTCCAGCGGAGTGTGCTAAAGAACGTCAACCACTTGGCACAACATGTGTCATTGGGTGTAAGAAAGGTTATGATATAATTGGAGATGAAATCTTACGTTGCCAGCCTGCGGGAGAATGGAGTAGTAATGAAAATGCTATCATTTGTGTTGGTTAGTAACCCTATTCACATTATTAATATTATTATTGAAATAAGATTTTGGCCCAATTTTGAGGTAATGTTTAAACAAAATATGCTGTTCTTACATGTGTATGAAATCTAAAACTCTGTTTCTATCAAACTAGTTTGACAAAAAATGATGTGCCCAAATATGGTGCTGATATGCTCAAATATGGTAATGTTATGACATCATCATGTTCAAATATAGGCACATCACATTTTTTTGTAAAACTAGTTTGATAATGTCGACAGAGCTTTAGACATCTACTTCTCAAACTCATTAGTTTTTGCATGTGAATCAAACCTACTACATCTACTTTTTACACTTAGTATTTCTTGCATGTCAAACTCGGTTGTTATACGCGAATAATAACATGTAGGCCTATTGCAGTTTTTTTATTTGTGAATGATCTTTTCAACCTTTACAAACCTTCCACTCCCTTTTGTTATTGAGGTTAATTCCACTCTCTAATCAGTGTAAGTTTTATTTCCTGCGATTAGACAATTACAATAATTGCGTTCCTTCTATCCTGATCAAGACCTTGGATAGCAGGCTTATCTGTGTTTTCCAGTACTAATAGTTGTTTACCAATCCTTGTTTCTGTTTCTACCGGATAATACATTTCAATCAATCCAGTATTACCTGTCCATTCAATTCAAAGGAGGATCTTCCTCTTAAATTAATTTGAAATACTTTTACATTCTTGCTAAAAATGCATCATAATCATATTCAGGAAATTTGGGAAAGTTTATTATATCTACTACCGACCCCCACCGCCATACTACGTTTGTCTATCCTAAACTCTCGTATGTCGTAGCCTATTGTTTGGATCCATAAGTAGTATGTTATCATCAATATTTACAGTATTTGATAGAATTTTATAAACTTGAATAAACATTTCAATTTAAAAAGCACAAAAAAAGAAACAGCACAACAAAGATAACATTTTCAATTTCTTTGAACATTTATTTCATCAATATTTATCTTTTTAAAGATGGAGAACCACCCGAAATCAACTGCCCCGTTAGTATTACGATTGAGGCAGAACCAGGCCTCAACAGTGCCCAAGCCATTTGGAATGATCCAGTTATCACAGACAACGACCCTATAAATATACCAAGGATTGAAGTAGAACCAGTTGGTACAAAATCTGGAGACAGGTTTGACATTGGATCGCATGTAATAAAATATACAGCGATTGATATGGCTGACAAAGAAAAGTCATGCTTCTTTAAGATTTCCATCCAAGGTGAGATATATCAAAGAGTTGAGATATAAATAACAAGCTTAGTATAGATATGTACAAGGCTTATTATAGCATAGCATAGTAGTTCAAAATTTTCATGAGGCGAAGTTGATTAAAATAAAAAATCCATATTTTACTGAATTAGTGAACATCATGTGACCCATAATCGTCCAATCAATCAATCAACAAGAATATATTCATGTTTATAATAAAACACATTACTGAATACAAGCGTAAGAAAAATATGCTTACAAATGAGTTTGTTCTTATGCTTACCATTGTTCATTAAACAATAATTGTCTCTTCACTTTAGACAAAGAAAAGCCGAGCGTACTCGGCTGTCCCGAAAAGAAGAGTGTCGAATCCCAAGATAGAGAAACGGCAGTAACTTGGGATGAACCTGAATTTTCGGACAACTCTGGTACAGATCTTATAATTACACAGGTTAGTGAAGTTGGCCTACGTAATCTCCGATTCACTTAAGTAGTGGAAATTTAATATTTACTGTTTTAGAGTTTATTAAAAAGATTAATGCTTTGCTTACCACTCAATAAATAGAAGCGTCCGAGAAAAACTATACCACGGGCTGCTTGAAATAATAGTAACTGGTTTCAGACTCTACTAACTAATTGTGTCTGTCTTTCTTAATTCGACTTAAATGAACTGATTAATAGAGTATAGACTTGTAATAAATTACAACAAAGTTTGTGTAAAGAAACTTACAGACAATAGCAGTGTATACGAATCAATTAAACAGCACTTCTTTTAAAAACTTTAGACACATCACTCTGGAGATGCCATGGTATGGGGAAGCCATGTAGTGACCTACACAGCACGTGATCCATCAGGCCAAGAAGCAGATTGTATCTTTACTATCGAAATTGGTCGTAGGTTATATTTGTAAATAAACTCTTTAAACATCATTCATTTGTTTTAATATTCGAGAAAATACAAGTAACTTTTCTAATACAACTACAATGCATCATTTCACATTACACTTTTGCAATAGGTTACAGATATTCGGTACTTTTGAATTGAATTGAATTGAAATATATATTTATACTGGGTAACCTCTTCAGTCAAAGACTGGTCTCCCAGAGTGCCCAGTTGGTGATCAGTGGCTGTGATGTACTAATACACCGGGGTAACCCCCTACTCGTCTCGAAAGATGTACTAGGTTCTTTAAAGTGCACATGAGCTAGATGTGTACACTGGACCTACGGTTTATAGTCCTTATCCGAGAAGACTCGTTCTACCACCAGAACCATGGAGTGAGTGAGCCTCGAACCCCTGCCGATGTTATGGCTACGTAATTACGGTTCCACTGTCTTAACCGCACGGCCACTCACTCACTTGAACATACTTAAGCTTGTTTTCCACTTTGCTTCATATATAGAGTATTTATTGTATCTGTTTTCTGTTTCATACCTTTAAATGGCAACTTCCGTTGCTGTTGGTTTTGATGAAATAAAATAAAACGACGTAGGTGCAACGCAAGTGAGTTGCATACAACCGACAGTTCGGATGATCCCTCGCTTGTGATTGGTCAAATTGCTTGCGCTTACGTCATTGTGTTGCGTCCAATAGTAAAAAATATTATTTATAGCAGGAACATGAATACTATGTGAAACGGTATTACTATAGTTATTTGAAGTATTGTTACAATGATTGTTTTAATATTCAAATTTAAATCAACTTTATTATCCACAATGGGAAATTTATTTGGGTGTGGCAGATTAAAAACGATAATTCGAATATATGTTTATAAAACACTCAACAGAACATACAAATTCTACAACACTGTATTTGTATTGTAACGCTATTCAAATATTTCAAATATCTTTCTTTTTCAGCGACAAAGTGTGAGAATTTTCCAGCACCAATAAACGGAGCTCGAGCGTGTGACCAATGGTTGTTCGGTATGTTCTGTCGTGTTTACTGCAATAAGAAATATGAGTTTTCTGAAACTCCCGCTCATTGGTACATCTGTGGTGCAAACAGTATATGGTCTACAAGTCCACCTAATCTTCCTACACGATGGCCTGATTGTTCAGGTAAAATAATGAAATCATAAATAACTTAACTTATTAATGATTACCGGTAATCACCAAAATACTACTTAGCTAGTGGATGTGTCTATTTCATGAATTCCCTACCTCTACATATGTAGAGTCTATACAGGTATCTCGCTTATGGACTATTAACACCACTGTTTGGCAGTTAATCCATTAAATCAAAATAAATTATATCCGAATTTGAGATTTCATAAGTTACCAAGATCTAATTTCACAAATAAGAGTCTGGTCTAAAAAAATCTATTTTTCATTGTGTTTTGCAGTTCACAGTTTAATTTCCATATCTTTCCAGAGAGAAAAGTAGCTGGACAAGCCCGTAAAGGTTTGAAATCCCAATACTACGCCGGAAACTGCAATGAAGAAAAGACCAAAAAAGCTATTCAAAAAGCGTTCGTCAAGGCATTTGAATCAAGCGTCTTTGCCGCATCAGGATGCAGTACGGAAGACTCTTGTATGATAGAAAAGGTTACGGTTTATTGTGGTGAACTTGACGATACTGTTCGTAGGCGCCGTCGGGATTTAGTCCAGCAGGGCTTCAACATGATTGCCACAATTTCTTTCAATGTCACAGCAAGCACATACGATGAGTTTGAGGTAAGAAACATAATAATTGCATCGAATAAAGTTTCGATTTTATGCAAGATATCGTAATATTGTTCAATTTAGTTTCTAAGTTTAGGTTACCAATTGTTTACATCATAGCTGACGTTTCTGTTGCGTCGAAATATTTACACTAGTATATCTGTCATCAGTTATAGAAACGTGATTCTGATTTTTCCAACACACCGATACTGTCGTGTTAATTGGTCGACTTTATTACTAACGTGTTTGTAAAGGTTCTTAGGATAACTTAGCATAGTTTATATGTTTTTCTCTTTTGTTTTCTTAAGGATGAACAAGCCGGTGAACAAAAGCTCCAAGAACTCTTGGAAGTTCTGGATAATGCTGGTCTTACGTTTGAAAACCAAATCAAGACAGGATCAATGCCGCTTGTACTTGAAGAAGAGAATGAAGTGTTGGAAGTTGACGAAGAAGATTACGAGATCCTTGAGAGTGAACCATTCTGTACAAATGGGTCGATATTGCAAAAACGAACTAAATGTGGTAAGTCCGTTTTGCTCCAAACAAAAAAAATTATCCTCATAGTGCACAAATATTCTTCCTCAACAACTTCCAAACCACGTGATGGATATAAAACAAAGGCGTATAAAATTAAAATTTATTGAAAATTTCCATAGATTGTTAAAATTATTATATTCTTTCATAGTGAATTGTCCTGTTGGCACATACTACAACGTGAACTCTGAGACGTGTATGACGTGTCCTGACGGCATGTATCAGGATGAAGAGAGTCAACTGGAATGTAAAAAGTGTGCAGAAGGAACATGGACAGTTGGAGATAATGCTAAAAACTTCACATCTTGCAGAGGTATGCATAGTTACTTAAAACGCTGTCTAAAGTATCATTGTGATTGATTTTGTCAAATAAATTGTTTTTCGGCTCTGAATGCTCACCGAAGTTTATAAATATTATTAGTGGAAATAGAACAATTCTATCCTTTTGGCACCAGAAGGGAATATACAAATTAGTAGCAAATTAGAGTGAAGATGAGGTGACGTGAATTCTGTTGTTCTGTTATCATATGTATTGAATCTCATGTGACCCATAATCTTCCAATCAAATGGCAAAGAATCTACTTACTGTAGGTCTGTTATAATGTTTTGTTTTTAGATGTGTGTAAACGTGGAACCTACTCGGCTACAGGGCTTGCAACTTGTAAATCGTGTCCAATCGGCACCTACCAAGATGAAAGCAGACAGTTTTCTTGTAAACAATGTCCAGCCGGCACAACCACGTGGAATATTGGCACACGCTCGGTTGAACAGTGTCAAGGTATGTATTAAAGAGAAAATGATAAAGATAAAGAAGGACCTTGATACCAGATTATGACGATTATATTGACGGACATACTATAAGAATTAGATATCTAACTCTAACAGCAGCTCAAAACGTACTTCACCATGGCTAAAGCTCTGTGTACACTATCAAACTATTGTGCCCAAATATGGTAGTAATATGACGTCATCGTGTCCATATATGGGCACATAACTTTTTTTGTCACAGAAAGTTTGATAGTGTAGACAAAGTTATCACTAATCATCGATGTGATGACGGAGTGTTGGTAATAGTGACTGTCGTCTTAGGTACTGTAATGGCAGTGGAGGTAACACTTGTACAGTAGGCCTACATGCAGTTAAAAGGTCTTATTGTGGTTTTGTAGAGATTGTCATGATGGCTTCAGTTAGGTAAGGCTATTGAAGAACTTGAATTGATGTAATGTATACGTATGCAATTTAGATAATTGTGTGAGTCTGGTTCAACTCTAACAATAAGATGGAAGAATAGAATGAATTCTTCTTTTATTTACATTGTTTCGTCTATAGATACCTGCTCACCAGGTTCGTTTTCTGTGACCGGTATATTACCATGTGAACGGTGTCCCGTTGGAACTTATCAACCTGAAAGAAAGCAAAGACGTTGTATTAAGTGTGGTGGCAGTCTAACAACGTACTATGAAGGATCGTCAAAAGAGAACCAATGCGTAGGTAATTACTAAAAGATACAATATCATATAATTTCCATCTCATAGTGACGTAGTTTTGCGATGTACTGCTGATGTCATGTTTAAATTAAATCCCCAAGGATGGTTTAGGATTCGAAAAGAAGATCGAAACACTGGTCATAAACACATCCTTTTCTCCGCTAGTAAAAACCGGTCAAGTCTGATTACTGAGTAAACTTAATTTATAAAACAGTAAGATATTAAATGATGGCATCTTGATAATAGTTTATTATCTTCATATTTCAGAACTCGACGCATGTGTATCACTCCCATGTCTACACGGTGGTACGTGTATTGACGAGAAGTATGATTTTAGCTGCGAATGCCCGCCTGGGTTCGATGGTCCAACTTGTGAGAACAATATCGATGAGTGTTTAACAATACCATGTTCCTTCAATTCAACCTGTATAGACAGAGGTATTCACTTGTTTTCCTAAATATTAGTATAGCGATAGAGTATGGTTATTAGTGAACTTGTCAATATTTGAAGTAATCAAATGAAATAGATATTCAATTCAACTAAATCTTTTATTTCAGGTCATAGAAAATAACATAATTACGTATAAATGACAAATTTTTTAAGTATGAGTAACTAAGTACAGTAAGGCGCGCTCTCATCTCAAGATGCTATTCCACAAGAATAGCATCTTTGACTTATATAAGGCATTATCTACTTTTCGAAGAGTGCACTGTGTTTCTCTAATATAATAATATTATGATTTTAGGCAGGAAATCTATAGAGTGAATATCATATTTAAAATTCAAATTATATTAATATCAAATCAATTAATTTGTGATACATGTTTCTTTCTTTCAAGTCAATGGTGTTTCTTGTTTATGTCGCCCTGGTTATACTGGACTTAAATGTAACATAGAGATAAATGAATGCGATTCAAATCCGTGTCAAAATCAGGCCGCGTGTCAAGATCAAGTAAGTTTTGTTGTTACATAATTTAAAACAATTGGCTTATATCCAATAAGATAATGATATATTATCTTACGTCAATGAAGTGACTTACCTAGGTCATATTTTACGTAATAATTTAGATGATTCTAATGACATTAATCGCCAGTATCGAACTCTTTGCATTCGAGGTAACACTCTTTGTAGACGTTTTAGTAGATGTAATAAGCTTAAATGTAATCTGTTCAGGTCGTTTTAAACTAATCTGTACTGTTGTATGTTATGGTCTAACCACACTGTTAAGATTATTAAATCTTTGGAGGTGTGCTACAACAACTCATTGAGAATATATTGCTAGGCTTACCTAAGCACTGTAGTGCTAGTAATAATGTTTGCCACGAGGAGAATTCTCTCTTTCTACGAGCATTTACGCAAGTGCGTCTATGGTTTTATATTAAGAATTGTGAATAGTGAAAACGATCTGGTTAGGTGTACCACGAACTATTTGTTCCAACATTCAAATCTCTACACTAAGTGGGAAAAACTCCTATTTTAGTTTGATTTTCCGGTGTTGTATTATTTGTTGTATATATAGTATATATGGAATATTTATTTTGAAATAAAGTGATTAAATCAAATCAAATATCCGAAGTGGAATATCCAGAATGTCCTGACGCACCACAACAAGACACAACAGAAGCAATGGAACAATACCTGTCGTGGTTCAACCTCATTCCGTCATACGCCCCTCCCCCCCCCCCCACCTTTACAATCCGCCCCCCACCCCCCTTTACAATCCGCCCCCATTAATCCATCCACATTCAATCTAATCTGCCAATATAGTTTAGATAAAGTGCCACTTTTTTCAAGTTTAGAACCAATTAAGAGACTAGGATCAACAATTACTGTAAGTTAGTTTTCTGTAAAAGTGATGTTTTTTTGTGAGTTTGTCATGATTTTATTATAATAATCTGTTAAAAATATTTATGTTCCTATACATTTATGAAATTGGAACACTTTTGAGCGGTTTTTGTATGTTTTATTCTGGCCCTAATGCCGCTCATTTTTTCAATTGATGTGCTACTTCTATTCTTATTAGATTGATGGTTACACGTGTACATGTGTGAATAGATATTCTGGTAAATTTTGTGAAATTGAACCAAATAGCTGCAACTCCTATCCGTGTTCACATGGAGGAACGTGTACATCTCTAGTTGATGGCTCGTTTAGATGCATATGCCCACAAGGGTACGGTGGAATGTCTTGTGATAAGGACATTGATGAGTGTGTTTCTAATCCATGCAAAAATGGCGGAAGGTAGGTACAGAATAGACAATTGTTACTTATTGGTATGGCCTGACTTTGAAAGTGATCTGAAAATACAGTTTTCGGGAAACAAAAAATTGTTGTCCTAAACTATCAGAAAGGTTAAAGAGGAATTAAAGGTGGTCCACCTCAAACGGCGCAAGGACAATTCTATTAATACGCTTGATTTTTCGGTACTGTATCTAGATTTCTCCATTATCATGGGAATATTTGGCAATAGGCCTACGACACTACACATTGTTCACATCTATCTCCTTGTATTACCATAACCAACCCTTAACATTACCTTACACGGTACAGGAATTATATGATAGCCTACAAATGAGATGATGTATTACCATATATTCCTATAATACTGAGTACTGAGAATCGGATAGCTATTATAGATAACACCTTTTCTACTCAGATTGTATGTACAATTTGGTCAAGCTTAATTGAGGCTGATGAAACAATTTAATTGTTAGACATATTTTTGTTTTTTCGACAGTTGCATCGACTTAATCGGTTACTTCCGGTGTGATTGCCCATCTGGATTTGAGGGGTTAGCCTGTGAGACCGACACCGACGACTGTGCTCAACATCAGTGCCAACATGTTGAAGAGTGCGTTGATGAAATTGCCGGTTATCGCTGTCTGTGTGAACCGTCGTATAGCGGTAGATTTTGCGATGAAAGTGAGTACTGGAGAAAACTTCATACCACTTAGTTTTCTACATGATGTAGGCCTATACGCAATAAGTAGGCCTAAGATTTAAAAACACAAGTGGTTCCTCATCATCGATTCCAGTAAAAAACTGAAAACTTAACTTTCCTGGAGTTCAAATGTTTGAAGTGCTCTATCCAAATATGCTAAATGTTCAATATAATAATATAATATTCATACTTGATATTACGTAATAATTAATTCACAATTACAAAATTAACTTCCATAGTTTAACGATCTTCACAATGACTCATTCTTAAATTTGTATCTCTTTGTTTTGTGTTGGTCACTTTGTCCGTCTTTCTTTTTCTTCTCTTTTTGTTTTGTTTTGTTTTCAAAGGCATCTTTGCTTTATTGTATCTTCTCCATTTTTTCTATTTGTTCAATATTTTAAATTGAAATAAAATATTAATTAATCATTCATTAATTTGATTATAACCTTTAGAAACCTCTGATGATTTTACATTCAATCTTCCCTCTGGAATGATATCGGATTACTCATTTGTCAGAAGAATACCTTCGAATCTTCGAGCAGTAACAGTGGGATTTTGGATGAAGTCCTCAGATAAAACCCACATCGGAACTCCTTTTTCATACGCCGTATATAAGGATGATTCACTTATTGACAATGCCCTGACTCTGACAGATTACGCCGCCTTCAAGGTGTTTGTAAACGGCGAACAGGTGTTTACTGGCGTCGGTGCCAATGACGGAGTATGGCACTACATTGCATTCACGTGGGAAAGTTTCGGTTCGTATTTTATTTATTTTTGCGATCATAAAATAATAAAAAAATTAGGCATGTTGCATTGAAAATTGAATAATATTGTTAGTGTTTTTGTAGGCCCTATTCTTTTTTAAAACAAAGTACTGTATACCTGAAATGGAACTGGACAACTTGTGGTAACAACCAATCGCAATAGATGTATCGAAGGCGGTTGTTGATGAACTTTTAAAATAACGTTCGTGGCGCTACTTCACTAGAACTCTTCTTGACTGACATAGGCCTACAAATAGATATTAGATTTTAATACAGAGCTATCTATCTGACCGTCTTCTGTTCTAAAGTTCATAACACTTTTCTGAGAACAGATTTCCGATAGATTTAGATTGATTTATTATGTTAAACATTGGATTTACTGTGGCCTGTGGGTAATAAACCGGATATCTTTTAAACCAACTAACGTCAGAAAAGCGTCGCCGATAACGAGATCTTATTCTGAGAACAACTTTGTAAGAACTGTTCTAGAAATAAAGTAGTTAACAAACACTTCAGAAAGATATCGGTAATGACATACAGATTTTTCAAACGAAAGTTTTTAAGACATTTTATATAAACTTTCACTTTACTATAACTATAGGTTAAGCGCCCTACATTATTAAAGGCTATTGTAACACTCATCATCAGAGAATAACTTATACATACCTTCGACAAACGTCCTATGCTTCTGTCAAACATTTTCTGATCTTATACTGACGTACGTTTTTACACAATAATCATTGACAATAGTCATTTTCGTGAGAGAACAAAAAATAGACATTGAAAATATCATACATCAACATAACCGTATTCAAATATAACATCGATCAAACTTAACTTCCATCAAACATCACTTTCATCAAACATAACTTCCATCAAACATAACTTCCATCAAACATAACTTCCATCAAACATAACTTCCATCAAACATAACTTCAATCAAACATAGCCTCCATCAACATAATTTCCATCAAACATAACTTCCATCAAACATAATCGGCATCAAAATAACACCCATCAAATATAACTTCCAATCAAACATAAATTCCATCAAACACAACTTCCATCAAACATAATTTCCATCAAACATAACTTCAATCAAACATAACTTCAATCAAATATAGCCTCCATCAACATAATTTCCATCAAACATAACTTCCATCAAACATAATCGGCATCAAAATAACACCCATCAAATATAACTTCCATCAAACATAATTTCCATCAAACATAACTTCCATCAAACATAACTTCAATCAAACATAGCCTCCATCAACATAATTTCCATCAAACATAACTTCAATCAAACATAGCCTCCATCAACATAGCTTCCATCAAACATAGCCTATATAACAAGGTGGTTGATAGTGATTGATCGATTGGTTAGTTTAAACTTAATCTTCTTTAATCTGGATAATTATGACGACCTTATTCTACTGCCGTTACTGCAGTAGCTGCAGTAGAATAATGTAATAATTTTGACATAATCTTTTAGATCAAACTAGTATGTACTCTTTATATATTCATAGGAGGCTCTTGGACGTTCTACAAAGATGGCCAAGTAGCAGCAACTGGTGAAGATTTTCTTACTAACCAGGTTATTCCTTCTGGTGGCAATGTGGTTGTTGGTCAAGATCAGGACAATGTCGGAGGTGGTTTTAGCGCAAAAGAAGCGTTCGTAGGTCAGATCAGCAGGTATGCATACATATTATTTACTATAATATACTTTTCTACATCGTAACCAAGGTACCAAATGAAAACTTTTTTTAAACGTAGATTGAACATTTGGAACCATGCGCTTTCATCTGAAGAAATTCGACTGTTGTCGAGCAACTGTCAACATAAACACGTATCAGGTATCGTCAGGTCGTGGCCTGACTTCTTGCCAAACATACAAGGAGGAATTACAGTGATCAAGCCATCACAATTCTGTACAGGTAAATACTCTTGACTCAACCAATATACTGCTGTATTCTTGCAGGGACACGTCACCGTCCAATTAAACCAAGGCATGTTGGCTTCAGTAACCGCCACAATTCCGGAGTGTTTTACTATCGAAACGTCTGTATGCATGAGCTCTGTAGGTTGTCGATCCATGGTTTTGGCGGAGGGCAGGATAGATAGATAGATAAAAACTTTATTGGAATTTATAAAACAAAAATTGAAATACAAATTTAAGTTGAACAAATTAAGAAAATATATACAAAATTACGAATTAATTCAATTATAAACAACGGAAAGGATTACAAAATCTAAGTATAATTATACAAATTAATTTTTATTATAAATCTTACTACAAATAAATGATGGAAGTGGAAAGGGTTCTCAAAACTTTCCTAGAAGTCCTTTCTTCACCTTTCAAAAGGGAGATGAAACGCATATAACCCGTCTTCTCTAAGCCCGTCTATCGTGTTAAATCATGATTTACACTAACTGCTGCATATTTATTATAACATTTATATGGGCCATTGCTTTAATACAAAATAATTAATCATCTAGATCTTGACCAATGTCAACAATTACAATGCATAAATGGAGGAAACTGCAGAGATGGGGTTGATGAGGCTCACTGCGTATGCCCTCCGGGATATCAAGGAGAAAAATGTGAAACAGAGTGTCCGCATTGTAACCCAAATCCTTGTGTACACGGCGCATGCGTAGATCACAATTGCAATAATTCAGTTGAGTGCAAGTGTAATCTTGGTTATACAGGTTGGTAAAAACGAATTTATATTTATACGAATATCCGAAAAAAATATGTAGACTAATTTCTGAAAATGTAAAAATACTGTGGGTAACAATGGCTGTAAGTAAAAGAGTCAGAAAAAAATATGCCAAACTTTCGGTTATTAACACTAAACATCATCATTTTTAAATGTTTACGTTTAATTAAAAAATCTTCCAATTGTGTTGGACTAATAACCGTGTTTAGACTAAATTTGTCTATATATCAATGTACACCATCTTTGAAATATCTTGTATTCAAACTTCCTACTCTTAGTTACTCTACTCTTTGATACGAAAGCATAAAGGTCTGTTTATACTACGGACAATAAAGATCGACGATAAGTAAAAAATACACATACATTTTTCTTACAAAAAAACAAAAAGAGTTTTCAACTTAGAACTAGGATAACCATTTATTTGATGGAAATAATATTTTTCAAAATCGAATCAAATGACAATAGAATCGTTGTATCGTCACGATATTATTGCTCTTACTAATCATTTGATCTTCTAAATTCTTCTTAACTAGGTAAACTGTGTGAAACCAATGTTAATGACTGTGAAGCGGTCAGTTGCCAGCACGGAGGACGATGCATCGATGGTGTGAACAGCTTTCAATGTGAATGCGATTTAAAACATACTGGAAGATACTGCGAAATCGGTAAGTCATACTACAATGTATGCAAGGCTTGGACACCGCACGGTGGATGGAATTGACTCGCATACTAGTTCCTCTGATTTTTTTCTATTCTGTATGTTTTAATGTCATTTCAGACGTTGAGTGTCCAATTCCTGTACCACCTAACCACGGTACCGTAACCCCTGTACTTCCAAGATACCTACAAGGGGAAAGTGTCATAAACGAATGTCCAGACGGTTTTGAATTTGAAGGAGGTGAACGTCACACTTGTAGCTCAGATGGTAGTTGGTCTGGTACAAAGGCTAAATGTATCGGTGAGAAATTTAACATTGTTGACTATTTTCAAACTTCGCCCTCAATGATTATAGTAAAGACTATTTGATTCCCGCCAAAGGACTGTGAAGAAGAAGTAAGAATTTTACAAGGAAGGTTTTAGTTTAAAAAGAAGGGTTGTGCGTTGCATAGCTTCCCATGTATTAATACATACATACATATATTATTGGATGGCGAAACCGGGTTCGTCACGGTAGAATTTAAAAGCCATCATAACAACCTCTCTGTGACGTCAATGCTGCAAAGAGTTGCTTTTACCTTGAAAAGTTTCCTCTATATAGTTTCCTAAAAAATGGCCTTCTTTGCCGTTATATTCTTTAATTACCACAAATACGACTGGCAGCTCACTATGTCGGTCGGTTGGTCAGTCGATCGGTCGGTAAACACTAGCCCAAATTTGCGCACGCGACTGCAGCCATGTATATGGCCTTGTTATCAGAAAAGTGAATTTCCGTAAAACAAAGAAGCCCATGGAGCTTTTTTTTTTTTAAAGAAGCCCGTCTCGAAAGAAGCCCCCCTCTTTGTTTTGTAAAATAATCTCGAAAAGAAGCCTATTTCGAAAAGAAACCCACCCAAGAGTCCTAAAAAACGAAGAAGCCCATGGAATTTTTTTCGGGATTTTACGTTATTTAATTCATTTATTCTTAATATTAATTTGAACCAGAAGAGAATATAAGCTAGATATACTATTTAAATAATTTGAGGATTGTTAATATTATTATTATATTGTTACTGTTGATTATATGTTTTTTTTTAGACATTAATGAATGCTTTTTGTACCATGGTAACTGTGGAAGGCATGCCAACTGTCTTAATTTAATGGGTAGCTACGAATGTTTGTGCGACCGTGAAGGGTATCCCTTATCTTCAGAAGGACATTGTCTTCGTAAGTAATAATAATAATTAATGCTATTAAAACGTGTGATAGGCCCAGTAATGTGTATGTTCAATGAGCTGTAAATGACTACCTGGGTTTAAAAAATACCAGGGAGAATATGAAGGTAATGAGATGAACTGGCCACCCTACCAAATAATGCTTTGTACCATCCCCTATGTTAAGAATGATTACGGGACTCATTATTATATTTAATGTATAGTACCTTGTTAGGCGATTAGGCGTTCATCGTTGTTTCTTTACGTAGCCTACTGTAGCGACCCTATTGAAAATTATATCTAACTGGGTATAGATACAAAATAGATCTAATCCAATCAAAATAATTTCTTAATATAAAACATAATTTATTGCATTTTTAGAAGAAATTAATGAATGCCTATACGGTACGACCAGACAAGGTTGCCAACAACTTTGTACAGATTTAGTTGTGGGTTATGATTGCTCGTGCAGAAATGGGTACACACTCGTCGATAGAATGTCCTGTAAAGGTAAACTGTGCAATTCCAAAATGATTGGATATATTGACAGACAGACAGACAGACAGACAGACAGACAGACAGACAGACAGACAGACAGACAGACAGACAGACAGACAGACAGATTCGTAGTTGTTTCTCAGTTCAATTTTTTGTATATTTATAACTAACATTAACACTCTTAACATGCTACTAGGCCGTTATATGCAAATATATGCAAATGTATGTCGAAATGGAGGGCGCAATAATCAATTCTATGATTATTATATTTGTAATAATAATACAAGCAATAATTCATATATTGTTTTTGAATGACTGTTGATTTGATTATTTATATACTTACTTTGCAGATGTAAATGAGTGTTTATCCCCTTATGCATGCCAACATCGATGCTACAATACATTAGGAAGTTATAGATGCGCGTGTGATCCTGGCTACGAATTACACTCTAACGGAAAAAGTTGTTCAGGTGAAAAATAAAGTTACTAAAAATACATAATGCATCATATCAATCATCGATACTCTCTTAAAAAATAATTTTATTTATGATATCCTGGCATACTATTATTGGTGAATATAATTTGATTTGCATTTACACATGACGTTCCATCCTAAAGCTCTGTCTACACTAATAAACTTTATAGTCTAGGACAAAAATCTGAAAAGATGCTTAGAAATCAATTTAGGGGGAGTGGAATGTTAGAGGCTGTCAACATAGCCAGATATCCTAATTAATCCCTTCTGATCACTCTAGGCCCTGTTGACACTTAATTTTTTGCCTCGTCTTGAAATGGCGGCCATTTTACAAAATGGCCGCCAATTTTATATAAAATGTGCATAAAATCGGATCTAAATAAGATAGATGCACGATCTTGGTGTCTAAACACATGTACTTCAGACACGGAATCCATTAGGCCTTGTTCAAACTTCAATTTTTGCCTAGTATTGAAATGGCGGCCATTTTTCAAAATGGCCGCCAATTTTATATAAAATGTGCATAAAATCAGTTCTAAACAAGGTAGATACAAAATCTTGGTGTCTAAACACATGTACTTCAGACACGGAATCCACTAGGCCTTGTTGACACTTCAATTTTTGCCTCGTATTAAAATGGCAGCCATTTTTCAAAATGGCCGCCATTTTTATATAAAATGTGGATAAAATCAGATCTAAATAAGGTAGATACACAATCTTGGTGTCTAAACACATGTACTTCAGACACGGAATCCATTAGGCCTTGTTGACACTTCAGTTTTTGCCTCTTATTAAAATGGCAGCCATTTTCAAAATGGCCGCCATTTTTATATAAAATGTGGATAAAATCAGATCTAAATAAGGTAGATACACAATCTTGGTGTCTAAACACATGTACTTCAGACACAGAATCCATTAGGCCTTGTTGACACTTCAGTTTTTGCCTCGTATTAAAATGGCAGCCATTTTTTAAAATGGCCGCCATTTTTATATAAAATATGCATAAAATCAGATCTAAAAAAGTTTTTTGGACAAGTAGTTATCGAGAAAATGCAGATTCAGTTTACTTTACTTTAAGACTGCTCGCCGGCTTTTGAAAATTCTCTCCTATCTCTTAAAAATAGCAGGTCTGAAAATAATACTAAAAAGTGGTCCAAAATTGGGACTGTGGTCCGGATTGCCTCCAAAATGTAATGGAGTGGAACTTGACCACATATCTATCTAACCCTAATTTTGGTAAAGATCTTGCAATAACTTTTTGAGTAATCCTGCTAACAAACAGACAAACAAATGAAAGCACTCAGAAACTGAGTGAAGTACTTGGCAAAATATATCCACTGATAGGGAGCATATTGAATGATACATTTTTTTGCTTTAGATATTAGCTTGACATAGTTCAAATCCAGCTGATTTGGGTACGCGATAGACTACATATATCTCCTTAGCGGAGGTAAATAATATTAGTTTATGTAGGCCTAATAGGAGGGCCTACACAGTCAAGATGAAACATCTGTGAAGTTACATGCAAATGAATTCAACAAAAGCTGAGGCTTTAAAATCCTAGTCATGGCTCTATACAAACTAAACCTTTACCAATTTGTAAAACAAATTCCAGATTTTCGATTTCATGAACAGATAAATTAGGTAACCATTTTGAAAAATGTTAGCTACTGTGCACTTAACTTTAAAAATTAATTAATTAAACTATTTAAATTTATTTATTATAGATTTAATGGATTCCTTGCCTGAAAAAAACATGTGTTTACCCACCAAGATCGGGCATATACCTTATTTAGATCCGATTTTATGCACATTTCTATAAAATTAGCGGCCATTTTTCAAAATGGCCGCTATTTCAATACGAGGCAAAATCTGAAGTGTCAACAAGGCCTAATGGATTCCGTGTCTGAAGTACATGTGTTTAGACACCAAGATTGTGTATCTACCTTATTTAGATCTGATTTTATCCACATTTTATATAAAAATGGCGGCCATTTTGAAAAATGGCTGCCATTTTAATACGAGGCAAAAACTAAAGTGTCAACAAGGCCTAATGGATTCCATGTCTGAAGTACATGTGTTTAGACACCAAGATTGTGTATCTACCTTATTTAGATCTGATTTTATCCACATTTTATATAAAAATGGCGGCCATTTTGAAAAATGGCTGCCATTTTAATAAGAGGCAAAAACTGAAGTGTCAACAAGGCCTAATGGATTCCGTGTCTGAAGTACATGTGTTTAGACACCAAGATTGTGTATCTACCTTATTTAGATCTGATTTTATCCACATTTTATACAAAAATGGCGGCCATTTTGAAAAATGGCCGCCATTTCAAGACGAGGCAAAAAATAGTGTCAACAGGGCTTAGAGTGATCAGAAGGGTTTAATTAGGATATCTGGCTATGTTGACAGCCTCTAACATTCCACTCTCCCTAACTCATTTTTTTCACATTTTTTGCCTAGACTATTAGGCCTATATGACAAAACAATGTGATGTGTCCATTATATGGACACGATGACGCACTACCATATTTCGGCATACCGGTATGTCACAGAAAGTTTGATGGTATAGACAAAGCTTAATACATTTATTCATATAGTTATATTTTCCATTTATTTTCGAACTTGCCCATCACATCACTCTAGTACAGAAGTTTCAGACATATTTCCGATAGACACAAATATAATATTTTTTAAATATATAGATATAGATATAACAAAACAATGGATAATAACAGTGTTAAAATAATTTTATTTCAATTAGCAATTGTATGTGATACACCGTCTTCACCTAGTAATGGTAGAGTACATCGTACTGGTGCGATTGCTACTTACGAGTGTGATCCGGGCTTCGTTCTTGTGGGCTCAGTTGAACGAGTTTGCGAATTGGACTTGGGTTGGTCTGGTGTTGATCCTTATTGTAAAGGTAATATCAATTGTAGTCTGTGTCGTTTTTTGTTTAATCTGTATTTCTGATTACCTCTGGCGTTTCCTATTTTATAAAGAACTATGGAAATATTTCTTTCTGTCCTCTTTATTTTGGTTGCAAATCGATTTCTTGAGCCTGTTCTTTTCTTGATTTGTATAGCTGATAATCGGGATTTAACTGGCTAAGTTGGTCACATGCTTTTTCATTGCTTATCATTTGCATGTTTGACTGTCATATATTTTCTTTTTTTTACAGAAATTGTTTGTCCTCCAGTCGGTCCTCTTGAAGACGGTCACGCACTCGTAGACGGCACCATTGTTGGCAGCAGGGTTAAATTTATGTGCAAGACAGGGTTTTCTTTAGAAGGCAGTTCAGCACAGACTTGTACAATAAATGGTCATTGGTTCCCGCCGTCAAGACCGTTATGCAAAAAATGCGGCCTACCTACTGAGCAGATCAGCCATGGTTCATTGATAGTATCAGAACATGCTAACCTGAAAACAATATCGTATTCATGTGACAGTGGATATCAGTTAATGGGTGGACAAACGCAAACTTGTTCCTTTTCTGTTGGTTCCTGGAATCCTTCAGTTACCCCCATATGCGTTAAGTCGTGTCAAAAACCTCGACCTCCCATAGGCGGTTACATATCATCGTTTGAAAATGTACTTCACGGATCTCGGGTGTATTTCGAATGTCGAGATGGCTATGAATTACAGGGACATAATTATCAGACATGCCAACATGGGACGTGGACATCACCATCGACACCACAATGTGTAGCAGAGTCTGGCAATGATAGCTATTCACTTTCGTCGTCGTCCTTGTAAGACGGATTATATAATAGGTCATTAATATTTATAGTTTCAGTATTTATGGTAAAGGGGATTTAACTGCAAAGACCGGCCTAAAAACTCTATAGGGTTAGAGAATATTGAAACAAGAAAGAAGAATCAATAATAAAGGACACTTAGCATTGATTAATTTTCAGATTAGATTCAAATCTGTGACCTCAATATTAAATGGCAAATTACATTATTTTACTAATTACAGGTACTTTCCCTTTAACCAACATGAATGTAGACTATTTACCAAGGTTGGTGACCTACCTCACAAATGATATGGTCCGTGAAGCCAACTTTACCCGAAAAAATAAAAGCCTGGCTGGCCCTTTCACAGCCGGCCACGATGGTATTCAGAAATGTTTACATATCCATATTTTTGTTATATTATTATTATGCAGAATGATTTAGTTTAGTAGGAAAACTGTATACCTGTATATACACAACCATACCCAAGAACCCCTCTCTTCGCCTTCAAATAACTCATCGTAAGGGCGTGTGGCACAGTGCGTTGGACGTTGGACTACCGATCGTCAGACCTAGGTTCGAATCCAACTCTCGCCGCATTGCTTGTATCCGTAGGCAAGATACTTTACTTACGTTGCCTCTCTCCACCCAGGTGTATAAATGGGTACCCAGTTAGTTAGATCTAGACACAACTTTGCGCTGGTTACCGGCTGCATTATGGGAGTATGTTTCCATACGTGTTTGATCCCAAAGCAAATACTGGGGTATTAATGCTTGTAAAGCGCCTTTGAGCATGATTACTCATGAAAAGGGCACTATATAAATGTGGTATTATTATTATTATTTTCCTCCATTCAGTTATCTTGAATTGAAGATACTTTACCTGGTGATTATCATCAAAAGTAGATGTTTCATTCTTCGAACAATAAACATAAAAGTTCATTTTTTATTCTTGTATTTTTATATTTAAATTCACAATCAACAGCAGAGCCCGTCATTTTCAGACTGGAATACATAAACACACAAGACAAAGGAACATCGGCAAAGAACCAATTAGACATTTCTTAATTTTGAATTTAAAGATATATTATCCCCCAAAAACATGAAAAATTAAGAAAAATCAAATCAGACTTTGAATAGGTTATTTTTTAGTTTTAATAAACGTAATCCCTTCCGTAAAAAAAAGAAACAAATAATGTTTTCTCATATAAAATGACAAAATAAATGGTTAAATTCAACCAAAACTCCATTGACTGGCAGACAATACATTTTTGTGTTCGATTTATTTATTTTTTTATTTTATATTTTTTATTCTATTATGTGACATTCAAATGACAAAAATCTATAAAAAAAAAAAATTCAGGAGGACAATAAATCTTTAAAAAAAAATAGAAAATTTAAAAAAATATCAAAAGTGGAATCAAATGCAACATATGAATTAAGTAATCTCGGTAATTTACAAGTAAATCCGTTCTTAAGAACATTGTACAAATGAACAAAAGTACAAAAAAGCAATGTATTAGTAAGAAAGAAATCGTTAATTTACTTTCATTGATGACGTAATTACGGCATAGTAACCATTAGAATGTAATAATTTTTTTAATACATCCTGTCTTATGGAAATAAAAGAATTAAATGTATTTATTTAACATTCATTTATAAATCGTGACTTTATTGAACATTTTAATAAAGGAATGGCAATATCACCTGCTGTCACCTAAATATCTTTATTCAACTTAATATATACAATAAAGACATAGACATACATTATCAGAAAATGAAATTATAAACTATTTCTGGATTGATAACATAACATAATAACGTTATGTAATACATTGGTTTTATCAAATGTAATGACAGTATTACAATTATAAAGAAAAGATTGCAGTGCAAGAAGATATTTCCAACAAATCATATTTACTGTAGCCCTAGTTTCCTCACCACTTTTTAAATATTTTACTTTTACATTTTTTGGCCATGTGATACGGCAAGGACTGTTGCAGGAGTGATCACTTCTTGAGGAGGAAGAGGAAGAAGCAGAACTTAACTGGATGGATTGATAACATCAAAATGGATCAACACCAACAGTTATGAAAATGGTGTGAGGCAAGCATTGGATAGAGACGGCTGGCAAAGCATGACCCTGGGATTGCTGGGATGTAGGCCTCTCCATCAATAATTCATTTCAGCCTCTGTTGGTTTCTAATTCCTTGCCGCTAAACTCATCTATTTCCTGCCCAAATCCACACTTTCTTTTTATTTATTATTACTTGTTTGTTAGCACGAGAGCACATACAAAGTTCAAGTTATTATTCTGAATTTTTCGGTGTAAATAGGTAGGCCTATAGACTTCAAGAAAATAGGTTCATTAATAACTTCACCAATGCTAAAAAGAAACATTTTTAACATGGGCCGAAATATCAACATGCAACTTCTGTGGCAATACTTTGCCAAGTACTTCACTCAGTTTCTGAGTGCTTTCATTATTATATTTGTCGTTCTTTCTCTTATGTCAAGTTTGGTCACTCTGTCTAGTTATCTCTATTCAATTGCTCTTTCCATAGCTCTTGCAGTAACAATACCTTTTTAATAATGACGAATTCAGTTTTTATTTCATTTCACTTTAATAACACATTTAATAGATCTGTAATGGCAAGTATATAAAAGGATTGTTTGTTATTTCACAAAATTCAAACAGAATGGTTGCTGTTTTTATTGTTCTATTTAGGAGAAGGAGGCAGACAACTGAAGAACAAGTTCCTCTTACCTATAGGTTTTCCCTGCCCTTATTGTTTTAGTCTTTTTCTGTATTGGGTCATTTCTTATCTTTCATAACGGCAATTTGGCATTAATGGTTGAATTCAATTGTCATACTTATTTATACATATATAATATATATTCTTTGTATTGAAAAATTATATAAATATAAAATTAATATTAACTATCTTCCGGTTTTGACGATTTATCTGCAACATCAGCAACATCCTTATTTCCCTGAGTTATGGCATCTTCACTTTCTTGGCTAATCTTCAAGCTCTGAAAATTGTTGGTATCAAAAAGTTGTAACTGGGGTGTTATATCTTCAGAAGGTTCTGTGTTGCTCTCGTTTTGGACGTCTGATGGTGTTGGCCGAATTGTTTTAGCTTCGTGTATCAATCTTTTTATGCCTACCATCCATTGGCTTACTTCCGTCACATGATCAACCATTAATGTTAGGTGTATTTCGTATGCTTCATCATATTGATAATTAACAAGAGCTGTATGGAACAGATGAAACCATAATGAAATACAACCAATCGCATCACACACAATTTTTTGAAATATACAGGCAAATCTAAGAGGGTTGAAGCACCCGATTCTCTGTAGTCTGGGTCTGGGTTCTAGATGGGGGTTTGTCTTAATATTAGTAAAAAGATAACTATTTTGGCACATATGGCATTTCATACATATACTACTTGGGGCAAGTCTAGATGCTCGGGAATGTATCTAGATTTATCTCTCTTACAACAACATAGCATAACATGTCTCCTAGTGTGTATATATATATATATATATATTTTAATTTCAATATAAAAATATAAAACAAAAAGCAGCAAAAGCTACATTTTATGTCAATACTACAAATATAAAACATTAAAATATTATGGGCAGCACACACAAGGAAAAACAATACAATAATAAGAAATAACAAAACCATTAACAATACCATTAAAAAAAGTCTACAGACAATTGTGTATCATTATGAAATTACATGTTTACAGGAAAACATTGTAGTATGGGGAGATACAGCACTGAAAATTATGTAGATGGCTCCCCCTATCTTATTTTAAAATCCTAGATCTGCATAGGTAAATTAAACTGTTTAATATAAATGTAACGTTTGTTTCTTTATTACATAACCTTATTTAAGTGCTAAATTCATGACATAAGAAACTCCTGACAAATCAAATCATTAACCTTAGAACAAGAATCAAATTCCTGAACGGATTGGTTAGAAGCAGACTGATGTACGGTTGTCATGCTTGGAGACCAACAAACACTGAAATCGGACTAATAACAACAACGTACAACAGATTCCTCAGGAGGATGATTTCAGACGCGTCAACCCACCAGACAAACATACACAATCAGACGATGAGAAAGAAATAGAGTCTGAGAAAGAAGAACAGGAAACCGATTGGCGGTACGTTGTCAATAACCAGAGGCTCTACGCAATAACCAACACAATATCAGTATTTGAATTCTACCAACAACAGCAATCTAACTGGATTTCACATTGTATTCGGAGACAGAACTAAGATCCCTGCAAAGTTCTTACATTTTATGACCAAAAAAGTAAATTGATAGGAAGACCGAGCCCAAGTATACTTCAGAGAACTATAAACGCTAGTCAACTAGACCGAGAAGACTATATTAAGGAAGTGCTTCCAGCATCTTTTATAGAAGACAATAACTACTATGTCCAGTAGTCATTAAGTTGATTAATTTGTATGTCTTGATGTTTAATTTTAAATGTAAATAGGTTGGGTAATCATCAGGAATAGTGCTGAACAGGGAGATGAGCGCACCTGCCCACCGATGAGTTTCGGGATCCCTTTGACCCGGAGGGAGAGTATCCGTCAGGGTCCCTACCAAGGGTTACAGGTCTCAGGATTTTAGTTGTTTTTAAAATTAATTAGTGTTCCATGACCTTCTCATCAAAATTATTGTCTCTCATTGTTGTGCTATGTCAACATAATGTCAATGACGGCGAAATGTCCCCAATAATGGGGATAGCTATGCAAACAAGTAACAAGTAACAAGTAAGTTCATGACATAACAAAAAATCAACAACGTACAATTGGCAAGTTTAGATGTGTAAACCTTCACCGGCATTGACATATTCATCCACTTGTCTCGTAAAACTCCTAGTCTTTTTGTGATGTCCTCAAAAATTCTTTTCTAAAATTTTCAAAAACAATAATATAGCAATAAAATTATAATTGAATGCTTCATAATAATATTTTAACATTCATTATACTACAGTAAAACTTCTATCACCTTCTGGCCCCAGCAACGTGTCCCCTTACTAAGGGTGTCCCTTAAGTAGGGATGTCCCCTAAAAAGGGATTTGTCATAGTGTTAAAAACATTAGGCCTTGTTCATTTCCTGTGAAGTGTCTCCTACTTTAAGTGTCCTCTTACTAGAGGTTTTACTGTACAGCAAAGATGTTCATTAAATCTAGGAGCAGAGCTTACCAGTGTACGATAAGTAACGTAAATATTTAAGTTGTTTTTTTAGGTCTACCTTCAATTTGTTTTCACATTCGTTTAAAACTGTTTGTATTCTTTGCAGCGCTAACTCAATGTCCTCATCTTGAGAAGGATTCGACTCCGATTGACAAGCTGTGGGTGGTGCTGCTGAAGTCACAGGACCATCCACTTTAGGAGGGGAGGTCATAGGTGGGGCACCAACCCCCTCTGGGTTATATTTTGCACTTGCCATTCTTGATGGAAGAACTTTTTCATCAAAACCTAACAATACAAAAATCATATAAGCGAAAAAAAAAGTCTATATTCTATACTATATTCCTTGTAAAACGTGATGTTGATAATTTTGTGTACTTATAGATTTTGTATTTTCATTTTATTTTAGTACATAATTTTGTTTTTTTCGCAAATTCAATGCATATAAATTTAGTATAAATGTAGTATAACATTATAGAAAAATACTACAAAATTAATTCTTATAACGTCTCATTTGAGGCTTAGGGAGTGAACTAGAAACATTTATGAGTTAGTCAGGATTGAACCTTGAACATTGAATTGGAAGGCAATAACATCAACCCTCTCATCAGCTTTCTTATCTTAGTTAGACATTAATCTTGTCCACTCTCAGTTTTAAAATTTTACTAGTAAACTGTAATTATATAAACTAATAAATTATAATAATTATGACCAAAACAATCATCAAACCACTTTCTTATTCATTAAATGCTAAGCCTCCTGGTCCATTAATATTACTTTTAGTTAAATATGTATTTAATAAATTATAATTATGGATTTACTGCTCACTCCATGTTGATTAATACCTGGTGGCTTTGATCCGATTTGTTGTTGTGGTGGTGCTACACGTTTATTTAACAAGTTTGTCTTAGGGGACGGTTGCCCTACAGTATTATAGTTGAACATGGGAGGATCATTCCAACCTCTATCTGGGTTACCTACAAAAACAAGAATACATTCATTTTGTGTGCGTGTGATTCTGTAAGGGCATGTGGCAGAGTGTGTTGGACATTGGACTACTGATCAGATCATGGGTTCGATTCCAACTCTCGTCGCTTGTATCCTTGGACACACACTTACTTATGTTTTCCTCTCTTAACTCCTTTCAGTATTT
Organism: Antedon mediterranea; assembly: GCF_964355755.1. Lineage (NCBI taxonomy): Eukaryota > Metazoa > Echinodermata > Crinoidea > Comatulida > Antedonidae > Antedon > Antedon mediterranea. The sequence goes on along the minus strand of NC_092674.1, from coordinate 23,150,509 downwards.
CTGTTTAAATATTTACCCACCAACCCACCCACCCTATATCAATTATATAAATACAATTTAAAATGTTAAAAAATATTGTTTTTCTTTTCCAACACATTTTACATTAGAAAATACAGTATTTGGCATCGTTATGACGTTAATCTGTCGCCTAGGCTGTTATTTTATAATGTTTTATGAGCTACAATAGGCGGCTAGGCCCATGTTCAGCCCAGAACTGGTCATATCAGAGTGGTGGTACTGGTGGTAGTGAGTTTTGCCTTTGTGAAGATTAGCTCCACTCACCGGCTTGACTCACTCACTGTCTGAGTGAGCCTAACTTAATTTCAGTAGTGTACTAGAGTAGACTCATTCTCAGAATCACACTGACCTGGTCTTAAAGAACCGTCCATATTGGCTGCAATGCAAACAAATATAATTTAATTGGAAAAGCGCAGCTTTTCTATCATAATCATTTCAATATTCATATTAAATGCTTATCCTATGTTGATGTGTCAGTCTTGAGTACAGACTTTATTTTTCACCACCAGCCAATCAAATCACACAGTTATGACCTACAGCTATGACCTTTTCGACGTGTGTGTCGTGTAATTGGTTGCTCGATCGGACCTCATCTTCTATGCCTGCCTGGTTGGTTTGATAATCGCGAGGAAAACAAGAAAGTTTAGGCTAGCTGATCGTACGCGTTCGATTCACAAACAGGAGGATCAAAAGAGTAGGCCTATTTCCCACTGGATGTTTTGAAACATAAGCTTTTTTAAATGCGAATTGTTGGAATGTTAAATCGTTACTAGATGGGTGTACATAGGATTGTTAGTTGTTTATTTTTATTTACATTGATTACACCTTATGTTTTTGTAAGCGGAGGAGGTAAGTTTTTCGTCGGGACGTACAGCTTCTTTTTTTACGATTAGGCCTAGGCTATATAGGCCTAGCAGGCCCTCTACTAGACGGTCCTACTAGACTGCTAGGCCTAGTCCTAGAGAAGTAGAATCGTATGTAGGCCTAGCCTCTAGTAACTAGGCTAATAGGATGATTTGGCACGTTTCCTTCTAGCCTAAGGCCTAGGCCTAATATTAATAAGAAGAGAGCATCAATAGGGAGAATAATATAATAATTTGAAAAATTGTTTGTTTTAAATTTTGTTTTTTTTAATGAAATTTTAAATGGAATTATTTTACCTTTTTTTTTACTTTTTGACCATCTTTTATAATAGGTATCTTTTTTGACCATTTTTCTACAGGGTGTTTCCTTTCAGGTTTCGAGGGCTGTCATTGATTCATAATTAATATATGATTGATTTTGTACTGTATGCACCTTCGATAAACGATGTCATAACCTATTTTTCATTATAAATATTAAATTATCGTTATCAAAGATGCGCTATTGATCGTAAGGATAGATGCTATAGACACTATTTTAATTTAATATTTCGGGCCTAAGCTAGGCCTCTTCAGACAGAGAGTTAGGCCTATAGTATAAGTCTATCTCAATCTGACTGTGTGCTGTCCTGCAAAATAATCTCTACCGCTTATTATTTTAAAGTGATGGGCCTACAGTATACTAAAGTTATAGACTGGCCGACCTTTTTCCCATCACTCAGTGTTACCCAACATGGCCATTTGAAAAACCTTGATAATTTATAACATCGAACCATCAGCTTGTTGAATTTACCATGTCATACCCATCCATGAGCTGCTTAAAAACTTTATGCACTGTTAACCTACACTAGGTGCAACCGCTGTCACAAACATGGAATGAATGATAGTTACGGTTATCAGATCAAATGTCATCATTAAATCAATAATATCAACATGTTATTCACCTTTTCATGGTACAGCATTTGAATAAAATGAAACAAATTCTAAGCAAATTATTATAATGATTTTGTTAATTGTTAATAAAGACAATTTCTACAATTAATTTAGTTTCATACTGTACATGATCATTGCAAAACAATAGATGATTACAGTACTGTAGCTATTGAATTTGGAAACCATTGATTCATTCACTGTCATAAAATACTATAAAGTTGACATAAATGGATTTTAAATTATTTTCATTCAAACATTTGATTTAAAACCAAACTGTTTTTTGGGAATGTTTTTAGGCATTACCAGAAGAAAGTATTTTTTCCAAAATATGAATACGTCATTGGATTACTTAAGTCCAATGTAGACATTTAAAAAAATCGCAAATGATGTCATTTGCAAATTAATTCCTATATCCCAAATTAATATTACTTACAGTATAAATATTAAATAAATAAAGACTTTTATTTTCCACTTAAGCATTTCTTGTATTACTTGACTTTAATGTTAATTATACTGTAAAGCAAAAAGTAATGATATAATGAAAGCTCTGGTCTTCAAACAACCAGACTAAATCAATTTGTTTTAACCACTAAACCTGTTTACATACTGCAGTAAATTGATTTGTTTCTGTGTACAGTTGACAATTAGACTTGGTTTTGTTTAATAGTGCAACGTGTCAATAGATCATACTGTTTAAATTGATTGATGATGATTATTGATTTTTTCTCACATACAGTACCAGCGAGAATTACTGCCCCTTTTTGGACGCGACGGACGCGTCGAGTGTCCGTCCAATTTGCGTCCACGACGCGTCCATTCATAAACTAAACCAATGATTTGGACGCACTTTCGTCGGGCGGGCCGTGACCTCGCTACCTGAGTCTGTTTTTGTTATTGTTCGCGACCGTATTCATATTCAAATGACATCGGAAAACTAAGCCTGACTGTTGAGCAGGGTCGGCTGTATTGGTGTTTGTTTATAAAATACTTTCACATTCACAAACAATATGATTAAAAAATAAATAAAGTTAGCCTACGACTTGTGTGTGTTGTGTTTATTTTTATCTGCCGAATAATTCGTCCAAAAAGCCAGTTTCGTGCGAAACTGTGTCTATATCCATCGCTAGCCCGCCGTGGGATCTAGCCGGCCGGTTCACTGTCTAGCACGTACACCACCGCCTGAGATCGGCCTAGCGTACTCGATCAATAATCATCGTCATGATACAGTATATTTTGTTCATATGAATCATTTTATGGAAGAATATTTTTTTAATAACGAGGCCTCTATTTCATGTTGAATTATTGATATGATCATAGAGAAATAAGTTATATTTAAATGTCATATGATGAGTTAAAACTGTGGAAGAAGGCTCAACAAAATCATGTAGCCTACAGTATGTACTGTACACTGTCAATTTATATCTCCATGGTCGTCATAGCGCGCAACAAAGAGCACGTGATATTTTTCTACTCCATTGGATCCCAGCAATATTGCAACCATGTTCTACCGCTGCTGAAAAGCGGGTTGATGACCCTGTTGATGACGTACAGTACAACACTAGGCATTCTGTGTACGCTTTGCTTATAAATATTAAGAAATATTTTTTTTACGCTATAATGATGTTCCTCTCTGATCATGTTAAGATTACAGTGTTTGTATAATTGTAATAATGACTGTAATAATATTTTTTTAGTTAATGTTATTTTGTACCAATTTTGGGGTCTAAGCATAGAGATATTATAGTGAAGTTCACTATAATATCTCTATGCTTAGACCCCAAAATTGTCACTATAATATCTCTATGCTTAGACCCCAAAATTGGTACAAAAAAACAAGGGCGGGTGTTAGAATTTGATACACTGAATAGAAAGACAATAGGACACGGAACAACACAAAGGCATTAAGGCTTGGTACAAAAGCGATTTAAAACAAAAAAGCCAAGGGCGGGTGCTAGAATTTAATATAATGAATAAAAATAGGTTGAGGATATTTATAGTGTTACAAAACTACATGTACTGCACCATTTTTGTCCATTACAATGTGTCGATTTTTTAATTAGTATATAAAATTCATTGCTTCGCTCGGACAGCGAAAGCAAACTATTTTTCACACACTCGGGTCGCCGAACGGTCGAGTTAGGTAAATATGCTATCACGTGGTTTTACTGCATGCATGGCAGGCACACGTGGTTTCAGCACTACATTTCCCGCAAGTCCCGTTCGGCGGTTTCTTTTTAGGCGGCGTGCCAAAGAAGTTTTTTGACATTCGATACTCACAATTCATTGCTTCGCTCGGACAGCGAAAGCAACATATTTTCACACACTCGGGTCTAGTCGCCGAACGTTCGAGTTTGGTAAATATGCTATCACGTGGTTTTACTGCATGGCAGGCACACGTGGTTTCAGCACTGCATTTCCCGCAAGTCTCGTTCAGCGGTTTCTTTTTAGGCGGCGTGCCAAAGAAGTTTTTTGACATCCGATAATAATTTTACTCACAAAAAATCAGTCTTTCTTGCCCATATAGTAAGCTGTAGTACTAATGAACTGGTATCTATACGCACTTATTCATTAATTCGTTTTTTAGAGGTTTTTTTTTTGCATGTTATTAACTACTGTAGTATAAAATACATTTCGTTTAATACAGGTTTTCACGGGTTGAGAAAACATCGTACAGAATATAACTGTAGTACAGTAACAATGCGGAGCTTTTGTTTACGTTAACACCGGCGTGGTTAGCTCCCGGTTAGCTCAAACACAAAGGACGTTGGTCTAAGGTCAAATCACGTCAGACGCGTCGATATAATGGACGCGAAGTGGACGCGTCATGGACGTATTCATGCCGCGTCTGCCGCGTCCGAATTGGGCAGTAATTCTCGCTGGTACTGTACATTGTACAGAATACATACAGTCACACCAAGGCAATCTAACAACAGGACACTGCGACAAGTACCAACAGTACTGTACTGTACAATGTACGTATTCTCCATGACGCTCAGTGTCTGTTAAGGGGCACGAAACTGATCATGCCGCAGCCACAGATAAACCCTTTGATCTCCGGAGATCAGCATGCTGTTGTTAGATCACCTTTTGGTTGGTCACACAGTATTCATAGCAGCGATACAGACTGTAGTGTAAGCTCTGTCTATGGCAAAATTCTAAGTATCTGTATCTGACTTATTGTACTCATCCATGGGTACCTTTACATAATGTTTGGATTTAAGTGAACTTCATGTTGAACTGTGTAGTATACAGTAGTACAGTAGTATACATAGTTACTGGCAAATGCAATGTATTTTCTTCATACCAGTATTAATGACATTTCACTGGTCATTGATTATTATGACTACTGTACAATACTTGATATTAAATGGTATTTAAAATGTTTGCTCACTATTCTTCAGTATTTACATACTGTAGGCCTACATGTATACTGTAGCCTTGAACGTGTTAAGTATATATAAACTGAATCAATTGAATGAAGCCAAAGAAAAGTCTATAAAGTTCAAATAAAGATGTGGTTGTACAGTATCTCATAACAACGTAATTAACCAATAACAACCATTATACCTCTATGTAACAACTACAGTATTAGAACACATTCACAATTGAATAGATTATGTATGAGATGTTGATCAATTTGATTAATTTAAAATTTAAAGGATGGGATAGGTAGGGATATGTGAAGGATCCACCACCGCAACACTTACTGTACAAAATTTCCATCTGTAAAAACCTTGTTTTCTATGGTATCCATGTAAAAGATCTTTGATAAATATACTGTACAGTACATTAATTTACTCAATTATTTACTTCATATACCATGTTGAGTAGCCAAGGATAATGCCACTCAGAACTCCTTATGGTTGAAATGCTCATCAACATAAATTTATAAGTTTCTAATATAAAACTATCAGAACAATAAAATAACATGTTATAGTACAGATAGTACAGTATTATAATTATATTGCCCTGTGTTTAATAATACCTGTGTAATATAACTGTAGATTATAATATTACTTGGGCATTAAATAGAATTTTGCAAAGTATTCTTGCTTTGTTTGTATGTTAGTTAGCACGATAGTGCCGACAATTTTGAAGTTATCATTTTTATGTAAAGTACAGTACTGTATACTATAATGTGTACTTTACAGAACATGCCTATTGAAATTCAAGAAAGTAGGTTCATTAATAAATTCACAAATAACAAAAAATTGTTTTTATTCTTTTAACAACAAGGGCTGAAATATCAACATGTGCCCTCTGTGCACGGCCAAGCACTTCACTCAGTTTCTGAATTCTTCCATTTTTTAGTATTGATCGTTTGGTCCTAAATAGAGCCTAAGTGGTAAAATTTAAATTGGGATGCAAATATTATAATTGATATAAAGTTTGCCATGCAAACCTTCAAACAATATACAGTATTATTAATATTAACATGTGAAGAATTAATCAAAATAATTTATTAGAATCTAAAGTATTGCTTCATAGAAAATAATTTCTAGTGATTATTATTAACATTTTAAAAACCAATTGATAATTTAAATGTTGGATCCTCTACTCACTATTTCTGCATAATCATTTTTCACCAGTGTCACAGATGTTGTAATGTGTTGTTTTCCTTGATTAAAAATACTTTACTGAACTTAAATTTACACTGATAGTGTATTAACAAATTTTGAAATGATATATTGAAATTAATTTTTCCGTTTATTATAGAAATCATTTAAAAATTATTTTTATTTATTATATATAAATTATAAGTCTAATAAAATAAATAGCTTTGATGCTTTTTTTAGAATCACAAATATTTATATTTTCTTCAAGAGCAGTAATTATATTAATTATTAAATATTTGTGTTTTTTGACAAGTATTTGCTCAGTTTCTGAACGCTTAATTAATCTTTTCTGTCTGACATCTACATTTTAACGCTTCTTGTATTTTATTTGATTACGTTTATGAATAGATTTCCGCTAATCCGGGTTTTCATCAATGTGAAATCTATATTTGATCAATGATCAACCACAGAAATTCTCAATAATTAATACAATAAGCAGTGTTTGTCAAACAAATTGAATAAAATTAATCAATAACAATTACAATGCTAACGAGAGAATTTATTATAATAGCCAATAATACTGTATGTGCATTACACCGTGATATTGCTTTGGATTTGTTGTTGGCTTCTTTACATTCAATTTTCTGTTTGATTGTTTTAAAGATTTATTGTCCCTCAAAAACCATGAAAAATGAAGATTAATTAAATCAGAAGTAAAAAAAAAGCATGTTTTCACTTTTATAAAATGACAAAATAAATGTCAAAATTCAACCAAAAATCCATTGACATGGCAGCCAATTTAACCATTTTTTGCTGTAAATTACATTTTTTCAGGTAAATTTTTTTTTTTTCGATCCAATTTTTAGTCAAAGGGGGTAACTATTATGTTACATTAAAATGGAATATTAAAAAAAAAATTTTTGAAGAATTATTTTTTCAGGGGGACAATACATCCAAGTCAAAAAGATAGCACATTATTGAACAGAATAAATATAAGGACGTGTCGTATTTTGTAATGAACGTAGGTGATGTGGCTTCTGCCCATATACCGCAGTTCTTTCCATGGTGAAGCGTATTTTATAACAACCATCTCATCTCCTTTTTAAAGAATATAATTTCCTACCATCTTTAAATAATCCGACTTTTCTCCACCGTACACAAACTACTGTAAACCGATAAAATATCTACAGTACGGTTAATCACTTTTTAATGATGTTTTTACTTATTTACGTATATATTTTATATTATGATATTGATATCTTGTTATTTGTTATTTATGTGTTGGAGAGACGCACCTTACCGGTGACAGCGTTTGTTTAATGCTTTTGTCTTTCCTCGGCCTCGTGTCTTGTTTTTCATATATATATATATATATTTTTATGTTCTTTGTAATTATTATTTTATGTTTATTGCCGAAATGAATAAAATAAAAATAAAATGAATATTGTTGAGAAAGCATTGTTGTTTTTGTTTTTTTATTGTAATGTAATACAGTAGTGTACGGAAATAATTTCCGATTTTATTAAGAATAATTAGAAATAAAATAAATGCCGCAAGAGCAGCACATTGTCATTATTATTTATAGTATTTTGTTTACTAATTAGAATAGAAAAGAATTCAAAAATTTAATGTACACTTAACCATTGCATTTAGATTCAAATTAATAGTAAGCAAAAACCTTAGGATGGTATATTAAAGGAGTGGAAATATATTGTGGTTACTCCAAGACTTTTAAAATGTTATTGAAATAAAAGTATTGTTCATATTCAAATGAATTTGATGTCAATACCATACAGTAGTCATTTTAATTTCAATCATAAACACATTTTTTTTAATTTTAATGTGAAACTCATAACAAATTATGCATCCTTCGGATGGGATGTAAAGCCATTGGTCGCGTGTATTTAACAGTGCACGTTAAAGAACTTGGTACACTATTCGAAAAGAGTAGGGGATCGTCTCCTGGTGTGCTGATCTGGTAGGCGCTGCACTGCTGGCTGCCGTGGGTCCGTGGAGGGCCTAATCCGAATTTCAGTTTCCAGTTAAGCTTGAGGACAAATATAATTACCTTTACCTTTATCTTTTTAAATAATGCTTTAGTTTTTAAAATGGTGTGTTTTATTAAGTAAACTTTGTGCTAATTTTGTTTTATTTCAATGGTAAACATTAATTAACGTTAGCATGTCCGTTTAGTAACTAAATACTCAAGGAAAACACTATATTGAAGGGAAAATCCCCAACTAAATTGTTCATATATAGTCTTTATACTGTATGACAACACAATGCCATTTAAATTTTTTAAATAGAATTGTATTTTCCATAGATGATCTTCTATTCGGAACATACTGTGATTGCTATCTTTGCATTGTTGTTGTTAATGTTATTACAGTTTTCTACAAATAGTACATATTCTCTTAAATATATCATGAAAAAGTTATTAAAAAATCATTTTGCAACAATAAAAAGATATTTGCAGTTTATAAGAAAGTTAAATAAATAAATTAAGGCCTTTATTTGTGATTATTTCTACAGTAATCTTTCACTGAATATATATTTTTTTCCAGAATGTATAGCAAAAGAAATTGAAGAAGATCTCCGTGACAAACTAGCCAAAGAAGCTATAGAAATATTACATAAGAAGATAGATGATGATCAAAATGGTGATTTAGACTTGTATGAGAGCGATGAGGTACGTACATGGTACAAAAAAAAAATTGGTTATATTTTAGTATTTACACATTTGATCTTAAATATTTTTTTTAAATAGATTATTATTTCTATATTTTATTAGTCTACTCTACAGTAATTATTATGGCAACCATTTCATATAAAAGAATACTCTTTTGAATTTGATGCTGACTTGTTGCATTACTTTACAAACCCTTTAATGAAAATATTTCCTATAGTTGGACACAATTCATTCACAGTGTCAGAGCCATAAAGGTTTTCAACATTTAACAATATTAGAATAGAAAGCCATTTTGTGTGAAGTATGTAGATACCATTACCATACCATGTAGTGTGGTGGCTAGTAGTATCAACAAACATTTCTTTTAAAATAGGAAAAAAAGTATAAAATAGACAAAATTAATTTCCCATGAAAATGTAAATATAATTTCTACTGTAATACAATGTGCTAGATTTTCATTTTGTTATGCTTGTTTTGCTTCACTAACTGTCCATAATTGTGGTTGCAAATTTAAATGTTGATTAAAATTGAGAATTAATTTTACCTGGAGTTTCCCTTTAAATTTAAATTTGAAAAAAGAAAAAAAACATCTCTATATTATGATTAAGCTGGTGATTGCTCAACTGTGAAAAGAGTAGGCGAGTAATTGAAAAGTTTGCTAAACCACTCCCAACTTTATATTCAGACTATATGTTTGTTCATTCATCAGTGGAAAATTACTACCATTTTTTTGCCATTTGCATAAAATATACATAGAAATTATGTTTGCTCTGAAAACACAAAAAAAACCCAGATAAATGATAAACTAACTAAAACAATTACACGTCATTCATATCACTCTCGTACGGTATACTGACAATCATTCAGAATGGCAGCTGGATAAAAGCTGTTACGAAGCTGATTTGTACGAGAGATGATAGACCGGTAACGTCTACCGCTACAGTACGTAACACCTCAATACTGTACATTAAAAATGGGATAAGTAGAATCTTTGTAGATTGTGTTTTCTTATAATATAATTAATCGATTTTCAAATACAGATTCCATAGATCTCTGCTCAATTCCAATGGTACCTAATGCATACTTAACAACACGTTGTATTCATCTATACTGCACTTTTCTATACTATTACTAGACACTTTCTGCTCTTACAGCCTAAAAAATAAATCCTTGTTATTATGGCAGTAAGAATCTTTAGTATTAAAAAGTCGTTCACACCTGCTGTCGTCCGGGTCCAGTTCAATTTCGCGTCAGATATTGCACATACAAAATTTGAGACTTTCTAGTTTCACAACGCTCTAAAGCATGGGGCGTAACTGAAAATGTTATTTGGTTGAGCCAGGCCGGAGTCAAAGCAGGTGTGAAAGACTTTAATTAAGTTAAACAGTAGAATTGTTTTAATATTTCATATTAATTTCAGTTTTTACGTGAGGAATTGGAGTATGGAGGTGATTTTGAACGTCATGAGTCATTATTTGAAAAAGACCATCTAATTAACAAAGATGACCTCTGGAACACATGGACATCATCCCAAGGTACAGTACAATAAAGATATTATAACCAGCTTTTGTTTTGGAACTGTAATTGAAGGTGACAGTAATTTATCAGACCATGATGGTTGTTCCATTCATCACAACGTGTTAAAAATTACCCTCTTCTTCATCTACTATTCCAAACGAAATACTTGTTATAAATAATAGTATCAAAACTTTTAGTATTGATCAAAATACCATTTTTAGTATTATCCTGGGCCATAGAATGCTAATGATATCTATTCAAGCAGAAATTATTTACAAAAAGAAGATTCTAAACCTACTGTATGTATGGTATTGGTAATTGTATTTTATATACCCATCACTTGATAATTTAATTGGCGTTACAATATCATCATACATTTATACAAAATACAGTAATGTTTATAACAAGTTTATATTTATTAAAACAAAAGGCTTTTTAAACTGTATTGCCAGTTAACCAACATTTTTATTTGCCTCTTTTCTGCTGCCAAGAAAAGGAGGAGGAGGTAAATTTATTCCATCTATATTTCACAAACATTTTAGTTTTAGTAGCAGAAACAGGCTTTTAAAGTGAGACACTATTAAATGTTGTTGATGTATAATACTTTTATTTATGTGTTTCTGACCTACTGTACAAACAAAGATACTTGACAGGATATTAAAGAAAAATGATTTTTCATTATTAGAAAATCTTCCTTTCTTGCAGATGTGTATTGACATTGTATTAATAATGACATAGTACATTATGCCAGCCACTGTATAGCATACTGTACTGCTTATTTCATCATATGATATAGTATAAATTTGAGCTGTATTTTTAGTTACAGTATTAATTAATGTAAATTATCTCCTCATGCAAATTTCTGTTGTTGCTATTAATGAATGCAAATTTTCTAATGGCAATTCCATTCCATAAAATCAGCAAAAAATGCCGTTGCCATTGATTGCATTGGACCAAATTTTTTTAAATTAACCGAGTTGCTGGCTATGTCAACCAAGACTGTCCAATCCGAACGTTGGCTAAAATTCACTGTACAAAATTAACCAAGACTACACTATCAAACTTTATGTGACAAAAAAATGTGATGTGCCCATGGACATATCACTATTGAAACATTATACCATATTTGGGCACATCGCACTTCTTTTGTCAAACTAATTTGATAGTGTAGACAAAGCTTTTAACTGTTTTTGTCCACCACTGGCTGCCCAACGATCTCGGTAAAACTAACCAAATTGGCCAAATACCGTCCAGTGCGAACAAGTCATATCCGTTGGTTCCTTTTGCTCCTTGACTCGTGTAATATTATAAGAAACACAGTACAGTACATGAATAGTATTAGTAGTAGGGTGGTTTTTTCCCTCCCAGTGTACTGCCCAATTCGTATTTAAATGTTTGTTAGTTATTTTTCTCTGTCAGTCAGTGCTATGTCTTGTTTAAACCACTGTTCTATTCTATGGATAGGATAGATACAGTACATTCATTTAATAGTTTTGTATTTTTAATTTTGGTTAAGGGTTTTTCAAGACACTTTATTCTTTCCTTTGCACTTAATATTTTGTTTGTATTTCGATAAATTGTGTCCAGTCTTGGTTGAAGTTTTATTTTACTTCAACATTTTTTTTAAAGATGTTTTTTTAAATGTAATAAATGATGGGTCTTGGTTTGTGTGCTTATCTAAATATATTTATTAGATAAAAATCACAGAAAGTGATGTTATAGAAATAGTCCTTTTGCTATTTATTAAACCATGAAATTTGTCTGAGTTTCCTGAGTCGAATCCTGTCAAGAGTCCCACAGAGTAAAGAAGATTCCAAGAACAATTTTATTGTCCGTATAAATAAAATGTCCATAGAGAAATTCATGATACTCAGGAAATAGTATTAGAAGGAAAGTATGGAAATGGTTGGTTTGGGACATCTGATGTATTCGTCTTGTTTATCTAATGAATACAGGACTTAATTCCATCAAATTATAGAATTTATTTTAATAATGATTGATGCTACTGTTATGTTTTTCAATTGAGTTTGTTGTCTTGTGAGTTGAGCTTAGCATGCGGAAAAGCGGCAACAAGCAGAATTAGCACTTGCGCGCCAACAATTCTATATCAATCAATTCAGCCATGCCGGATGGGAGAAAGTATATTATTATTGGTGGCATGCCAAAAATTATTTAAAATGTTTTTGATCTACAGTATACAGTAGCCGCCAGGTAATAATTTCGCCAGTGTAGCATAGCAAAAGGCTATACAAAACAACCTTATTGCTACACATTTCTAAAATTGTGTAGCAAAAAAAGACAATACAAAACTATGTTTCTCGAATAAAAAATCAGTTTGTTTAGCAATAATTGCTAAACAAAATTTTAAAATGAAATTTTTCCCTGTAAGCCTACCCCTATTGTTGGACCACTCCCACAGACTGTATAATTATTGGAATAGGTGTGTTCTTCAATAAATTATCTCTTATTATGGCAAGAAATAATGAAAAATATCAATTTCCGCTACTGTAGATACAGTAGGCTACCTTGGGTACAGCAAAGGACCAAATTACGTAAAAGGCATAGAATCCAGGTTGACCTTAAATTGACCCTAAGGCTGTAAATAATGCTTTGTTTACCTTCAAACTTTTTGATAATAAATACATAGAACACAACCTACTACTACAATTTACCCAAAAAAAATGATGTCATCTGCCATTTTATGCATGTACTGTAAGCCAGATATTGTAAAATTCTTCAATAATTATTTAATAGGAAATGTATTAATATAAATATACAAATCAAATGTTGTTGATTTGCCCAGGTACGTACAACAGACTACAATAGTTAGTGCAATTTCCCTAATTATTTCTTAACTCAACATGCAGTACAGTAAGTCACACACCCAAATTTAAACCAGCTCACAATCCAATTCTTGTCTGTTTCCTTATCATGAGTAATTCCTTCCTATTGCTTGACTTCTAACTCTAGTACAATTGTTTTGATTGTACAGGTAAAATCGTCTGTAAAACTATATTGTAAATAAATATTAAAACTATGCACAGAATGAACTATAGACCAAATGATTTTAGAATCGAAAGATGGCCATTTTTTTTTAGTTGATTTTTTTTTTATTGCACTGATCATTCACAGACAGACAAACCAACCAAACCTTAAAAAAAATTATTTAATTAATTGTTTTAAAATTTTACTTTTTATGAATTTCTTAGTGCACAATATTAAATAATATTATAAATTTAGTTACTTTATGTTTTGGATTTCCATTTGGCAATATTTTATAATAAATACATAGGTATAGTAAAGTATGCAATAACATTGTTTTGTTAAAAGCCCACTGTACTGTATAATCAAATTTTATTAAATTATTATTATTATTATTATTTATTTAATTTTCATTTTAAAAAAAAAACTTGTTTGTTGATTAGTGCACAGTTTATAATCATATATACATATTTTTCCTTTTTTGATTTGGCTACTTGTACTGTACGTACAACAACAACATTTTCACAATAAGATTGTTTGAGTTGAGCTTGGCATGCAGAAAAGCACCCGACACCTTATCAATCAATTCTATAATGCCAGACTGAGGAAAATATATTATTTTGGTATATGTGCCAAAAATTCTTTAAAATATTTTTGATGTACAGTATAGCCTGCCCCTACAGTATGTTGGACCACTCCCACAAACTGTACAATTATTGGAATAGGTGTGTTCTTTAATTAATATCTCTTTATCGAGTTATATGAGCTTCTGGGAGAGTTAGGGCTTTCGATTTATAATTTTAATAATAACATTTTTTTTCCAATCCAAGATGTTCAAAATAAGATTGTTTGTACTCATAAAAAGCCTACTGTGTATGTACTTGTATACTGCAATTTCTGAAATTGAAGGGATTTCATTCTATTTGTTATGTACAGAAGTAATTTCATCATTTTTTAAATTAATGACAATTTCTAATTTTTAATGTATATTTTATTTTAGTTTGCAACTGGACAACAGAACAAATGGTAGAGTGGCTTGTTGACCGTCTTGAGCTGGAGCAGTATAGTGAAACATTTCAAGTGAATGCAGTTGATGGCAAAATGCTACCTAGGTATTGTTTATACCCTGTCCACACTACAGTACTGATACATTGATGTTACAATGTGTTACAACCTGACATGTATTGTATTCACACTCGTATTACAAACCCTGTGAAATCTATAAAAAAAACAACCATTTGTTTTACTCATCACAGATATGATTGGCCAGTCAACAATATATAGATACCCCTGTGAAATCTCTATCCAGTGGTAATTTTCTGTCTTTAGGAGATATTACTTCAACGATAATTACAACCTGTCCATTGACCTTTTCCAGAGAGACATGGTTGATATTACTGAAAAATAATAAATATTCTACAGTACAGATAATATTTATGGGTGATGCTCATCTGTATCTGTCCCCCTCCCAAACTGCATCTACCTGAATTCAAACATAGTAAAAACGTCATTTGTGCAACAGGTCCTCTCAAATTGAAAGCTCTCTATTTATAACACACAACACAGCATGTTTCTTGTACATTCTTGCATTACATAATTATGCGCCAAAGTCAAGAAGGTTTATTGCTTGTATCAAAATATTACAATACATTATTATGATTTCAGATTGAATTTCATATTATCAGTGTTTACAGGTGTACAGTATGCAGGTTTACAGCAAGCAATGAGAAAGCATTGAATTGCTTGCTCCACTTAATGAGTTTATACAGAAAACCAATAGATCTACTGATTTAGATGAAAGATACATATTTCATTCATTTATTAGTCACATAATAGTAATAATAGTAATACTAATGAATAGAAAAAAAAAAACAAGCACATATAAGCAGAAATAAAAATCAATTAAAAAATATAAAAAGAAGACAGTGATGGGAAGAGACTTGTAAAAGTACTTCTAAACGTGACAAAGTACCTCTAGAATGGTCAGAACCCAATAAAACATTTATAAATAAGCTTATTTTTAATAATTAAAATAATATAATGTATAATATTGGTAACCACTGCTTCCTTAGCCTTGACTCTAACCCTATTCTTCAGGGTCACTTTCGACCCCTGTGACACTGGGCTTGTAGTTTCTGGTTCAATTTACTGTACACCTACAGACAACAAATTTTGTTCAGTGTTCTCAATGTACTGAAAATTACATTGATTGGGGCAAAATATTTGCCCAATTCAAACATGGTACAACACCTTTAAAAAGATTGGGCCTTTGTTTAGAAAGAATAAATCATTAAACTTTGTATATTTCCTGTGAATATTTTTTCCAGGAAAATTGTTTTGTTTCATTTCAACAAACTGGTTTCGTGTTGAAAGTTAGTTCAAACTATTGGTTTTGTATATTCAGTTTGAAGTTCTGTACCCGAGAACTATGGCAAGGAGAACCTTAAAAGTGTGCCTATATAATGGCTGTGTCCCTGTCTTAAGTGCTCTACCACTCAGTTATACTGTATATACTCTGTTTTTTTCTTGGCAGACTTGCTGTAAATCATGTTCAAATTATGCAAAAAGTTTTGGGGATATTGAACCCGGTTCATCGCCACAAGATCTCTATCAATGCAATGGATGTTGTGCTATTTGGCCCTCCTAAAAGTGAGTACAGTATCTGGAAATTTGTTTAAGCAGTTTTTGTCAAGGTATTAGTGTGAACAGGGACTGTGATTGACATTTAAAGCAGTCTTCATCAAGGTGTACTGTGGACAGGGACTGTGATTGAAATTTAAAGCAGTCTTCGTCAAAGTGTAGTATGGACAGGGACTGTGATTAAAATTTAAAGCAGTCTTCGTCAAGGTGTAGTGTGGACAGGGACTGTGATTGAAATTTAAAGCCAGCCTTCGTCAAAGTGTAGTATGGACAGGGACTGTGTTTGAAATTTATACCAGTCTTCGTCAAGGTATAGTGTGGACAGGGGCTGTGATTGTGATTAAATGCACACCACGGCTTGCTTGTTGTATTCAATATTTAAATGTATACATTTACAGTAGGACATAATTGTCCCAAATAGTATAGCAACTTTTAATTTATGTCTGAATTTACATTATGCGCTTAAAAATTCTATATCAATCAATAGAAAAAGTATATTGGGGAAAAGCCTAACCTTCCAGTTACTGTAGTCAATTTCATTATAGATGATATTAATTATTATGGACCTTTTTATACGACTGCCATTTACCATGATAAAGATATTATGAACCATAAATTTATGTTTCAGTTTGGAATTATCATTCAAATTTACATTTATAATATCTTAAACCAATTTAATGTGAACAAGTATGTAATAACTACAGTACTGTATACCGTGTATTATGTAATTTGGATCACTGTTTTGGAATACCTTACAAATAATGGAGCAAGTAACGGAATGAAATAAGTACTGACACTTGTATAAAACTGCATAGAACCTACACACTGCACAGTGATTTCTGTTACTGGTTTAACGTAGCAAAAAGTATGACAATAAAAAATAAATGAAATAACCAAATTGTATGCCACTTTTGATTCAAAAGTACAAACCAATATGGTGGGAACTGGGGCCATCAGCAAATTATCTTGCTTATCTATTAGATTGCACACAAAGTAAACAATCGATTTTGATAAGAAAGTGTCATAACAAGTAATTATAAAAACAAGTTGATATTTGTTGTGTTTACTGCAATATTCCTCATAAAAATGATGCATAATGTAGTCAATTTTTCCCCTCAACCTGACATGATAGGTATTGTACTGTACTGAGTGACATTCAAATAAGTGCCGCAGTAAAAATACCAAAGCAAATAAGTGCAGCTGAATGAAATACTGTATGCACCACAGTCAAATGAGTGCCACGGTCACATTATGTGCAGCAGTCAAATAAGTACCACAGTCAAATAAGTACCACAGTCACACCAGTCAAATAAGCACCACATACAAATAAGTGCCACGGTCAATAAGCATCACAGTCAAATAAGTGCCACATACAAATAAGTGCCACGGCCAATGAGCATCACAGTCAAATAAGTGCCACAGTCAATAAGCATCACAGTCAAATAAGTGCCTCATATAATTAAGTACACCAGTCAATAAGCACCACATACAAATAAGTGCCGCAGTCAATAAGCATCACAGTCAAATAAGTGCAACAGTCAATAAGCATCACAGTCAAATAAGTGCCTCATATAATTAAGTACACCAGTCAATAAGCACCACATACAAATAAGTACACCAGTCAATAAGCATCACAGTCAAATAAATGCCACATATAAATAAGTACACCAGTAAATAAGCATCACAGTCAAATAAGTGCCTCATATAAATAAGTACACCAGTCAATAAGCACCACAGTCAAATAAGTGCCACAGTCAATAAGCATCACAGTCAAATAAGTGCCACATATCATATAAATAAGTACCATAGTCAATAAGGGTCGCAGTCAAATAAACGCCACAGCCAAATAGGCTCCATTTCTGTTAGTAAGTCTCATAAATAATAGTACAATAAGCAACACTGTAGAATAAGTAAGTGCCTCAATGAAGTAAGTATAGTACCACTTTACATGCGCTATAGTCGAAAGCATGCAACAAAACTTCATAAATAACTGTTTGTGCTTGTTAGATTTAATTCTGTACTTTTAAAATACTTAAAAAATACTCATCAGTCAAACAATATTTATTCAGTGTGATTATTATTACAAATACAATACAAAACAGATTCTGTTCTCAATTACTGCTTAAATGCCAAACCTGAGTAATATCTAGTCTATAGTCAGATCATAATGAACTAAAACCTGAAGTAGATCATTAAACATGTCAGTTCATCAAAGCGAAAGTAATTTGCTCGTTGTTACCAGTTGTTCTTAGGATGCGATGTAATAATGATACTCCTAGTTGAGTAGAGTTCACAGCAATACAATGCATATTAATATCTAGTAACAGACGGATGGTGAAATAAAGAGCCACATGGTCTGTACACAAAGCAACATTTTCTAGTATGACAATGAATTTAATTTTGTTTATGCCTGTAGTTTATCATTAAAGGAACGTTTATTATTTATTTATTTATTTTATTTCTTTAGGCAATGTGGCCAAGGATTACCAATAGTGAATTAATCACTGTCCTATCAGATAGGTGGTAATCCCCCTGATACAGGGGCTATTGTGTGAACCAGTTCACCGGGGTAACCCCCTATTATCACAATATTTTTTTCTGAAACTGTTAATAGTGATTCAAGATTTAGAAATTAGGGCCAGACCCTGCAAATGGCAAGATGTAGTGCTGAAATTAACTTATCTTCATAAATTTAGAATGAACCAACCAACCTAAAGTAAACAATATTTTAAAGCAAAAAATGACTGTACTAATATTACAGTTCCGTTAAGGCTTAATAATACTACTAAAGAACATTACTGTATGTTATTAGCGACATGCTGTTGGACTGTGGTGATTACTGTAGCTATAAAATATTGTTCACTTTTTGATGGCAGATGCCGTTTATTTTACTCTGGTTCTTTACTTTACTTTTGCTATATTTTTTACATAAGAAAATTGATATATTGACCATGTCGCAAATGCGTAATCAAATCTTGAAATTTAACGCTATCCTGGCCCTGAAATATTACATGCAGTAACAGCCCGCTACTTTCTCTGTGCTATGATTTTACAAAGCATTTTGGCTATTTTGAGTCGCTTTTATTACTGTGCAAAAAATATTGGAAGCATGCTTAACACCTTACAGCTTTTTTATATCATTCAGTATAGTAACAAATCTTAGAAGAGGTTCATTTAATCTCATTACATTTTACTTGTAATAGATTAAATCTTCTTTCTAAAAATTTCAAGTATTTAGTCACTTTTGAAGTTAATATTACAACTTAAGAACTGTTGTTCACGTACTTAACATAGACTTAATTTAAGTATCTCGCCTCTTAACCTAAATGCTAAGCTAAGAACACTATAGTGCTTTTAGGCTTGAAAATCATTGTTATTCAGGCAAGAGCTTGCTCTTATCTTATACAAAAAAAGAAGAAGCTTTTAGTAGATTTCAATATCGCGTGACAACTGACATGCTTTTAAAAAGGATAACATTATGTTAGAACAGGCATAGTGTCATTTAAATAATTGATCGAACATTTCATAAAAACACCGTTATTAGATTAATTCTTATTGTACAAACAAGCACGAATGTGCAATACTCGGGGTACAGCGAAAGAAGCTGTATACAGACGTATACAGTTAGAAAGTAAAGAAAATAGGTTTCGCCAGGGCTCGAACCGGGACCTTCTGCGTGTTAAGCAGACTTGACAACCACTACACTACGAAACCTCTTACATTAAAAATGTGGGTTACAGAAAGTTTTTTAATCCATTTAAATTACAAATAAATGGTAATAAGCACAAAGCAAAATAAACATGTGTAAAAGTGATAATTACCGATTACACAAAATAAGTATTTTAAAAAATAATAAAAATAAGATATACTCTGTATAATTATCATATTGCGTATACAGTACTTTTCACCATAAAGTTAAAAAAAAAGGTTTCGTCCGGGCTCGATCCAGGTACCTTCTGCGTGTTAAGCAAACGTAATAACCACTACGCCAAGAATCCGCATATAACCATATAACTACATAACGCTGTGGTGTGTGTCACACATTGTGGCTTCTTAATTAAACAAATTAATTAACAAAAAATTAAAAATCCGGCTCTATAGCTTTGAGGACATGTCCCTGTAGTATGTTCATGCCAAATCCCAGCTCAATACTATAACGAATAAGGGAGGAGTAGTACTTTAAAAATCGCACTTTTTACTCAATAGTGTCCAGATGGAGGAAGAGAAGGAGAAAATGAGTAAGTACTAGACTCGGGTACCCCGAGTAAAAAGATGTTTAATTAATTGAAATATAAAATTCAATTCACTTCTTTATTTGATCTTAAAACAAAATATATTTTAACAATAACTATAAAAATTTAAAAGAATAAAAATGCCATCTAAAAAACACATTACAGATTACTTTTTTCTGTAAAAGATGTTAAATTGAATTCAATTCACTTATTTTATTTACCAAATACAATACAATATATTTAAACAATAAACTCTAATAATTAAAAATATAATAAAATAAAAAATTTTACAAAATTGTAGATTTGTAGACATAAAAATATAGTTATAGATTCTATTTTGTACAAAAAAATAAATCTTACTTATTTGACCAAACGCTCAATATATTATAAACATTAATATAACTCTATATGATAAACAATATTAAAAAGTATAAAAATGTCATCAACTTCATTTATCGAAATAAATTTCATTTATTATTTCATTCTAGAATCAAATAACATGTTTTTAAAAAAGCAAATTAATATAGATTTTTCGGGATATATTTAATAATGTTTGAATTACATAATTCTATGTTAAAAATAAATATATTAAAAGTATGCTTTTAAAAGGTAGGTTAAGTATTGCAATCATACTTGTCCCCAATTGTAATGACTTTATTTGTTAATAAAACTGAAAGTATAGTATTTTTTGGATAATTATGTTGAAAATATGACTAATTTGTTTATAATAGTCTCACCTTGACAATGATAATATAATCATACAATAGAGTAATTAGTATTGTAGCTTTACTGTCTTTTTGGTAATTACAAGTACATTGGATATTTACAAAATGACAATGTTAACCTGTAAGAAAGTGTTAATAACTTGTGTTTTATAATCACTATAGCAACAAGTGTAATCATGGTAATCCAAGGATATTGTACAGTTAAACAGAATAGACCTGGTTATTATACTTAAAGGGGTTGTTTCTTTAAAGGCCAGGTGTGGGAAAAAATTTCTATTGATCATACTTTCCAATAATTATCGATCTACAGTTTCCCCTATGTTTCATAATTTTTGGGATTTTATTTGTGTTACACGAGCTTGTTGAAAATAAGCACTTTCTTGTCAGTGGGGGGATAGTTTAATTTACACAGAAAAATCTCTATTCTTTTGTACACAAAATAGAGAGGCATTTTAAGAAGCTATGAAAAATAAACGGTGTGGTAAAAAATATTATCAGATGACTAAATATAGGTAATATAACTTGATTTTACATTTCGGGTATTTTTATTCAACTTCAGATTTTTATTTTTATGCTATAGCAAAAATTATCCACCGTATATCCACCATCTTTTTTCACCTTCTAGGGAGTCACCAGACATGTTATTATATTAGGTTTAACTACCTAACTACTGAAAAAAAGTCTTCCTGGTTTTTATGGCAGAATTTTGCCAAATTTTGTATTTGACCATATTAAGGGAAATTCATGTTCTTTCGTCTTGATTTCTGTTACAAATATTTGATTTACATACAATTAGTCAGATATTATATTTAAAATTCATGCCTGTACCTCAGCTTTAAATGTACATGTACAAATACATTTTTTTTAATGTTTCACTGTAATATATAATAATAAAGTTCAATTTAATATAGCGCAAAATGTAGGGCACCTCTAAGTGCTGAACAGTCAACAGAACTTTTTCGGATAAACATCAAATTTATGTACATGTATAGATTTGGCTATGTTTTCATTTTGGTGAATTTTCTATCTACAGTGTATAAGAAAGTCTCATCTCAATCTTTCCTTTTTAAGGAAGTTTCATCTTTCCTCTTAGAAAGTCTCATCTCAATATTTCCTCTTAGAAAGTCTCATCTCAATATTTCCTCTAAGAAAGTCACATCTCAATCTTTCCTCTTTAAGAAAGTCTTATCTCAATCTTTCCTCTTTAAAAAAACTAGAGAAACTATATTTACAAAACTGTTTCTGCTTCGTTGTTGTCTAAAAATAAATTCTGTTATTTAGCTATTTCCTAATTAATAATAAATTATGTCCTTTAAAATGACATTATAATTTTGAATAACGTGTAAGCTTACAATAATAAATCAGCTGTTTAAATGTAATATTCAATGATGCTTCTATGTTTTAGAGTTTTAAAGGCCAGGTGCGGGCAAAACATGTCTATTCCTATAATTATTGATCTATTGTATCCCAAAGCTCTGTCTACACTATTAAACACAACAAAACGTTATATGAACATGATGATGTCATAGCACAATCCTATTTGTGCATATTACTTCCATATTTGGGCACATACAGTTTTATAGCGTAGTTTTATGCTTCATATTTAGAAGCAATTTCTTATTGAAAGATAGAAAATGATGTAAAAAAGCGGACTATTTGCATTATAACTTCAGATTTTATTATCATCCTATATCAAAAATGTTTCATTAGATGATTACATTAAAAGTCTGACAGGTTTTTAACAGCAGAATTTTGCGAAATTCCGTATTTGATTATTGTTAGAAGTAGTATATAGTTTTATAGTTTAGTTATGGTTTTCTTGCCTGTACTTTATATCATGCAGTATTACTATTATAAACATTTATTGGCATAGTGAAACCACCACCCAGTGATATTCTGGAAATTAATCAATTAAAAATGTATTGATATCAGTCTACGGGTTGCATGTTACTTTTTTTTAAACATAAAAGCAGAATAAATTAGCAAACAACAAGTAAGGAAATGATTCTGTTTTTAAAAATGTATAGTTTTAAAAAGAAAATATTAGTAGTGGCGATAACAAATCGCTCACCATACAAATTAGATTACATGTGGTTTATGTTAAATCCGATGTAAGACTTAAACCTTGGTTTATTATCATTATTGAATAACAGCTTTGTGTTCACACTGATATATGTATCAAGCTTTATACAGTACTGTATGAATGAACAGGTTTGAAGCTTGAAAACTAGTTCATGTGAACATGGCTCTCATCTCAGTATATATATATATATATTATCAAGTAAATGAAATGCTCAGAAAAGATGTATTGTCCCCCCAAAACATAAAAAATTAAAATTATTTAAATCAGACTATGAATATGTTATTTTGTAGTTTTAATAAAGTTAATCATTTCCATAGAAAAAAACCGAAAACAAATTATGTTTTCACTTGTAAAATGACAAAATAAACTGTTAAATTCAACCAAAAATCCATTGGCTGGCAGCCAATTTGACAATTTTTTGCTTTAAATTAGATTTTTTTCAGGGAGAAATACATTTTTTTCCGATCTAATTTTTGGTCAAAGTGGATAACTATTATGTTACATTAAAATGGAATATTCAAAAAAAAAATTTGTAAGAATTATTTTTTCAGGGGGAAAATACATCTTTAATGTTTTCGGTAAAATGAAGAGAGGTCCAGAAGGCTTGCTATTTAATATTTTGGCCGATATTGAATACAGATAATTCAAGATTTTATTACAATTTTTTCACTACATCACTACTACATTTAATTTTCCTCTAATTCCCCTTTAATTATACCAATTATAATAGTTGGAGGGCAGAGCTACTAAAGACCACTAAATTATAGGTCCCAAAAGTGGTCTTTAATTGGAGGGAGACCTGTATTATATTTTTTTTTATAATTGACAAATTTGTCATTACAGAGCCCAACAACTACATCAAAGATTGGACGTTAGTGATTTCAGTGTTGCTTGCAGTTGGTGGATGCTTCTTTGCTTATGTGCAACATAGATATTCACAATCACATGCGCAACAGGTGTTAAAAGAACTTGAGAGTCTTCAGAGGGCAGAAGATTCGTTGAGAGAATACCAAGAGAGGTACAGTACATGCATGCACAGAACGTATACAGTAGTATAGCTAAGAACGTAGTACACAGTTGGTGTGACATAGAAGCTAAAGGCCCCTGGTTTAGGGACCCTAAATGGCTCTCCAACACTCCAAATGGGTTTGCCACAACTGGTTAGGAAATGAGTTAGCAGCAGGTTAGGAAATGGGTTAGCAGCAGGTTAGCAACAGGTTAGGAAATGAGTTAACAACTTGTTAGCAAATGGGTTAGCAGCAGGTTAGCAAATGGATCAGCAGCAGGTTAGCAAATGGATCAGCAGCAGGTTAACAAATGGATCAGCAGCAGGTTAACAAATATGTTAGCAGCTTGTTAGCAAATGAGTTAGCAGCAGGTTAACAAATGGGTTAGCAGCAGGTTAGCAAATGGATCAGCAGCAGGTTAGCAAATGGGTTAGCAGCAGGTTAGCAACTTGTAGTTTCAGTATGTGTAGACATTGATTTTCCTGCAGACAAACAGCTCAGTTTGGCTAAAAGATTCAGGTTATTCCCCAACACTAATAGAAAATGTATTGAGAATATTATGCTTTTGATCAAGTAAAATACTAATAAATAGTTATATATTATATTTTTAAAAATCACTGTTCAATGTATTTAATACATAATGAAGGCCACAAATCCCACTCAAACTCAGGCTTTTATACTATAATCCAAGTTTACATTTTTCAGGTCATAACCATTCATTTCCAACCTGTTGCCTAACCTTAAATTGGTTTTCTATTTTCAAATTTTATGTTAGGCTTGAGCGCGAGCAGGAAGAACATCAAATGACACTGCAAGAAAAGAGGAAGATTGAAGCTGAACTGAAGGCGAAAGCTAAAGAAAATGAAATATTTGAAGGGTCACCGTCGGAATTACAAGAGCAATTACTCAAGGTTAAAGCTGACTTTGAAGAGGTAACAGAGTAGCTTGGTGGTTAAGATGCTTGCCTACTGATCCTAAGGTCCAGGGTTCAAATCCTGTCAGATTTCAATGTTTTTTTCTCTTGTCAAATTAATTCAACACACGTAACTTGTTCATATAGGCCTACATCACATTGTGTCTTGTGAACAGGATTGGCACCTTTGAGAAAGATAGTGAATGAATACGCTTATGGTTATCCTTGGCAATTTGCCTCTATAAAAAGAAAAAAAAAGAAAAAGGAAAAAAAACTTGCAAAAAACAAGAAGACTGTAAAACATGATGTTAAATTTGTTAGTAATTTAAGTAATTAACGTAAAGTAAAGTAAATAATTAACCAACCGCATATGCAGGAAAAAACAAAATCTTTTTTTTTTATTTAGTACTGACTTTTCTATACTATGCTACCATTCCATGCGTAAATGGCCATAATGGCGTTGTATGTGTTTTTGCCTAAGTTCAATTAAAAACACCCTGTGACAAGATAAATATAATGATAAAACACTGATTTTATCAACAATGCCTTCATGTTAATGTTAAAATAATGTTTATTTGTAATATTTATGTATTTATATTTTTTACATTGTTTGTCCTATGTGCTATGTATTGTACATTTTGAAAGAAATAATACATTTTATAATAAATAACAGAAAACTGTCACCCAAAAGTTTAAGTACACAATACTACCCCTGCATATGTAACTTTTCATTGTACGTCATTGGAAAATGATTCATTAAAATGATCTTATTGTTTGTTGTTATTCCAGATGAACCAAGGTTGTTTTAAACCCCCATTAGTACTACAGCAATGGTTGCAGTTTACGCACGAGATTGAATTGCGTTATTACAAAATGAAAAAGGCAGCTGCAGAAAAACAGCTGTCTACGGCAAAGGAAGTGGTATGTATTTCAATTGTGCTGTCTATTTTTACAATCAATCGTGGCCATTGCTTGAGGTGCTTTAACCTTAGAAAAATGAGGATAGATTGAGCATGTTACACCGTCGTGACCTCACTAACATCTTTCTAAAAGTGTAGGCGTATGCTTGCCTGATGTATCTCTGACTACTGACCTGTAAAATATAAATATTTAGTACTTGTTACACATCAATTTCTCCGACAATGCAATCTTTTGTATTACTGTATAACCCCTCTTTTCAGGGGAGTCGTACCCTGAGCAATATACTGTATGTTTGACATCCCTATTAATGGAACCCTTTATTGGTCTCAAATGTGTCTAAATTGGAGAGATCAATCAATTGTCAACAGTAGAATGTTTAAATGTTGAGGCCATAATTTGTCTCCAGCATTTACCAAACAATTATATATAAAAAGGTTTCTCTCATCTTGAGGCATGCTGCATCAGATACTGTTCGTCCAAAAGCATTTATGATTATAATTTAATTTAAATTAACAATTGGAAAAACAAATTCAGCTTTTTCTAAATAATGATTGTTTACATTTAAAAAAAATCTTGATATTTTGCAGTGCGAAAAAATACGTAAAAAAAGAAATGCATTTTTAGGATCATTCAGGATAGCTCATGGAGGAACACTTGATGATATTGACCAAAGAATACATAGTGCACGGTACGTATTGTAATGTAATAGAGTTGTATAATTCCAATAATTCCAAATCCTATTTGATATAATAATAATAATAATAATAAATACTTTATTTTACACATTTAAAAATAACAAATTTTAAAAATAACAAATTTTAAAAATAACAAATTAGAGAACAAAAATATATGAACAGAAACCTTAATTACATTTATGATAAGAGTACAAAATAAATAATAAATCACACCAATAATTTTTTGAAAGTATTTAAATTTGTGGCATTTTGCATTGGTTTTTTTAGAGTATTCCATAAACTAGCACCATGATATGAAAAACTTTTTTTATATATTCTGTTTTGGGTTTATCCAATTTTAATACATCCTTTGATCTTGTATTGTATGTGTCTAGTTTGGGTGTAAATAGTTCGTTTAATATCACTATTACCAACTGAGTTCACCAATTTGCCCCAGAAACATCATCCCAAGGAGATTGACCAGGAATACTATAACCAATTACCTCTCTAAAGAATATCATTTGCCCAAACCTTTCCCATCACCTACAGAGACGCACCTCATTCATCTATCCTCTGTTCCTGTGATATCCTGGATATATCAAGGATCTACTTCTATGCCTAAAGACAAAGACCTGTATTGTATAGACATGTCTATGGACCATAGATATACTTTCTTCATCAGTACTTCTATAGATGGATTACATACTAGTTGGGAGCAGAAAAACTAGTTGATCAAACCCAATAGCATTTTGATTTTACAATCGTTCAGGAAACTACCTCTCACAGATAATAGTTATGAAGAATCTACTTTGGCTAAGCCTAAATGTATTTTTACAACTACCTCCTAGACAATTCCTTCCCAGACAGGTACCTCCTTCTAGGACCATGACATTTCCTCCTGGACAAGTCCAGGACAAATCCTCCTTGATACCGCCAAGACAATTACAGTACCTCCGCCTAAAATTAAGATGCATCCTCCTGGACAATTCCCTCCCAGAAAATTGCTTCATACTAGCACCGGGACATATTATCTTGGAAAATTTTTTTCCAGGCAAATACCTCCTTCTAGGATCAGGACATACTATTATTATATTTGTTTTTCATGTACAGCTCAGCTTTGAATGAGGTGACTTCAGACTTAAAGGAACGTCTTCATAGATGGTCACAGATTGAGCAGTTATGCAACTTTGATATTACAAATAACAGTGGATACCCTACATTGCATGCAGTCTTATATTCTACCGAAGGTAAAAACATGTTTATTATTAAAGAATCATTGGCAAAAATCTTTTCAAGTATATATTGATTTTTCAACAAAAGAGGAAACAAATCATCTTTGGTCGACTTCTTCTGCTAGTCACTAGTTTGAAAAGGGCACTTCAGGAAAAATGTGTTGTGGTCAAACTCCTACCTCCTGTCCTAGTCCTAGACAAATTGGTTTTAATGTTCATACCTCACATATAGTTTGTATTACGTTTCACACACTTCCTAATAACATGGCAGCATAGTTAGTATATTCTGTGTATTGTTACTGTATAGTTTAATACTTTGACTTTAATCTCTCCAGCAACGAAATTAACAGTAACATTTTTCTCTTCAGAATTGTCTATGGGAGGAACCGAAGAAGGTGAAGAGGATGTTCCGCCAAACTATCTCACTGCTATATGTAAGAATTTTCATTGATTTAAGGTCTTTACCAGATCTTTGTAGACAGAATATAAGCCCATTCTTAAACATGACCCAATCAATATTGAAACTGATTTTGTAAAATAGAACCTGTCACAAAAATGACAACTAATTATAGTCTAATTTGCATATTTAAGGTGAAAAATAATATATTTAATACTGTGCCTATCCTTAAAGGCCAGGTGCGGGCAAAAAATTTCTATTGATCATACATTCCAATAATTATCGATCTATAGTTTCCCCTATGTTTCATAATTTTTGGGATTTTATTTGTGTTACACGAGCTTGTTGAAAATAAGCACTTTCTTATCAGTGGGGGGATAGTTCAAATTACACAGTAAAATCTCTATTCTTTTGTACACAAATTTTGTAAATAGAGAGACATTTTAAAAAGCTATGAAAAATAAACGGTGTGGTAAAAAATGTTTTCAGATGACTAAATATAGGTAATATAACTTGAATATTACATTTCTGATATTTTTATTCAACTTCAGATTTTTATTTTCATGCTATAGCAAAAATTATCCACCGTATATCCACCATCCTTTTTTACCGTCTAGGGAGTCACCAGACATTTTATTACATTAGGTTAACTACCTAACTACTGAAAAAAAGTCTTCCTGGTTTTTATGGAAGAATTTTGCCAAATTTTGTATTTAACCATATTAAGGGAAATTCATGTTTTTTCGTCTTGATTTCTGTTACAAATATTTGATTTATGTACAATAACCAAATATTATATTTAAAATTCATGCCTGTACCTGAGCTTTAAACCTGGATAAACCTACAATTGCCTATACTATAACTACAAAATGAGAAGTTTTTAGTACACACCTCCTTATTAATGGTACAGTCCACAAACCACTCAAATATTAGGGAAAGCACACAAATCACATTAAACAAGGGTAGAAACAGCATATCCCTATTTGAACACTGAATTTTTACAGTAGTATAATTTATAATAATTTGAGCCAAGCACCTGAAGATTGGGTTACTATGAAAAAAAAAAATGGATTTTAATACATTTAACAGTGTTTATTTTAGTAATTTTGTTTTTTTAACAGCTGGTTCATGTACGATGACACCAAGTGGTAGCGGTTGTCATTTATCCAAGCTTGATGGGAAATTAAGTGGAAGCTTGCCAAATGTATCCCGAAAGCAAACGTCACCAATTTCAAACAAAGATATTACATTCATAGTAGGAGATGAAAGGTAGCTAATTAAAAACAAATGTGTTTTGCATAACATTATATTATACAGATATTGCCTGCTTAGAGGTGAAATATAAGATTGGACATCCACGACAGAATGATATTTTCTCGAGGGACTATATATATATATTTCCTGAAGCGAAGCTGGGGGAAATACAATCCTGAGAGAAAAATATAATTCCCAAGGGGATTTCAAATTTTATATTTTACTGATATGTTATATTATATAGCCAAATGTCAGTAGAATATCTGCCTAGCCGTCAAGTAAATAAGCCTGCCAAGTTGGGCATAGTGTTCACCTTGCCTTGTGAAGAATGAACATATAAAGGCAAATAATTACTAATTAATGATTCCTGGGCTATAAAATATTCACTTATGCCTATAGGCCTTGTACATTAGCAGAAGAATTTCCATCAATAAATCTACACTTTACAGTATTAATATTACTAGGTAGACCTACTAATAATTACTAATTTGTCTTCTCTCGAGCCGAATCACTGGATGTTCAGCACGCTGTGCATACCAGGTTAGTCCAACTAGGTTGGCCAACCACAAACAGTCTTTGTTTATAGTAACACACCAACAGCAACTTGTAAAGTAATTATTTTTCTATTTTTAGTAACACACCAAAAGCAACTTTTAAATCAACTCTTTTTCAATTTTCAGTTGTACGTCAGGTGCCACCTTGCCATCATCCGCACCAGTCAGTCTCGGCCAGCATAGATCAGTGACTGCACCAATTCTTAATTACAATTCATCAAATTCAAGACCTAAGACTCTACCTATATCACAATCAGACAGCTCGTTAAGAGAATTAAGTAATGGATCATTAGGCAAAAAGACTATAAAAGGTAAAATTATTTTATTTACACTATCATGTCATTTATTGTCAAATGTCTTTATGGCATATATACTGTGGATATTTTAAACCATATTTCAATGAACCCTCGTCACGGTGATCATCTCATATTTGTACACCCTTTTGCCTGGACAAATTCTTTAAAATGTTCAATTTTCCACATATATTTTCTTGTGCATGGGAGGAACTACCGGTAGAAATAAGTGATTCATTAATTTTAAATACAGGTATTAAGACTTTTATATATAAGCTTCAAATATATTTTAAGTAAGATTTTGCTATGTATTGATGATTTTCAATGATATTGCAATATATTTTAATTTATTTTGATATAGTATTATATGCAGTTTTAATGTTTTTACAAATTTGTTTTGTTTTTTATACAATCAGTGCAATAGGAGACCTACTAGATAGTGATTAAGTTCGCTTTTTAGGAATCCTGTCTCTGCCTGGTTTTGTGTGATGTTTTCTTGTTCATGTCCATGTTTTTTTTATATTGTATTTTTATGAGAAAAAATAAATGAAATGAAATGAAAATCTATTTATAATAGTATTTGTTATTATAACACACAAGAGCTATGCTATGGCAACCCATAATGAGGAGGAAACATTGTTTGGTGCCGAAAGTGTCACCTTAATAGAGGTTATATTGTATACAATATCAAATATTGTAAAATGTAATTATAAATTTCAGGTGGTTTTGTCAAAGGTCATGTAACCTTTCACCTTTCAATATTCAATACTCCTTTTTATTACTAACTATTGATTTAATTATTTTATTTCAATTCAGATGCAAACAAGATAAAAACTAAGAAGATTTTGAATGAAGAAGATACAATGTCAAGCGACAGTACGGAAACGGATGGTGAAATAAAAAAGAAAAAACGTAAAATAAGAATTCCTGTTGTTTTGAAAAAATCAGACAAACCAAAAACATCCTAGCTACGGGCAGATTATTTGCTATCTTTTGTTCTTACAAACCTAAGATAGGAATTTTGCGTGTTAGAAATAAGCTGGCCAGTTAAACAGGCTGTTTTGAACTATCAACACAGCATGAAAAAGGGGCACCAGCAATGGATGGAGTTAGAAATCGCAATGTTACAGGTGGAACTATTGCTGTATTTGAAGATTACCAAGCTTATCCTACCATCATGACAAACTAGCTGAATTTCTACTATTAGTATTTAAAACCTTGAAATGAAGCACATGGGCTTCTTTTGTAGGACTCTTGGGTGGGCTTCTTTTTGGAGATCACTTTTGCAAACCGCAGAGAGGGCTTCTTTTTTTCAAAAAGAGGCCCAGTGGGCTTCTTTTCAAGGGTTTACAGTATTCAAGTAGATTTCTAAATTTCCTGGATCAAGCCAAATTTAGTTGAGGCCCATTAATACTGGGACGATAACAATCGGCGATAACTAGATAATTTATATTCATTTTTTCTACAGTACATCAAACGAAATTAGAAAACCTATATGTTATGGTGCAGACCATAAATTATAAAGCAAAACTGGTTTTAATTTTAAAACATACAGTACAAAGCATATAATTTTACATTGGTTTTATCAATATCAAATACAGTAAGTGTTTAGCAATGTTGGGGAGCAACAAGAACTGCATCATGGTGATAGACGGATATTCGTGTGAGTGGTTTGATACGATATATATGATCATATTCAGTCAACTCTCCAAATACCGGACTTTCTAAAACCCAGATATTCTCCCAAAACCAGACTTTTCTTGAGGACCAAAAGTCCCAAATTCATTTTTACTATTAAAAACACATTCCGAATACTAGACATATTAGGCCAGCCCAAAGGTGTCCGGTATTGAGAGAGTTGACTGTATATTATCTTGCGTGCCTTTTATAATACCTTTGCTGATCTGTAACCCATTAAATATTCTTATTTTGATTATATACATTCATAAGATTTATATATTCCATAACAAATATTTAAATTTAAATTACCAGATTATATTTAATAGGTTTTTCTTTCCTTGAATTTTTTTGTACGGGACCAATCTTGTTGTGTATACAATTTTAGTCTTTCTTTCAGGGGCGCTTTTTCAAACAGGGTGTGAAAACTATTGTTATTAGCATAGGTTGAACTATTACATGTGGGTCAGGGTGTAATGCAAGGTCACATGTGTGAACATGAACTCAAAACATTTGTTGAACTTTGCAAACGCTATATTTGCATTATTTTTAATAGTACTGTATCTTTCATTTGAACAGACCTATATTTAAAATTCATTTCCTTTATTTCGGATAGTAGTACATCCATATACAAATCATACAAAACAAAAAGAGAAAAAAATTCACCAGGAAATTAACAATAGCAACTTCCACAAAAGCAACCTTCAATATCAATTTGCACCAAAGCTGATGTAGGTTGTATTGTGGAAGTAAGTTAACTATGGTTTTAATCAGACTATTACAACCAATGTATGTTTTTGATACTACAGCCAATTTCTATTCAGGGGCACTCCTATTAAGCGGACACTTTGTATAGGGTTCTACTGATAATACTTACTATCCAGTTTAATAGATGTGTACAGAGAATAATAGCTGCAGTATTGTTTATATACTGTAGATAAGGAAGTGTGCCTAAATGTTGGATTTATCTAACATGCACACCTTGGTAGTCTACTTATTGTACAAACTGTTTATTGGAATCATAGCTGTACGTCACAACACATTTTTTTTGTGGAATATCCTATTATGAAATTAGGGTGTCAATTGTACTATACAGGTAGTTACAACATAAATAATGAAATACATTCTTAATATTATATTTTTTTTATGATTTTTTAAGTATATTGCACATTTTTTTTTAATGAAATACAGTAGAACGCTTTCTTCGGAAACCCTTATTTGGAGACACCTATTAAAGGGACATTTTCTTGTGAATCAAGCAAGGGGAAGTTCATGGGGACATCCCTGTAGTGGATACTTTGTTGTGTTCTACTGTATTAAATTTTGAAAATAGATGCAAAATGCCATGCCGATGCCTTTAAGTTTGTAGAAATTTGAATCTAATATGGTTATATTCAGACTGTTGTAGCTACTATCATTCCATCTCAATTCTCCCAGTTCACATTCCGTATACTGCCAAGAATCAATTGTAAAAGTCCAATATCTGTTTTAAGGGTACCCTACATAATACTCCCAAGAAATTTTTCATATTGTGTTGTATGTCGTTAATTTTACACCTTTTATGAACTCGTTCAGATGCATTGAGTGAGTTTATCTCGCGCGTGCTGGCGCATTTTTGTTGTGTTCGCACAACTCACTAAATCACGTGAAACGGTCGAGCGATAATATGTTAACACTATGGATAATTCTTATCGAGGGTACACTCCTTATCGAGGGTACACTCCTTATCGAGGGTACACTCCTTATCGAGGGTACACTCCTTATCGAGGGTACACTCCTTATCGAGGGTACACTCCTTATCGAGGGTACACTCCTTATCGAGGGTACACTCCTTATCGAGGGTACACTCCTTATTAAGAGGACACTTTGTTTTGGGGCCTAGAGTGTCTACTGTATGTATAAGGTTATTTGTAAACTGTAATAGAGTATGTTCATTATTACATGGTTTGGGGAAAATAGGATGTGTGTGAAAGTGTAGTAGAATAAGTATATATTATGCAATGTAATAATGTATATTGATGTCAATTATATAATGTTGTTGATAGACAATTGGTGATAAATTGGAAAATTGTATTCTAGGAAATGTGAATTATAATAACACAGTGCATTCCATTTTTAATTCATATATAAATTATCCATTTTTATAATAAAGGGTTTTTTTGTATAGGCCTATCTATATATAATTCCCTATTGTATTTACCAGAATAAAATATGTAGTAGATAATAAGTTCCTATTCCGAATAAGTTCACCAACTTTTGTCCAATAAGCGTTCAATATGTCCTACTTAAGGCCAATTTACACAGACGAACGATAACGGTAATACAAAATATAGATGACCATTTACACAAAGCGCGAAGTGGACTGGCGGTTTTCGCGGCTGAGGATGGATAGATAGATCAGGGAAGAGTTAAATTACAATTAATTTAACTCTTCCCTGGATAGACATAATCTACGTGGGACGAGCTGCGCGGTTTTCCGCTTACCGTTACCGCTCGTGTAAATTGGCCTATAGGTTAATGCTACTTAATTAGTAAGACCACCACCTAAAATAAAAGCTACAGCCGAAAGCATTTACCCAGAAATAGAGCCCAGAATTCTGAAACAAGAGAGCGCTAACAATATCGATTTTTGTTGAGGGAGGGAAAATAGACAATTTTGGAATTAACAGCAGAACTTATCTCAACAATTTACCGTCAATCTCGTCGAGGACATAGCACTGATATTGTTCCTCTTGGTTCAATTTAATCTTCAAAGATAAAAAATGATGACCTTTCTTTTATTTCCAAAGAAAATATATTTGTAGCTTATGATTTTTAGCATAACTTAAATCGGTGATGTTAAACCCTTCTTAATTCTTTAATTATATTTATTTAATTTGCTTTAACTTGTCGTGCTGGTTCATGATATTTCTATATTTTGCTGCTGCCATTGCGCTTATTGGTCGTCAAGACACGCCCAGTAACCATAATTGATGAAAGCCATTTAACAGCATCGGAAAGCAGTAAAATATTTTCCGGGTGACTATATTTTACAGATTATGAAATTGTTTTAAGATCATTATTAGTATTATTATTATTTTTGCCTTTATTTACTTATGAATTTACTTATGATATTTGTAGTGCTTGGCCTGATAAATTAAATACATAAACCATGAGATATTGCAAAGTATTATTAAAATGATACAATTACGACTATTGTTACATTTTGTTTATTTCGTGTTATTGTCTGACATTTATTCATTTAGCATCCATTCAACAATACATTTAAAATACAAACAAAGAAAATACAAAAAAATTGAAATATTAAAATTGAATAAAACCAATAAAATCGACAAGTCAATTTATTTCCAATGGGTCCATGTGAAAGTGAACAAGTAACAGGTAATGTAAAATTTCAACATCAGAGCACTTATCAAGTTTAAGATCATCAAGGAATTTTAGATCTTGAAAACGAAAAAGGAAGATGGACAGGAATTAAAAGGAAAAAAACAAATCTTTAAAGTTTGCAAATCCAACGAGGTTGAAATGAATATCAGACTTTGGATTTAAAATGTCTAAATAAAGACATTTTAGACAGTCATTTTTAAAACATCATTATATTATTTAATCAACCAACAAATAAAAAGTTTGTTTTACCATTACCATCACAATCATTAACCTGGTAAGATTTGCGCTTTTCGCATAAAATAAGAAGAGAAATAGGCCTACGCCTAATTATTTTGCTATTACTACTGTACTATTGGATTGCCGAGTGATTAGGACACTTGACTGTCATACAGATAGAGCCGGGTTCAATTCCTGAAGACTCCCAGTCCACTCAGCTGTAAATGAGTAGGCCTACCTAGTTGAAAATACTAGGGAGAAAAAAAGCGGCGTAGAAAGGAAGTGGCCACCCTACCACATAATGCGAGGCTTAGTACAATGAGCTCCTAACAGCTCATTCCCCTATGTTCAGAATGAACACGGGACTCACCTTTTACTCACATTTAAACGTATGCTATGTATTATTATATATCCATTTCATTAACATTGAACATGGTATTTTCTTCCCTTATGTTTGTCTTGTTATATTGTTATAAATATGTTTCTTTGTCAAAGATTGAAGACAAACAATACGTAAAATATTTTATTTTGAAAACTAACAACAATGTTAAGATAATTGTTTTGCGAAACTAACCCTTTTATTTTAAAAAACCTATATGTGAAATGAATTATGAAAATGAATTAACTATGAAAATGAAAATTACAAATCCCATAAAGGAGAGAAACAACATTCTGAGACCATGGAGTTATTGTAAATGTTGAATTGAAATGATGTAGGCTAAATCAGACATTATGGAACCTTTTCCATATTGTACGATGATGTAAGGAATCAGTTTACGATAATTTTCCAAAATGTCCACATTTTCTTTTGTGAAAAAAGCTGTTAGGCCTAATAATTGCGTGATAAATTTATTTTTACCTTTATGTGTAGCCTATAGATTTTGGTTGTCGCGCCCTTTTGTTGAGTTGCTAATTCGTTTGTATCTGAGATACCAAATCAATATAACCTGAATGGAGTATTCATAATGCTTAGTGAAGCGTCAATGTGTGACAAACATAATAGTGTACTACCTTCACCCGAAGAAACACGTCCATAACCATATTAATTATTATAGGCCTAGTAGAATTTAGATCAAGATGAATGGTGGTGTGCGAAATAGATTTGACGGACAACATACTAAAGGGGAGGATGCACCAGCAGACGATATGAAATCTTCTGAAGACTTGTCCAACGCAATAACTGACTGTCGACCAGAGCGACCTGCTGAAGATTGCTACCTGCCATCCTTAGCATGTGAAGAAGCATCCGATAGGAAGTCTCTTAGTCTTAATTGGGAAAGGGCATTGACAAGGAATTTTCCAGACATTCCAAAAACCTTTGAAGAGAATGTCGCTCATGCTAAAGCTCGATCAAAGGCAAGAAAACCAAAAAGAAGTTGTTTTTTTCGTATCATACCATTTTGGGTATTTTCGTGGTTTTCAAGTCTGAAATGGCCTACTTGGTCGCAAGAGGAAGCAATAAGACGAAATGATTTATATAAGAAAATTAAACGACAAGAAGAATTAAAGAAAAGGGAAAAAGAAATTCAAGAAGAAGACAAAATAAATAGGTAGGCCTATGGTTTAATAAAATATTTATATTACAAGGGCTTATAATCTAATAAAGCTTACGCACTAGTCTAATCGTATTTGTGTGAAATTATATATACATGCAATAATTGTAATAGAAAGGGAAAGTAGCTCTTTTTAAGCATCTGCTTATTGTTTTGTAGGCATGGCAATAGCAATAATAATAAATATTTTTCATAATTACATTCAAACTATATGTTCCAGCCTATGTTTTAGATATTTTTCTAATATCAAAACTGAAATAACCCGCAATATTAGGTAGCTTATTTTACACTGTATCTTTTATTAATAATGTTTTATATAGAATGTGAAATATGTAATAAAAAGATGAGAAATATTTTGTAATAATATTTTTAACAAGATGCTTATGTAGGTAGTATAACGTGTGTACTTAACGGTTTGGCACGATTGTGTAGTCTCGAACACGTTATTGTTTTCGACCATAGCTACACTGCAACAAGCAAGCTTCCACCACACACACAGCAACAATCCACCACCGCGACGAAAATTGTTAGGCTAGATTTGTTATTAGAAATGAGTTCAAAAGAACATCATTCAGGCCATGATTGCAAAGATCATGGAAAAGAAAGGTCTAATGATGCATCACGGAGAGCTACGGACATCTTTTTAACTATTAAATCGGGGTAAGTTTGGTTATAATTGCCAAAAGAAGTATCGGTAAACACTGCAGTCAGCGATGGGTCGACCGTATCTTAATCTTTTGACCAGGTGCCGGGAAGGGGATCTCGGCTTGGCACTGCTTTCCATTTTCTAGGCCTAGGCCTAGGCCTAACACAATTTTATCTCTGAAAAACATGCATTTTTGTTTGTACTTTGGAGATAGAGTATTTAATAATAACTAAATAAACAATGTTTTAACATAATGAAAAAGGGTTCATATTTGATACAACATAATAATTGATTTGAACATGAACAATTTAAAAACATGAACCATCCGATTGTAGACTGTAGATCATGGCTTAGCCTATGTATTGTATGGATTTAGATGGATCTCAATTGAGAAATACAGTAGAACTCTTTCTTTGTGACCCTGTCTAAAAGTGCACTTAAACTTTGAGACCAGCAAATGTGTTGATAAATGATGTCCAGCAAAAAAACGCAGTGTAAAATTTCTAGCTAACGGCTTGAGGGGATGCTTCTATTATCTATATTGATTTAAGGGGAATTTTCCTGTGAAACAAACTACCGTAGGGGATATTTTTTAACCCTGTGGCCAACCCCTATTCAGAAAATGCATTTCATACGATTACTGTCAATTTTGTTAATTTTTTTTCTATAAAAAATAGGTTTCTTATACGTGTACAAGAAATAATTGAAGAAGAAGGCGCTGATGTTTTAACCAGAACAGATGAAAAGGGACACACACCAATACATTGGGCGGCCCTTGGTGGCCATACCAACATCATTAGGCTTATGGTTGAGCAAAAATGCAACTTGGGTAAGAGATAAAAATATTGACAACAAAATGTCAATATTACTTAGAAAATTTGATAGATGGTAATACAAATGTGTTTATGTAATTTTTTATTTCAATTAAAGAAAATTTCCTAGAATAAAAATGTTAAGTTTAATAATTCATTATTTTTTTCATTTTAATTACAGATCCACAGAGTAAAAATGACTTAGGCCCACGTCCAATACACTGGGCATGTGTGAACGGACATGTTGCTATTGTTGATATTCTTTTACAAGCAGGGGTTAACATTGATACTATTGATAATAAGGTAAGGACTTGCACCTGTAGGTTGGTGGTTCATGTGTTTGTATTCAAAGGTCTGGACCTAGTACCAGAGTTGTAACCAAGGCAATCAAACAACAGGAAATGTGTATGCTTTCCTAGATCAAACGGAAATGTTTGGCGCCCGATGTGATTATGCCCCGCCCCTACACGTTTGATTGATTTACCATTGGCTAATTGGCTTCCACAAAATTTTATTAGGATGTACATGACTGGTAGTACCAAAACGGTACCATCCATAATCTGTACGTTATATCATTGATTTAATTCAAAAACCCTTCCCACTTTCAATATAAATTTAATCAATGCTAGAATAAATGAGAATGTATGAGATGCACTATTTTGGTACATCATCTTGTTTTAATGCATTTTAATGTCAGCATTGTCAAAATGAAATTTAACGGTACACATAATTTCAATTCAAGAAAAGAAAAAACTATTTAAATTTCATATTCGTAAAAAATCAGACCTTTTTAAATACCAGAATACAATCAATTAGCAATAAAAGACATATGGTGTACATAGCCTAGAATTCTACTGCTTTCTATGAATTCGTGAAGTCTAATTGCAGATCAGAGTCTGTTACAATAGCCTATCTTGGCAAGAAAGCTCAGTGTCCTGTTGTTAGATTGCCTTGTAACAAACAACTGTTATTACCAACTACGGTAGATATAGGTTAGATATAGTATTTCCTTCCTTTACTTCGTGATCTAGTGTAGTTGCTTTAGGATGTGTTAAAAATACAAGGAATGAGATTTCCAATACGTTATTTTACAACTGTATGTCACCTTGTCCAAAAATTTACCCAATCAACGGGAAAAAATAAAGCCCATTGTATGTCTCAGACAACAGGATTCTGCTAAAGCGTAACAATTTATTATTTTTATTTATTTTTTTTATTTTTATTTTTTTTGCCAACAAAAGTGGAAATAACTGTATTAAAACTACAAATTGTGCCTAATTTTGTTTTCTTTCATGCCTTGGAGAGACAGTACATTTTTTATATTACATTGGACTATTTAAGATATTATATAAAATGATTTACCCGAAACACAGCAGCTAGCTAATGAAATTAGAGGAACAGGAAAATGCAAAAATGATTACATAAGAGAATGCCAACATTAATCATGACATTCTAGAGTTACTGCTTTTGGAAAGAAACATTCATTTTTATATTGATTATTATAGTCATCAAAAACATATTGAAAAAAAAAAATACACTGTCTGAATTTGAACTTGTGACCCCTCTTTCATAGGGCGAGTAGTAGCAAGTACAGTACAATTAAAAGTAAAGTAAAATATTTTTTATAATATATTATACAGCCCACTACCCCATAACTAGACTTCCTGAAAAAAAAAAACTAAAATAGGACCCCTCCTTTGGGACACCCATATTTGGAAGACACTCCTATTATGGGGACACTCATATTCAGGGGACACTCCTATTCAGGGGACACCTTATTAAGGAGCAGTTCCTTGTGAAACAAATGAGATTGTTGGAATTACCATATTTCAATTTATTAATTTATACGCAATAAATATAACAATATGTGTGTATATATTTTTGATACAATAGTTTCAGAGATAATACTGTAATATAAAAGACATTTTTCACATTTGTTTTTTGTTTCCAGGGTTGTTCACCTTTGATCATTGCTTGCCAGTATGGGCAGACAACATTAGCATGTTACCTAATGGCCAAGGGTGCTAGGTTACAGTTGACCGACCGTGAAGGCGATAATGCACTTCATTGGGCTGCATTTAAAGGTACTATGCAAATTAGTTTTATGCAAATTAGTTTTTTTATTCAAGATATTTTTTAACTTATGGAAATAAAATAAAGGTAACTGTATTACATAATACATTTATTTATTTTGTCTTTTTGTTTTTATTTTTCTGTTAAACATTTTAAATACAAAATATTTGTCATGGTAAAATTTATTTTTGTATGTACAGTATATTAATTTGCTGTGAAATTTAAACTGCATTAAAAGTAATAAATAATAAATTATTTGTTTTATAGTTATATTCTGTGATAAAGAAGGGTTTTTAAGTGTTGATGAATTGAATAAGTTTAATTTTGTTATGTTTTTAGAGTTATATAAATATATGTATTTATTTTTCTGTTCTAGGCCATTGTGAACTGACGAGACTTCTAATTTATTCAGGTTTTAACCCACGGCAAATTGATAATTATGGACAGGTATTGAATTTATCACTATCATAGTAATTATCACTTTAAAAAAAAATGATATAATACATACAGTGTCTGGAAAGTGTTTTGCATTTGAGGAATGTTTATAGGCATATTGTATTGAGCCTTGTCTGCTTAAGGGGCGTGTCTTCAATCTGGCATATCTGATTGGTTGATGACATGCAACTCTCCAAGGTGGCTTGCTGTTGAGCTATGATTGTGTTGGAATTGACAATATAGATGTATAATATTTTCATTTCATATACATTTATTCATAAATTTATATTTTTATTAAAAACAAATGTCAGAACCTCATTTTATTGTTTTTTCAGACCCCTCTCCATCTTGCTTGTATTAGTGGTGACCTCAATACTGTGAAAATGCTTTGCGAGCAGGACGGTGTAGATATTGACCGACCAGATCACAACCAGAAGACGCCATTAATGTTAGCACAGGGCCGCAACCATAAAGATCTCATCTCATATATTGAAGGAGAGAGTAAAAACAAGGCTAGCTTTATCCCACAAATCAATTTTAAGTACGTATTTTTTGTTTTATTTATTTAAGCGTATAATGTACATATGAGGGAATAACCTGTATGAATGCGCTGCTTGTACAGCATTTATTGTCAAATATATAAAATATTTAAAATTTGAAGTTTGTACACAGACAAAGCTCTTAAAATAAAAAAAAACCATCAAAAAACACGATAATGAAAAAGCACATCAAAAGATACAAAGAGTATACAGGCAAAAAAGAAATTCCAATAACTAATTGTCATGATGCTTACAATACGGTAAGACACAGTTATAGTAATACTAATCGTATCTAGATGTTTCACTGTTATATATAGTTATGGATTTTGGAATAAATGACTTTCTATACAGTATCTGCCAGTTTGAGTGTAAAGAGACTAATGATGGGAGAAATTTGGATTTTAAAAATAAGGGATGAGACGGATGTGCGAGTATACGCTCTACCATTTTAAGGGTCGCAACTACATATTTAGACTTAATGTCGCATACGTTTAACTTAGCTTTTTTACTAGATTTTTTACAAATTCTCTCTAGGAGACCCATGTCATTAGCTGTACGGCTATCGCCCCAGACTATAAAACAAAAATAAATCACACTGGATATCATCGAATTATAATATAATTCAATAATTTTTGGATCAATATTAAATTTACGTAATTGGTGCATTATGTACAATGGTTTTTTTCCTTTTTTATATAGATATAGTGTATTGGGGGTCCAATTAAGTTTATCGTCCAATACAGTACCTAAATATTTACACTGAGAAACTATATTGATCCTATCATCACCAATCTTAACTGCGTTATGGGTTTTATCATTTCTAAAGTCAATTGATCATTTCACATGTTTTTTAAGTGTTTAGAATTAAATAATTGTTTTTACACCATTTAGTAAGATGCAAAACTTCACAATAATAATCGTTTCGTTCACGAGAGGCGTTATCAGAAATTAGACCAACTAATGCAGTATCATCTGCATATTTGATCGCCATGCAGGATTCGCACACAGGGTGGTAATAGTTTGTGTAGAGGATGTATTTACTTGTTGAGGAAGGAAGGAAACTTCTGATCCAAAGGGTTAGATAAGGATTCATGTTGAGTTGTTTAAGTTTAGATAACAGGGTATGATATTGAAGAGTATTAAATGCTGATGAAAAGTCAATAAACAGGAGACGGTAGTATGTGCTCTTCTTATTTAGATGTTTCTGAATTGCATGGGGTCCAACTGAAATTCAACTACGTGTTTAATCAAATGAGAAATAAATCGTTTAAAGCATTTCATAATCAATGAAGTAAGTGCTATTGGTCTAAAGTCATTTAACACTTTTACAGATTTCGATTTAGGTAACGGTACGATCAACGAGTGTTTCCAAATCGATGGGACAACCGAAGAGTTTAAAGAGATTTGAAATATAGTTTTGTAATATGTAGACTACTGTAACTGCTGTGCACATTCTTTAATTAATCTTCCGCAAAGCTTGTCAACACCAGCGGCTTTCCTGGAGTTAGTTTTACGGAACAGTTTTGTTACGTCATTAATGGAAATACAAACTTTATTTGTGGGGCAAAGATTGTTACAAAAGTGTGTTATGTTATTTTCAACAT
This sequence comes from Antedon mediterranea, assembly GCF_964355755.1. Classification (NCBI taxonomy): domain Eukaryota; kingdom Metazoa; phylum Echinodermata; class Crinoidea; order Comatulida; family Antedonidae; genus Antedon; species Antedon mediterranea. The sequence continues at coordinate 23,107,086 of NC_092674.1, read as the reverse complement.
TAAAGGAGTCGAATCTAGTATAAAAATGATTAAGAGACATTGCAAGGCTGCTATCATCATGTCCAGGAAGCGACAAGTGTGATGGAAATGTGTTTCAATTCTCTTTTTAAATCTTCGTTTGCCTTTTTTAATACTTGATTTAAGTTTACGTTTAGCTATTTTCGGTTTAGAGACATCATTACTAAGATAAGCCAATCTTTTTATTTCTAATGGCAGCTTTTACACCCTGATCAATCCAGGGTTTGTCATTAGAAAAAAGTTTAACTTGTTTGTTGGGATAGTTAGGCTTTCACAAAAAGTTATATATGCGGAAACAGTCACAGTTAATTCATCAATATCACTTGCCGATTCCGTGAAAACCTCCGAATTAGTTGCATCAAGACAGTTCTTCAAATGCTCGATATGCTCTGGATACCACAACTTTACGTGTTTAACTTCAGGTTTGCAAGACTTCTTTAATTTTTGCTTATAGAGCGGAAGTAGTTGTATAACATCATGATCGGATTCGCCAACAGGAGGAAGTTTTATAGCGCCGGGTATTGTTCCATAACAAAGATCGAGTGTACTATTGCCTCTAGTAGTGCACGTAACAATAACATACTGTTTGTAGTTTGGTAATATTCTGTTTAGGCAACAATGATTAAAGTCGCCAAGTATGAAAGTAGGACTTCCTGGAGAACGGGCTGAAAAAACTTGCTCCTGTTCGGCAATGTGATTAGTTTCCGTCAGGAGGAATATAAACAAGAATAATTGTTAAACATCCAAATTCCCTTGGTAGATAGAATGGCCTCAGGGAGATAGAGAGCAGTTCAATATCAGGATATATTAAGGTAACAGTTATATCAGACACCATTTATTACTCATGTAACAGCATACTCCACCTCCTTTAGTTTTATTAGCAGCTTCTGTGCGATCACATCTTACTATCGTATATCCACTGAGTTCCACTTGTGTATCGCTAATGTCTTCACGGAGCCATGTTTTGATGAAACAAAACAAATTATTTCGGATTCCACGGTCATAATTTATTAGAGCAGACAGTTCATCTATTTTATTGCACAGAGATCTATCGTTGGAGAGTACGATGGTTGGTAATGGTAGTCTGTTTGGTCTCTTTTGTAATCTGTGCTTAATGCCACCCCTCCTTCCTCACTTACGTTTATAGGTTGTTTGCCTGGTTGGTTGTTCTGAACTGCTATCTGTATTGTTGAAACACCTGGTAAGTTCGGTTGGAATTCCGGCAATGACAGACTCACACCCGTGGGTGTTACGTAAGCCAAACAATACATCACACGAGTACATCAACGGATTACTACGTACAAACATTCCTTCTGGGGGGCAATTAATTGATGAAATAAATAGGTAACAACATAAAATAGATACATAAAACGTATCCCACCACCACCACAAAACTTTGATAGAAATCAGATAAACGATCACTACAAACAGATATTTAAGAGCTTTCAACAGTGTACAAGCATCGCTTGAAAGGACAGCGCCACCTTTACAGTGCCCCATCACTTTATTGAACAAAGTAAATTTAATCGCTATCCCAATAAGTTATTTTATTGTTTTCAGAGTAGGCCTGTGTACCTACAGTATTTCTTTCCAAAAAGGTAATCAAAGACAAACAGTTGTTTTAGGACAGAAAAGAATTGAGTAGGGAAATAAAAGAAATTCTCTCTATATGGTTAGAAAGAGCAGTTAAATTTTTTATGTATTACTAAAAATATTTTCTCTCTCTCTTTTTATTTAGGAGTATTATATTTGGTCCTGCCGGCAAAAGCAAAGGTCCTTTTCTGTTTTATATTTTCAATGTTTTATTTTGGGGATACCCAATGTACATATTTAAGGTAATATATTGGTTCTTTGTAAATAATTATTAGATTATGAAATGAAATTAAGACAGTACTGTAAATCAGTTTTTTGTTTGTTTTGGAAATGTTATGGTTGGTTCCTAAGACTTTATTACTGTATTTGAATTCCTAGACAAAAGATTTATTGATATTTGAATTTATAACTCTGCCTAGTATTAACACATTAACACAATATTATACAATATGAATTTCAACTAAAATATCTTTTTACTTGGCAAAATTAATTTTTGTCAAGTACTTGCTTTGTTTGTTCGCACGATAGCATCCACATTTGTTTAAATTATTGTCCAGAATGTTGGGGTGTTTATAAGTATATACTTGCAGAACATGCGTATTGATTTTCAGAAGAATTGGTGACATCACAAAAGCTTATTATATTAAAGTCAGAGGTACCTGTATCTTCATTATGAGCTGAAATATAAAATAGCACGCCCTCTGTATTCCTTGGGACCTTGCACTAATGAAGGGCTAGTGTTGCCCGAAAGCTCTGCTAATTTTTCAGGTTGTTTTACTTTATCGTTTTGATTTAGCTTTTTGCTTATTTTATTTTGTATCTCAATTGAGATCCAGCCACTGATATACCCACAGCATTGTCATTACTTGCCTTTCGATTTATATAACATGGGGCCGAAATATCAAGTAGTGAGCCATCTCTCTTTAGAATATAGTTTTCCCTGATATATTTTTCCAAGTACTTCACTCAGTTGTTTCTGAATGCTTTCATTTTTAAATTAGCAATTCTGTTGTCAAAGAATTTAATATCACATTAAATTTTTTTTCAGTGTGTGCCGGCTACCTTTGCCCTTTCACCTGGAATTCATTATCTATTTATAGCTGTTAATATTGTCATGTGGTACATGTTGTATAAAGCGTACACAATGGATCCAGGGTTTCTTCCAAAGAATTCCTCAGATTATGATCAAGCAATTAAAAGAGTAAGTGCATTTAGAGCAAGGCAATCTAACAACAGGACACTTGGCTCACCTTGCCAAGATAGGAAATCGTAACAGTCTTTTGATCTTATGTCTGGCTGCGAAAAATACCAACAGTACTGTACTACGGACATAATCTCCGCTGCGTGCGGTGTCTGTTAAGGAGTGTGGAACTGATCGTGTCGCAGCAACAGATAAACCCTTTTATCTCTGGAGCTCAGCATCCTGTAGATTGCCTTGTTTAGAGTAGCTTGTAGTAATACAGTAGAACTACTAATTTGGGACACTCCTATTGAGGGGGACACTTTCCAACTGAACAAGGGGAAATATATGTTATAAAACTACGACAAACCCTAATTCTGGGGACACCCTTACTAATTGAATACTTTGTTTGGTCCTGAATGCATAGTTTTGCTTTCTATAAACCAGTATTTCAATTTTGTTTTACAGGTAGCTCACTTTGATGAATGGAAACAGGGTCAAAATCCATTAAAGCGTCTGTGTCATACGTGTCATCTGGTTAAACCAATGAGAGCCAAGCACTGTCGTATATGTAACCGATGCGTAGCGCATTTTGACCATCATTGTCCATATGTGTATAACTGTGTAGGATATAGAAATAGGTAAGTCGCTCTATATGTTTTGAATTGTTGTTTTTGGACAATAACGGCAGAGATTATGAATCCATTGATAAGTAACAAATGTTTGGTTTGATAATTTCTATTTCAAACGTTTTCATACAACATGGCGTCAGAGATTATTAATCATCAGAAAACGATATGCTCCCAAACCAATTGGCATTGTGACTCCAGAAAGTATGCTAGTAGTGGGAATGTAGCTTGGTGGTTTATGTGCTTGCTTGCCTTCCAATCCCAAGGTCCAGGGTTCAATCCTGACCAAGTGCAAGAGTGGTAACTCACAACTTTAAACTCCACTACCTTAATACGAACAATTATAAAATAGTTTATCCATACTTAATATCCAAAGTAATTTGTACGTAATCTTGAATATATTTTATAATTTTAATAAGATTTGTATATGGATGTACTATCTGAAATAAGGGAAATGAATAATATATTTTTTTCTGTTTTTAGGACATACTTTGTAGGCTTCACAACTTGTGTGTCATTGCTATCTTTATTTACCTTTTACTTTTCCTACATCATCATCAACTTGGAAGGCTGGAATGTCTTGTATGCCATAGGCATTGCCGAATGCAGTTTCTTCGGCCTAATAACTTCTGGTTTATGTTTTGCCACGGTAAGCTTTTTGAGAATTAACGTACTCTAATTGTGATTCTGTTATTGTTTACAATACACTCCAATTTGAGACTGTTACAGCTATTTCTTAAAGCTAGGTACCCACTCAGAATTCCAATTTGAGGCTATTTCTAGGCTAGGTGCCCACTATTATGCAACCAAAGTATTTAACCCATAAATACAGGGGCTTTAGATGATTTTGGCTCATCGTTTTTTTTAGTCATTTGTATTGCGTTTATGTCTTTGCATCTAATAGTAGGAGCTCTTGTGGGACATCTACATTCAGGGGAAAATTTACAATGAAACGAATTAGTGGAAATGTCTATTTTAACACGATGGTCAACCCTTAATAGACACCCCTTGGTTGGGTACCAAATGTGTCCCTTAATAGCGGATCTATTGTATACATATTATTGTTTTGTCTTTTGTGAGAGCCCACTTTGAACTATAGATACTTTTTAAATAACTCCCCTTCCTAAGCCATGCCTTTCTTCACGTTCTTATTTAACATACCTTTTTTATTTTCCAGTGGTTTATGGCAATTACGAATACCAACACAAATGAACGAATCAACTATAAGAAATATGATTACTTAAAAGACGCTAACGGCCACTACCACAACCCATTTGACCGAGGTATTCGTCATAATTTCCAGGAATATTTCCATTACCGTAAACCAATGATAGACGAGGAAGTTGAAAATATTTATGCCTACACTGTGTAAAGCTTTGTCTACACTATCAAACTAGTTTGACAAAAAAAATGTGTGATGTGCCCAAATATGGTATGGTATCATCATGTTCATATATGTATATGGGCACATCACATTTTTTTGTCACATAAAGTTTTGATAGTGCATACACTGTAAAGATTATTTATTATTATCTTTAAAAAAATTCGAACTTAAAATGTGTCGAATTAGTTGCTTTGATTTGCGGAAAGCATGTGTAAAAGGTATATTTTCCTTGCTGTCTTTTCCCCAAAGCAACTTGCCAATACATAGGCGAGAGCCATATGCTGACGCAGGCGGATAGGTGGTACACACACAACCCCCCCCCTCCCCTTCCTCCAAAAAAAAAGTCCTATTTCCTATGTGTGCATATGGAAACCAAAGTGCTGTTTCTTATAAAAAAAAAATCCTATCCCTCTGGAATGGTGAATTTGCACCCAGAAATTTAGAATTCATGTTTAGAATCATCTACGTGTCAATATTTGAAAAAATCCTTACACATTCAGATTATATAATTAATTATATATAATTAAGATATATTAATCTGAAATTTGTAGCAAAGTATTATAATAATATAAATGGCAAACTAAAATTCTGCTCATTTGAATATAAAATATCCATACTGAACCTTCCTTTTTTTATGCAAATGTGGTCAAATACGGAAATTAATTTTTAAGAATTAAACAATTATGCATGAACTTGTAATGCATCACAGTTAACATAAATTTTATTTTGTTAAGTTTTTAAAACAGTTTTATAGACGAGGGTTTTTTTGTAATTTTTTTACTGGCCTTTCAAAATTAACCTGTCAGAATGAGTGTTTTGTGGTGTTGATAGAATTATGTCTTTGTTTTATTAGATATAAAAAATAATATTTCATACAAACTGTATTCAATTTAAATTAAGTATATCAAGGCCTTAAGTATAATTATAAGTGTATTCTAATTCCAAACACACATAATTGTTAACCCGATTCACACACAAAAAAATCAAAAAGTAACATATTGTTACAAACTGTTATCTTGGTATCTTGAAAGAAATCTGTAAAAGTCGAAGATAGCCAGGTCTCGGGTCCATTCTATTGTCACCACAGATTGATATCTTCATCAGTACTTCTATGAATGGATGGTTAGGTGGGAACACGAACGCTAGTTGATCATACCCAGTACCGTTTTGATCGTACGATTAATCGGGAAACCACCTCACGACGGTATTTACAGGCCTCGGCAATTCTGAAATTCTGATACCAATGTCAAATATAAAACGCCATTTAAAATAATATATCAACTGCTAATATAATACAGTAGAACACCTCATTTGGGACACCCCTCATTTGGGACACCCCTCATTTGGGACACCCCTATTCAAACATGCCTATTTAAATATACCTCTATGCAGAGACACCCCTATTCAAACACACCCCTATTCAGAGGACATTCCTATAAAGCTTGGTTTCCACTAGGACACAATACAAGAATGTATACTCAACAGTGGCAAATGACTACTCAGACTGTTGCTTGTGATTAGTCAAATTATGTTATGTTACGCATATTATTATGTGCTTTCAATGCATCCTAGTGGGAATCAATGTTTAAAGGGGAACTTTGTTTGGTCCTGAGAGTGTCCCCTTAATAGAGGTTCTACTGTGTTTGTAGTCATCACTTGTTTATAGTATTGATTATTTGAATGTAAATATATTTTTTCTAAATAGTTTTGTAGATATTCATTTACTTATGCTGTGTATTTATATTCAACCGTACATTGGTTGACTTTACTTTATTCTCTAAAACAATATTAATAATAATATTTAACAGTACAGTAATCAATTTTTATGTTCTTTTTTATTTATTTTATTTATTTTATTATTCCTAGATATACAATATTAAGTATATTTTTCCTAAAACCAGGACAGTTTTTTTAGGGTTTTTTCGTGTGACTTGTCCCTCTTTTTAATGTTATTGGTCCACCAGTTGGTGTAAAATGTTTTTGTCTGAAACAAATTAATTAAGCTGGAAGTATTATACATATGAAACGCCTTTAGTGCCAAAATATGTGTTTGTATAACCTATATAGTATACCCCTGTCACAGCACGCGACCCTTCTGTTATAAAATCCTCCCCACTACTCTGTATGTTAGACATATGAGACTTCTTTGCATAACTTACGATTCCTGGTTGTTGGAAATTGAAAACAGGATCTACATGATTTCACCATGGAGGTTATCTCCGTGATTTAACTGAGTCGGTTGCATAATTTTTCTTTTAACATACAAAGGCAAAAATCATTAATACACACAAATTATAAAAAGCAATCTTACAAAAAAAAACATAATAGCTTTGTCTAGTTCAAAAAAGAATTGATTATATAAATACGATGGAACAATTTGAACCAATTCGGCTACTCGTTCGAGTTCTGAAAATCGTGTTGAATTAGTGGCGGAAAGCGGACTGTGACCGCACGTTTATGGCAAAGAACTTCTCTAAAACATTCTGTGCCTGGAATGGCAGTAACCTGCAAAATGAATAAAATCATATAAATATACAATTATAATATATTTTTGCAAAATGTATAAATTGAGTTTAGACATTTTTAAAGTTGTATCGCCTTTGTTCCATCGGTGATGATATTACTGATAATCATATGATTTCACTTGAGACAACAAGCCACTTACGTTTTTAATACTGCTTTTAGGTTCCAGTTAAAAGGAATCATACATTCTCGTTTTTCTCTTAGAATCGCGTCGACCACAAGATTGGCTACTTCCTCTTTCTTCAGAATATCATCACCATGTCTATGGAAAAAAAGGATTGACATTAGCTCCATTATCGTTCCATTTGGTTGTCGAAAGCATTGATGTTAGTTCCATTTTGTTGAAAGTGTTGATATTAGTTCCATCGATGACATTTTGTTGATATGAGTGATGTTTGTTCCATTTTGTTGACATGAGTGATGTTTGTTCCATTTTGTTGACATGAGTGATGTTTGTTGAAATGATCGATGTTAGTTCCATTTTGTTGAAATGATCGAGGTTTGTTACATTTTGTTGAAAGATAGATCAATTTTGTTGAATGTTAGTTCATTTTGTTGAATGTTAGTTCCATTTTTGTTGAAAAATGAGTGATGTTTATTCCATTTTGTTAAAAGGATTGATGTTTGTTCCATTTTGTTAAAAGGATTGACGTTTGTTCCATTTTGTTGAAATGATCGATGTTTGTTCCATTTTGTTGAAATGATCGACGTTAGTTCAATTGGTTGAAATGATTGGTAATTGCATTATTTACTTTTAGGTAAATGGAACATAACTCATTGTTTTTTGTTTAATGTATTGATTGATGTTGATTAGGTAGAGGACACTTTCCGTGAAAATGTTTGGTACCTACTAGAGAGACGCAACGCAAGAACGTAAGTTATTTGACCAATGACAAGCAATGGATTATTCGCATTGGTCAACTCGCTTGCGTTTTTTGTCGTGTCTACGTCCTTGTGTTGCGTTTCTAGTGGAAACTAAGCTTTAGTTTGTAACACTACGACCTGCTTACTTGATTGTGATACCGTGAATAAAACCGGTATCAATGAAGAAAGGACATATAAGAGTAGTTTTAACTCCAGTGTTCCCCGTACTTCGAAGTTCACAATCTAAACATTCCGTCAATCCGACAGCTGCGTACTTGGATGCGCAGTAATCCGTTAAACGTGGGATGGTTCCAAATTTCCCCGCCAATGATGAGACTGTTACTATGTGTCCGTAATCGTCCTCCAACATGTCCGGAAGAAATGCTCTTATTGTCTATGAAATATTCAGAAAAAAAAAATCATGTATTTTACATTTTGTTTCTATCATTTTAAATTAGTTTCAGTTTAAAATAAATGTATTGAGCCAACTTCATCAACGCATTCCGATCCTCACTCGAGTTCCTTTGAATTACATTTACAGAGAACTAACATTTGGGAGCTTTAAAGTGCTGGAAAACGGAACAATGAAAATGGTTCCCCTGTATCATCTTCAATTTTAGTAGTATTTTATATAAGCGCTTTTTTGTGTAAAACGCTTAGAAATATTTGTGCTAGGCGCTATTTAATACGTTAAATACTACTGTTTCAAGTTAGGTGCTCCTAAAAAACTACCTTGTACAGTAATTATAGAAGTGCCAAAAGTTTGAAAAGTTGTTGGGATTCTGGCTTAGGATCTTTGAATTATGCTCAGGCCTGCGGAAAATCCGGTTATATTCAATTTACTATAAAAAGTAAATACAAAACTTTCTTAACACAGCAATGCTATTATTTGCCTACGGTCGATAAGATGGACAAAGTGAAATGTGACGCGTTACAATCACACCGTATCGCGTTTTACACTTTTCTTAAATTTAAAAAGAAAACATTTAAACTACTTACCCAAAAATGAGAAAGTGTATTTACTTCAAAGGTTCTTACGATTTGCTCATCGGTTAGTTTGCAGATAGATTCACCCGAGAAAACTCCAGCGTTGTTGATGAGTATATCAACTTTACCAACTTCACTCTTCACGACTTTAGCTGCGTCGTAAACTTGTTCTTTTCGTCGCACATCCACCGTAACAGCATAAGCGTCACCGCCCATCTCTTTCACTTCACTTTCCGTTTTCTCATTGCCTTCCTTGTTGATATCCCAAAGCACAACCTTAGCTCCAAGTTTAGCAAAGTGTAGGGCGTAGAGACGGCCCATTCCTTGGCCCGCTCCAGTTATTAGTACGGTTTCACCCGCTACATTTTTGCGTTCCGAAGGCTTGAAGAATCCGTAGATACCTTCGCACGTAGCAAAAATAACCCTAAGTACTGTCACTAAATACTGAAATAAAACAAACATAATTTAAGTATAAAAAGTAGACAACTATTTAAAAATTAGCACTCCTGAGCACATGTGCTAACGGTTACAAAGTCCTCTTGACACGTTGGCCAATTTACCCTAGTTGTTCGTTATGCCTATTTTTATTATCGATTTTCTTATCGTTTTAAGCCTATAGATTCAGTAAAACCAACTAACAAGGAAACGCAAAGAATGGCGTGATTTATATCTTTATCAAACAGACATCTTGCAAACATAACTTTTGACCTTGCGTAAAAAATATAGTGAATAGGAAATGAATCAGAATGAAAGTAAATATTGCAATATATTTGTAAATGTTATCAAATAAAGCAATAATCGCCGGGCATTGTGAAATAGCTGAGTGAGAATGAGAAGGACGACGACACGTCCATGATTATGAGGGCCCCTTGATTGTCGGCATATGCTGTTTAGGGTCACCATCACTAAATAAGGTTTAATAAAAAAAATTGTTGTTAAATAGAGTGAAAAAGTTGTTGAATGGGGTGTGTACTTTTTCCTCGGGGAGGCGTGTGTTGTTGAATGCATGTCATCTGCGCATCGTACGCATACACTCTCCCACTATTAATTTGTGATGACGCTAGTTACAATCCGTTATACTTGATTAATATTAATGAATGACGTAGTAATGCATAAACGAGAATTAAATTTATCATTTAAAGCTCAAGTACAGGCATGAATTTTAAATATAATATCCTTAATTGTACATAAATCAAAATGTTTTTAACAGAATTCAAGACGAAAAAACATGAATTTCCTTTAATATGTTCAAATACAAATATTTGGCAAAATTCTGCCATAAAAACCAGGAAGGATTTTTTTCAGTAGTTAGGTAGTTTAACCTAATGTAATAACATCCCTGGTGACTACCTGGAAGGTAAAAAAAGATGGTGGAGATACGGTGGATAATTTTTGCTATAGCATGAAAATAAAAATCTGAAGTTGAATAAAACCAGAAATGTAAAATTCAAGTTTTATTACATATATTTAGTCTAGTCATCTCAACATTTTTTACCACACCGTTTATTTTTCATAGCATTTTAAAATGCCTCTCTATTTACAAAATTTGTGTACAAAAGAATATAGATTTTACTGTGTAATTTGAACTATCCCCCCACTGATAAGAAAGTGCTTATTTTCTTGTGTAACTCAAATAAAATCCCAATATGAAGCATAGGGGAAACTATAGATCGATAATTATTGGAATGTATGATCAATAGACATTTTTTGCCCGCACCTGGCCTTTAAGCACCTAGACATTCCATTCGATTTAAACAACATTTTTACACGAAAAGTATGCAGAGTAGGCATTGTTGTCTCAGTAGTCCCTAACTACAAGGAAAAATAACAAAATTCGGTTAGATTATACAAAATTTGACTGACCGCTACATTTTTATGTAAACTAGGCCTATGCTAAATTTGGTAAAATTACGTTTAAAAAATTACTAATTTTCCTAAATTATGCTTAGAATCTTAAATTAGGATCCCTGAAATTGAACAACCAAACATATTTGGATATCCACTTATTTTTTCTGTAATTAAAAACGTAATAAAATGTAATCTAGGCCTACATAAACTATATTATTTTATCATGTTAAGTCTCAATACCGTATAAATTAACACGCCCTCTCTCAGCAGGCGAAATACTTTTTAGGTGTTAGCGCCCTCAATAGCAAAGATCGTATAGCGCCACGTAGTGGCGCAAGATATGGAACTGACGCTCGAAAAATGATAATTCCATGGGCAGCCATTCCGGCAAGCGGATTACCCAGTAGGCAATGCGGCACGCCACCAAATCAATGAAAACAAATAGGATTTACATCTACGCGATAAACAGTACGACTTTATTTTATCTTTCGCGTCAAAATGAAAGAACATCTATATAAAATTCGATTATATAAATTTACTCCATTTGATATTACACTTACATATGCGTATATCACTGTCCAACCTCAAACGGCTACAGAATAAACACTGACTGTATGGAGGACGAATTTTGTAGGCAGTCGGTTGAGGCATAGTTATAAATAGTGTCGCGGGGCGCAGCGCGATGCTACGCACTTCACGCCCAAGGTCGGCCGCGTTTGGCCTAGGCTGGGATGATGGCTTAGTTTATGTGCGAGAGAAGCATTTTTTTGGAGATGAATTGTAATAATTGCCAAATATATTGTCCAAAACTGTCTTTTTAATTTAAAAAAAAAAAAAATTAATGGGCAGGGGGATGTTCTTTTCCCTGTCCGGACCCTCTCTTTCTATTTTGTGTGCTTCAGGCCTACAAAGTTATTTCATTGCAAGGGGAATTTTACTACGATCTGCCACAACTGTAGTATACTGTACAAACATTACTAGATACAAAAACAATTGTTACATTTTTTTAATTTCAAAAAAGTAAAAGTATTAAATATTAATTTTAAAAATTCATAATCATAATTTGTTCTTTTCAACCCACTTTTATTAGCTCAACTTTCAATATTACAGACAGGATTAAAATGCAATAAAAATACTGAAAAATCTCACTTTATACAATATTAATAAATAATGATGGAATAATTAAATACACTCAATAAATAAATTACGAATGTATGGTTTTAGCCTTCTTAAATACAAGGAAAATTCTATTATTTTGATTTCTTGTATTACAAAAGAAGCCAATAGGCCTAAACAACAGTACTGATAATAACTGAATTCTGGTTATTTCCTTTCACTTAAAAGTATGAGGTGTGTGAAAATAGTGATTTTATTTGTAATCCCATAGGATACTGCTCCTTTTCAAGAATCAAAAATATAAACTATTATTACTATTGAAATATAATTGTCCATCAGTTCTGGCCTTTGTATTTAATTCTTGTGTAAAATACCACTTTGCACTCAATCATCTATCTTCTCAATTTTACAGTATGATGACAGACTTATATCTTTCTGAAATAGGGAAAAATATATCATTAAATTATTAGGTCACTTTTCGAACTGTTACATAATCATTTGATTACTTATTATAGTATTTTAAAATACTATACATTTTTAAATTCAAAACAAAAGTCAATATACTATTTATTAATAATTGTAAGTATTCAAAAATGTTTACATTAATTAACTAAATATTTTTCAAATAAAGATGAAGAACAAAATAAATATGAGGATCAAATTTATAATTTAAATTTATTAAATAAAAAAAACAAACAATTCATTCATTCATAATAACATTTATTTCTTATCATTTCAAAGTAAACAAAATAACAATTTAAATATAAATAATTAAGAGGCAACACCCAGAAAGTAATAACATTTGGAGGTTTCCCTCCAAAAAAACTTGTGACGGGTAGCCAGTTAAGAAATTGTAATCATATTGGAGTTTAAACAAACAGAAACAAAACAAGACAAACAAACATGTAAAGCAAGACAACGACAAATTAACAACAATAACAACATCCTCACGATTTTTGATTTCATTACATTTAATTATTTCTGTTAATGTTATTATTAATAAAACGCTATATTGTCTTGTACATTTTTATTAAAAATTCCTAATTCCCGAACAGCTTCAGTTTTTTTCTTAATCTTCCATCCATCCAAGCCTTGTTTGATCCATCTATCATCAAGACGCCAATCAATATCATTCATCCTCCCAGACTTTTTTTTATTAATCATACTAACTAAACTAGGCCTAGTATTCGGCATTAAATATGCCAAGCCTACTACTACTAGTACTAGGCCCTAGATCGGATTGCGCAGAAACGCCTGCCTGAACTAAATTTAAACAACAATTTAATAATTTTGTTAATGTTTACTAACAAAAAAATATATATTCTAAAAACTTACCACTACAATTTACCCAATACAACACGAGAAAACTTCCCGAACAAACAATAACACGTCACACGTGGATGTGGTTCAATGGTTTATTATACACTTCCGGGGTATGTGATCGCGTAACTTGCTTGCCGGAATGGCTGCCCATGGAATTTCACTCATGCGCAGTGTATAAGAGATAGGAGTTCCCTATCTTGCGCCACTTCGTGGCGCTATAGTATCTTTGCTCAATAGTATCGACGACGAAGTCGACGACGACGCGAAGGAAGAAAAAAACTCGTTCACTATTTTTTCATCTGTTGTTTACGTGTAATTTCTGCAATTAATTACTTTGGTTGAACAACACAATCCAAGATGCCTGAAAGTAAATATCATTTGATACAACTTCCAATAATTTCTAAGACTTTTGCAAAAGAAATACTTGTAAAATGATGTATAAAAAATAGGTTAGCCTAGGCCTAGGCTTTAGGTGACCGCCTAGGCCCTAGCTAGGCCTATCTAGCTGCTAGGCTAAATCTTCACGACGAAGACTAGGCCTAGCTGCTAAGTCTTGGAAGGCTAATTACTAGGCCTAGCCTCTATACGATCCCAGGCTAGTTTATCCCCCTAGATGGCCTTGTTACAGTACAGGCGTATGTAGACCAGGCCTACCAAGTGAGTGAGGTGATGTTATAAAAAAAATAGGACCCTAGAATAGGCCCTAGGCTAGGCCTACTAGGCTAGCTAGAAGGCCTTTAAAATGATAATAATTAATTACTAGGCCTAGCCTCTAGTAGCTTAAGGCTACAGTAGGTCTGATTTTAACTTCTTTTTTCCCTGAAACTAGGCCTAGGCCTAAAAATCAACCTTAGCCTAGGCCTGTATTTATTATAATTTATTACTGTATTAGCAATTATTAGCTAAATGGTGGTGTGGTTTCATTTTACATAATACATACATGATGTACATCGATTTTTGCAGTTAATATTTATTTAATAATGTTTTTTTTCTTTCCATTTAGAAGGCGAGGAACCGTTTTCAAACCCATTGCCTCCGATGATGGATCGGAGGATGATGGAGGAGACTGACCAAGGGTAATAAGAACCTTTAACAAAATTAAAATATTTTTAACATTAATATTAACTAGTTTGACAAAAAAAGTGTGATGTCCATATAGGCGCCGCACATCACATTTTTTTGTCACATAAAGTTTGATAGTGTAGACAAGGCTTAACAGTATGTTTTCAGACGTGTTTGATCCAAAAAATGAATGGGTTAATAATATGTAATATATTTCAAACAATGTTACGATACTAATTGATGTGAAGCGCCGCTGATTATAATTAAATGTTGTATAAATGTGCGCTATACAAGTAATAATAATAATAATAATAATGTAAAGCATAAGAGGCTTTTTGCATTAAGCGCAATATAAGATTAAGTAGATATTATTATTCTTTTAAAATTAATAACATAATTTCCTGTTGTAAAAGTCAACAATCAATCAATAGATGTTTTTTTCCGATCACCTATTTATTTACCATAATCTTTACTGAATCCTGTTTTTAAATTTTTCAGTGGATCTCAGATGACAAATGATGATTTCCGTCGTCTGCTGATGACTCCTCGTGCTACACCTGGTGAAGCACCACCATCATCAATGTCATCTTCGTCTTCAAAATCGCGAGAACACAAAACAAGGTTTGCTATTACTTTCTGTTCAATACAAGGCACAGTCTTTTGTGCATATAGTTTTTTTTGCTATCGGCACAGTTCACCATTTAATCAAGTATTTTATCAACATGGTTGGCACACCCCCTGTGCCCATACACAAGGTCGACTTTGACTATAGTGAACTGTAATCACATAGTTGACACTGCCTTGTCTGAATACCAACATAAAAGGAGATTCAACCAAAGCACTTCAATTAAAAATGAAGCTGTAGACTCATGGTCAATCGTATGTATCTAGAATTGTTGATTGGGTTGGACCACTGTTACAAATTGTAATATAATAAGATTTGTTAAGCGCACATATCTACCAAAGTGCTAAAGATGCTAGTTTTTATCAGGGATTAAAAAATTATAAGCTTGAAGACCACATAAATATTACCCATACAGTATAGGAAAAGTAAGATCAAGGTAAAAGGGATATATCTAGTCATTCACAAATCGGCTTGACTGTTAAATTTAAAACTTATTTTTTTAATCATAGTGTCCCCAGGGAATATAACGAAGATGATGATCCTCGAGCAAAGCGAAGGAAAAGAAAAATGTAAGTATCAACATCTTAACCTTCTATTTTGCTCGTTGTTGCTTTTTGTTTTATTTTCTAATGTTAGAAATAAATATAATAAATCATTTCTTTATTTTACTACTAGAATAACATTACGTTATTGACATTATTTGATTTTCATTTATTTATTTTTCAGATTCTATGCTAAGTTGAAGAAGCAGGAAGCTGAGAGAGAAGCTGAACTTGCTAAGAGATACAGGGATAGGGTATGTTATGTTATATTGAATGTTATGTTGAATTTTTACTGTATATTGAAGGTTATATTGAATGGTATATTGAAGGGTAAATCCTGGTTTAAAATATAATCAACTACAGTGCATCCACATAGTTAATAACGCCCTTTTTTACGGCAGAGGAAAGCAAACCAAGCATTGTGAAATAATTTCTTTTTTTTTATGCCGTGCCCTAAAATAATTTTTCCTAGTGTAAATATGAATTTTCTTTATTGTTTTTTTTTTTTTTCATATTTTCAAATATATTGAATAAATATAGAATAATAGTAAATAATGATAGTTGGTTGCATCATTTTTTCTTGTGCTTCACTGGGTTTGACCTTTGATATTTTTCTTGGTAGGCTCGTGAACGACGAGAAGGAAAGACAGATTATGAAGAGACAGAGATGGTTAGTACAACCGCAAACTACCGAGCAGTCGCCCCCGATGTTCAGTCGTAAGCAATCTGTTTCTATTTCCATTAAAGAAACACTTTAGATAAGTTAAGTGGCTTCACGGTTAAGGCAGGTCACTGTAACATAACCAAAAACAAGGATAAGGTATTTTGGAAAAGTAGTGTTCCGATCCACATTTATTTATCACGGTTAACATTCATGAGTTTTTATTTTTGTATAAATATGTTTATGGAAATCTACCAAAATTATTGTCATATCTTTATTTGTCCATTAAAAAGAAATTAACAGAATTTAATTTGCTTTGAAAAACTGGCATATCATCATAAAATTATATAAATATATATAATGTATAAAAATACACAGAAAATTGCACCAACACAAATAAACACTATAACAACACAATTCTCTGATGAAAGATCAAGAATTACTTACTATAATAATTATTCAATATTGCACATGGTAATGGTAATTAATCATTGGTAATTGGTTTGATGTTGCTTTTTTTTTAGTGGGGATACTGCCGCTAATCGTCGTAAGCAATTGATTGAAGAGAGTAAATATCTTGGAGGTGACATGGAGCATACTCATTTGGTGAAAGGTCTTGATTATGCCCTCTTACAAAAGGTATAGGCATGCTACTTACTGAAAGAGAATAAATTAATAACATAAAGCCGGAAACAACAGCAATACATTTTTAAATAGTTTATCTATCCTTTAATTGGCGAGTTTCTCGCTGTTGTATGAAATTTTTTTTAAACACACTGGATTTTTGCAAGGCTAGTCTTCTATTAACACACGGGAACAGGAGGGCATTTTACCACCAAAATAAACTATAGGAGGTCAAATTTTTGACAGATGAAATCTATGCTCTGAAACAGTTAACTTTTCAAAATTCTATTTCTTCTTGGACAGGTTTACATGGCTTGTTAATGAATCATAATTGTGAACTACAGTATATTATGGACCCTGTTATACATTGAATGACATTTATTTGGTCAATCAACATACATTTACTTACTTGATAGTAGTGTGAAAAAGTTATGCCTTATGTGGCCTTTACCTCGCCTTGTGTGAAATTTTCACCACCCACCCTAATTCCCCAGCACAGATCGTCATGTTTTATATTAATAATTATATTTAAAGCATCTTTGCCTTGTCTGTTTTTAACCTATTACTACGGCCTTGTAAAGGGAGCTGTTACCACATAGTCGAGAAGAGAATTCCAGAAATTAGTAATACTTTGAGAGATGAAGTCCTTTCAATTTCTTTTAAGGTTCGAGCTGAGATAACTCACAAAGAGAAAGAAGAGGAAGAGGTGATGGAAGAGAGTTTCAAGAACGCAATCAAAGAAGAAACAAAGTAAGTAAATAATATAATAGTATGTTCAGACTCATGGTGTTATTGAGTTCCATCATCACTCACTCATCAGTCATGTCCCTATTGGTCAGCATAAAAATCATTTATGCATTATAAAGTAGCATTTTATTTAAACAATATTTAATAAGGGTGATCCATCTAGCATAAGCTGATCATTAGGGACCCTCAAACAATACAAACAGAATTTTTTTTTTTATTCAATCTCTGCTTGCGTTACTAAAATACAGATTCAAGTTGGTAGATTCATGTTCTAATTCTGACAGAAAATGCATATATTGAACTACATGTTTATAGTGATATATTTTGCTTTTATTAGGGAGCCTGTTAAAGAAGTTAAGAAACCGGTAGTTGAAGATGAGCATATTTCTTTCAAGACAAGAGTGGGTGAGTAATCGATTTTGTTATTACTGTACATTTATATTATTAGTATATTATTAGCATTGCTTTCATTTTTTAAATATTTATTATAATTTATATAGCACTTTTCCAAAAGAAAAAATAAACAAAGCGCTTTACATAAAAAAGACGCAAAAACGAGTTACTACTTAGGAAATAGATGTTTCAAAACCATGATTTGTTCCTTGATCTCGAAATGAAGTTTATTCCACATCACAGCCCCAAATTTTGTTTTATTACCAGAGGTCCACTTTTTGAGATAATGATCCAAACTAGTGTGATCTGCCTCGGACCTCATACTCCTCTTACCACATCTATACACTCTTATTTAATTATTATTACTTATTTGAATTTCTTTAATATTTATGTATTTTCAGTTTTTAATTGTTAGTACATATGTGATCAATGAATTTCCATAAAGAATGACTGGCATAAGTATACTGTAGTACAGTAATTTAAAGATAAAGAAGCATACAAGAATGTGTCAAAAGAACATTATACATTTAGAGTGACAGAGAGGCAAACAGATCATTTATTATAGGCTAGTCCTAGTAGGAATTTCATATTTACTAATAAAATATTTTACAGGAAAGAATGTGTACCGTACATTATTCAAGAAACGTCCACCAGAGCGTAATGAGTTGTTTTTGCCAGGCCGTATGGCGTACAAGGTAGAACTAGATGACGATTACGCTGAAAGTGATATTCCTACTACTGTGATACGTAGCAAAGCAGACTGTCCTACAATGGAGGTAAATCCGATTCCCTACATTCTTTAGACCTAATTTAAGGTCACAAACTACATTTAATGTAAAAATAAATACTATATGGTCCTATTGTGATAACTTTTTTCATCTTTAAATGGTTAGAAATGTAAAAAATAAGTCAATTCTAATAAATTAAGTGGCTCGCTATAAATCCCAACATACATAGCGGGGATTGATATTTTTGTTTTTATTCTGTGATTCGTCCACACTTTCAATCGATCGTAAGGCCAAAACAAATGGAAGACTCGTACCTTTTTAGCGGAAATTCCTGGTTTTCCCCAATCTGAATTACCGAATTCTGGCAAAAACAGAAAGACAATTTAATGCAGCAATTGGACAACGTCAGGCCTATAGCTAGCGTACGATATTCATATGTTACTGCTGTTTACCAGCTTGGCCTACAAAACTAAGCCTACCTAGGCTAGGTCTAAAGACCGTCGAGAGGACATTCGACGCAAGGTACTTAGGTAGTGCAATGTTTCTCTCTTTTTAACCCCCTACCCTGATCATATACAGTAATTGGCACAAATACTGAATAAATGGCAATGACTACAACAAAACACTAACAATTGTTTTATACCTATTTTTAGTCGCATACTACACTGACGGCAAATGATATTGTAATTAACAAGCTGACTCAGATTCTGTCATATTTACGGCAAGGACAAAGAGGAAGAAAGTTGAAGAAGAAAGAAAAAGGTTTATATCAATTAATAATGTTTTAAAAATGTGAATTAATATGTGTAATGTTTTCACAGACTCTTTTCTTGACGAAGCCCAAAACCTTAGGTATATGATTAAAAGTGTAAATATATGTTGCTATAACGTTACGGAGAACTAATCATCGCATATCCTAAACTAAGTATTATTTTTTAACATTTAATATTGTTTATAATAGGAAAACTGAAAGAAGAAATGAAGGAAAAATTACCTGGCCATGATGATAAGTAAGTAAAAAAAAACATTCAGTTTGTAAGCATTATTCTCTCCATATTGTTATTCTAGTACCATTAAACAAACAACACAAGCAAAAATTTAATAGATTTTCAGATTAATTAATTCCAAACAAACATGTGAATATACTATTTGTTATAGGTATTTGTTTTTTTTGTATTTGAAAATTTTATTATTTTTTACCATGTTCTATCACATTTGCCATTAATTTGTAGATTGAATAACACAGAATTTACTTTTATAAGAATAACATTTGTGACATCACTAAAAATTCACCTTTGTATAATTAATTTAAATTTAATAATTACCTTATAATTATATTCAGATTTTCATAAGACTGTAAAGGTAATTTTGTTGTTATTGCTTTTAGTATTTTCAATGATGTGGGTGATTATGCACCACCGTCGTTTGTAAAACCAAAATCTAAAGAAGAGAGGCGAGAAAAAAGCAGCAAGACGCGTGACCGTGGCGGACGTAGCGATGACCGTGACCACAAACATAGAAGTTACTTTGAGAAACCTCAAGATAGAGGAGAGGTAAGTTTAAAGAATATTAAAGTGAAAGAAAAATTTTAATTATGTAGCAGTGGAATTTGTGAAAACAGTCACGAGTTATGTACTAATGTCTCTATGTTTTCTTAATCCCTCCATGTTTTCCTAATGCATCTATTTTTTCATTTAATTAGGGAATACAAGAATCAAGATCGTCATCCTCATCAACTGGAGGAAAAGATCTTGTCCAAAATATCATTAAAAAGTATGGATCTTCTAAGGTATGTGATTTACATATATTTCATTTCTTTTATATGTTGTTAAACAAGAACAATTGTATTTGCTACTG
This sequence comes from Antedon mediterranea, assembly GCF_964355755.1. Lineage (NCBI taxonomy): Eukaryota > Metazoa > Echinodermata > Crinoidea > Comatulida > Antedonidae > Antedon > Antedon mediterranea. The sequence goes on along the minus strand of NC_092674.1, from coordinate 23,086,382 downwards.
TAGTTTAGGTGCAGTGATCCGATCAGGGACATGAGTGACCCTGCCCATTATGAACTTTAGGATCCTCCTGGCCCAGGGGAGAGCACCTAAGGGACCTTAGGTTAAAGGACTGCCTATTATTTAATATAAATTTATTATTTAAGTAATAATGAAATAAAAAATAAAATAAAAAAATAGATATACATAATAATGTACATAAGTTGCCGGTCTCTCTCACGCAAAGGTAATGCATATGTCAACTTCAGTCAACGATGGCTTGAAGTTAACGGTTAAATAAACAAGAAGAAGACGTTTAACATCATCAAGATAAACAGCACCATAATGACTAAGTTAAATCTTGATTTTACTCTTCTCTCAATTTGATTAGATTACAATTTTTAGAATGGAAACATTTCATACTATTCCGTGTACATTAATTATACAAAATTGGTTTCAAATGACATCCTTTTCTTCTTTTTTTGTTAGCAATCTTCTGAACCTGATGGTAGATTTGCTGGAACATTCACAACAGTTGATAAGAAATATCCTTTTGTTATTTATAATCTTATTTCAATTTTTGCCATCCAGTACAATATATAATAACAACTAATACATACAGATATATAATACCGTAATAATTAATTTACTTTAAATGCCCACAGAAAACTAAAAAATATTGATCGTCCCAGGGTGGTATTAGGAGACTTTATTGTACAAAAAAAACACTTCCCAAATCTTTAACTTGTTATATACGTCGGATAGACATGAAGATAAACGATCGTAAGTATTTTATTCCAATACTATTATTTATAATTATTATTTTATACTAGGCACACTATACTGTTACTGTCCATTTGAGGCTTAGGGAGTGGAGTTGCACAAATACTTGGAATTTTTGCATAATTTTTTTTTTTTTTATTTTTTTTTAAATTTTATTTTATACTCATAAAAAAGTTATATTGTATTTTCTTTTCTCTAATTAAGGCGAGGCAAACATAGAGGGGGTAAATCTGAAGACCCTGGCGGAAGTTACGCTGAATGCTATCCTGGGTAAGTATACACGATTTGGTCTTCGAAATTCGCAAACATTGTTATTAGGCTAGTGCTGGGAAACGTAACGATGGAAACGTAAATTGAATGCCCCTTTTATCTTGTCATTTTGAATTTGAAAAATAGTCATGAATGTGGTGGTTGGAAAATTCTGAGTGGTGGAAGATACCGGCGAGAATTCTGCTTTGTGGAAACGTTTCTCAGGTGTTCTCAGTGTCCTGAAAATACAGTACACTTCTTAAAGCAAAAACTGTGTCGTTTTAGTGGAAATAATAATTATTATTTTTAATACAGTAATTGTTTTAATGACAAAATAGAAGGGCACAAACTTCCGCTTTAAGTATATGAACATTTAATGACGTGTTCCCATACAGCTATGGAACTGTCCTTTAAATGATATGAACATTGGGTAATAACTTTTTGAGTAATCCTAACTATAGCTCTGTCTACACTATCAAACTTGTTTCACAAAAAAAGTGTGATGTGCCCAAATATGGTAGTGATATGCTCAAATATGTTAGTGAAATGATATCATCATAACCATATATACGGGCACATCACATTTTTTGTCACATAAAGTTTGATAGTGTAGACAGAGCTTAACAAATGTATTAAGAAAGAAACAAACACACACACAATCATAACAAATAAAATACAAAACAAACCTCATTTCACATTTAACGAGATATTGATTATTCATAAAGATGTTAGTCTTGTTGTGCTAACCTATTACGCTAATAATGTATCATTTTCTTTCATAGATTGATGGAAAGCATTGATGCATGTGACGACTCTGATGATGAAGCAGACTACAGTAAAATGGATTTGGTAAGATTATCATAATTATGAATGCAAACATACAAGATATATTTGTTTTTCTTTAGCCATGTTTGAAACACTGTACATTATAATGTACATGTATTACATGTAATATACTGTATACGTATTAGAAGTTTTTACCATTACTTATACATGTAAAGATGAACTTCTCGCATTGAATTATTTCTTTTTAAATTTTCGTTGGTTGAAACTTTGCTGTAGTTCAATTAAAGTTGAGTTTACATAACATTTGTAAAAGTTACTGTATAGAATGATAGTGGTTTTTAACACATTGTATTATATACAAATATTAACCTTAGAACAGTCCGGTTTCTCCAAAACTAATTTCTGTTTATATATTGTTGATTTCAGGGTAACAAGAAAGGCCCCTTAAGTCGCTGGGATTTCGAAACACAGGACGATTACAGTAGCTACATGAACAACAAAGAAGCTATGCCAAAGTAAGATATTAATAAACACTTACGCCCATATTCTTAAACCGGACTTTAGTCGTAGTTCGAGCTAAAACTTTAAAAATGACGTCGTTTTAATTCATAAACCGAACTTCAACTAAATCGCCGACTAATTCAGGCCAACCTCGACTAAATCGAGACGAATTTTGATTGATTTTTTTAGTCCTGGAGGGGGCAGGCTAAATGGTCGACTAAATGGTTTTTAAACGATGTTTATGAAAAATGTAACAGTCATTGAGTTGTTATATTGGCCAGATATTGAAAAATGAAATATCTATTTTTATATTAGCTTAATTAAGTATACATTGGTATAAGTTATAATATTGAAAATAATCTTTATTTACAACCGTATACAAATTACATTATTTTCTTCGCGCAAGTCCGACTTGAATTACGTCACGCCATAGCGACAATGACAGATGCGGGAATTCACCACGCGATGGAATGTTTAGGGGGCCTAGCGCTTTCTTGTCACGCGATGAAGTGCGTGGTTCGTCGCGATCATACTTTGTTGGGGGCCTAGAAAATATAAAAGTTACTGTACCGCCATGGTTCCTGAATATATTTTGAATATTTTGTTTGTTGTTAATCGAAAGTACTTCACTGTTAAATTGATACTGATCTTGTTCTAATAATTAACGATTAAAATTACTTTTCATGTATATAGTCCTGATGCGTAAAAAGTGTTGTAAGAAAATGGAAAGTGATATCAATGCGCAAAATTTCGTCTGCTCCTCAAATACTCTCTTGTCATTGGCCAATGTATAGCCTTTGTTACCCAGACGTGTGCAACTCGACTAAAAGCTCGACTTCATTAAGTCGAACTGCAAACTTCGACTACTTTGTTTTTGAATCGAATTTGAAGTAATAGCTCGAACTACGACTTTTTCAAGTCGAACTTCAAACTACAACTAAAGTCCGGTTTAAGAATACGGGCGTGACTTATAGTATCAATGCTTTTTCTTTTATATAAAACAATAAACATTTTCATTCTGGTTACGACTCTTATAAGATAGCATTTCTTTTAAAATTTTTGATGAACATATTTAGATACCATCAGAAAAACTTGTCTAAAGTAAGCTGCAGTGTAACTTTGTAGGCATTTGCAAAATAACACTCAAAATGATGTGATATTGGTTACTACTAGAGTTACATTTCTGTTGCTTATACGTATTATTGATCGTAAAAGACAACCAATTGAACGAGTTTTAAATGTTAAATCAAATAAGTTGGTATTCTACGCATAAAGTACGCCCTCAATTTGTTACTGTACGCGGTCTTAAATAAGACTGTTTTATAAGGTCTAACAGGGGTGGCTTTAGTAAGGCCGTCTATCTGATAAAGCCAGCTGATTTAATCGGGTAGTTAAGTCATCAGTTAAGACTGTTTTATAGCAATCCGCCTCTGAAAAAATCCTTTCAAGCATGCATTGCTTCTGTAGGTGATGTGATCTTTATAGGATGAGCATAAGGTTAAATCTGCAGCATCTAGTCCACCAAATTGTAAAGACTAACTAATATGAGATCATTGCTGCGTATTGTTGTCATCTCTTAAACAATTACCGGTATAATTTTGCAGGGCTGCATTCCAATTTGGTTTAAAGATGTCTGAGGGACGTAAAACTCGCAGAGTTGGGGGTCAGAAGAATGAAAAGGCAGAACTGGACAAGGAATGGAACAAGATTCAACAGGTAATAAACAAAATAAATCTGGTCTTATAATGGTAAGGGATCGGAATTAATATTGGCAAGTCCGTCATATTGAATGCCCTTAATTTCCTCATCTTTTGTGGGACGTAAAGCCATTGCTTCTGTGTACATATATTGAACATTAAAGAACTTGGTACAATTTGAAAGTCTCCCTGTAGTTTGCAGTTAAGCTTGAATTAAATATTAAAAGGTGTAATTTGATTAACAAAAATGTTAACATTTCTTGTAGATTATTGCCAAAAGAAAAGCTACAGGAACAGGTGATGGGTAAGTATTTTCATATTTTTAACAACCTGCAATATGTATGCATGCAATGGCAAATACCTAGATTAAATGTGGAGAAGTAGCTTGAAGTGGCTTCAATATAAAGAACCAAGTGAAATATTTATTGCGAAGAAAAAGCATTGTGAAATAATCCTGTTGCTATAAGGCTTTTACATAACGTTAAAAGATAGCAGGTACTTTTTTCTAGATGTTTGTTGAAGCAGAAAAGGCATTGTGAAATAATCCTGTTGGTATATCTAAGGATTTCACATGTTAAAAGTGGTGAAACATAACAAACATTGTGAAGTAATCATTAAATCTTGTTTTTCTTTAAAGGAGTGGCGGAAACTACAAGAAGTCTAAAGGATACTAAACTGAAGCAATCTTTGATAAGATTCATTTTGGAACTCACAATTATGTAATTAATTTAATAATATGCATGCAGGTTAAAATTACTGTTTATAATGTCACTGTTTACTGGAAAATAATATTGTTGTCATTTAAGAGATTGGTAAACACTTTTAGCAGTAATAACAGATTTATTCATTTTTGTTTTAATATCAATGTTTACAATTGATTATTACATCTTTTATGGTTGGGAATTATTATTATTCATGGTATATTTATTTCCAACACTGCTCATTTTGTTTTTTAAAAAGCCATTAGTATTTTTATACAATTTAACAGAACCATACAACACAAAAATACACTAAATATTAATTAGATAAATTAAAACATTATTATTTCGAAGGTGACTAGTAAAAGTAATTTATTAAATAAGTTATATAAAGCTCTGTCTACACCATCAAACTTTATGTGAAAAAAAAATGTGATGTGCCCATATATGGTAGTGATATGCTTAAATATGTTAGTGATATGACATCATCATGTCCATGGGCACATCACATTTGTTTGTCACATAAAGTTTGATAGCCTGTGTAGAAATAGCTTTAGATTTATAGCATCTCTTTTAAGAAGGCCCTTATAATGATAAAACTAATAAAATTTTTGTTTTTAACAGACAATCAAACACTAAATCAAGTACATTATTTTTTTTTATAATTACCAAATTATTTTTAAAGGAATCCATTAAGCGCAGAACCCATTATTAAAATCGGCCATTTTTCGGAAATTTTACAGGGATTTTTTCAAAAAAATGGCAAATTTTCGACCTTTTTATTTTTCGTTAAAACTGGTTACTATAGCTCAATTAACATGCGCAGAACCCATTAGTCGACTCTGCGCATGTTTATTATGCTATAGTAACCATTTATGTCAAAAGTGGTTACTATAGCACAATTAACATGGGCAGAATCCATTATTCGATTCTGCGCATGTTTTTTATGCTATAGTAACCATTTATGTAAAAAAATAAAAGGGTCGAAAATCGGCCATTTTTCGGAAATTTTCCTGTACTATAGTACAGGAATTTTTTCGAAAAAATGGCAAATTTTCAACCTTTTTATTTTTCGATAAAACTGGTTACTATAGCACAATTAACATGCGCAGAACCCATTATACGACTCTGCGCATGTTTTTTATGCTATAGTAACCATTTATGTAAAAAAATAAAAGGGTTGAAAATCGGCCATTTTTCGGAAATTTTTCTGTACTATAGTACAGGGATTTTTAAAAAAAAATGGCCAATTTTCGACCTTTTTATTTTTCGATAAAACTGGTTACTATAGCACAATTAACATGCGCAGAACCCATTAATCGACTCTGCGCATGTTTATATGCTATAGTAACCATTTATGTCAAAAGTGGTTACTATAGCACAAACACAATTGACATGCGCAGAACCCATTATTCGACTCTGCGCATGTTAATTATGCAATAGTAACCATTTATGTCAAAAAATAAAAGGGTCGAAAATCAGCCATTTTTCGGAAATTTTCCTGGTTACTATAGCACAATTAACATGCGCAGAACCCATTAGTCGACTCTGGGCATGTTTATTATGCTATAGTAACCATTTATGTCGAAAAATAAAAGGGTCGAAAATCGGCCATTTTTCGGAAATTTTCTTGTACTATAGTACAGGGATTTTTTCCAATAAATGGCCAATTTTCGACCTTTTTATTTTTTGATAAAACTTGTTACTATAGCACAATTAACATGCGCAGAACCCATTAGTCGACTATGCGCATGTTTATTATGCTATAGTAACCATGTATGTCACAATTGACATGCGCAACCCATTATTCGATTCTGCGCATGTTTTTTATGCTATAGTAACCATTTATGTAAAAAAAAAAAAGGGTAGAAAATCGGCCATTTTTTTAGAAAATTTCTAAAAATGACCAAATTATATTCACTTTTCAAAAAACTATTATTATGCAATAATATTGCTATATATGTGCATATACTGCACAGCGTTATCATCATCTTATAGACGTATAGTGACCATTTATATCCAAATATGAAAGGGTTGAAATTTGGTTATTTTTTCGAAAAAATCCCTGTAATATAGTTCAGGGATTTTTCAAAATACTATTATATTGCGTTATATCATCATCTTATAGACATAGTGACCATTTATATACAAAAATAAAAGGGTCGAATTTGGCAAATTTTTGAAAAAATCCGTGTACAGGGATTTTTGTATTTTTTTTAAATCATGAAAACCAAATAACAAATGTACAGTATTGTATTTCTTCAAGTACAAAATCAAACATATGGAATATTTCTATAACACGGAGAAACGGTAATGACAGATCATAACCAATATACTTTGAATACAGTATACCATGCTTTAATAAACATTATCTATCGACAATATGTCAACTTACCGTAATGTAAAATGTTAATTCAAAAGTGGACACCCCCTATTCAGTGGACACCTCCTATTCAGTGGACACCCCCTATTCAGTGGACACCCCTTATTCAGTGGACACCCCTTATTCAGTGGACACACCCTCTTTAGTGGACACACCCTCTTTAGTGGACACTCCTTATTCAGTGGACACCCCTTATTCAGTGGACACCCCTATTCAGTGGACACCCCTTATTCAATGGACACCCCTTATTCAATGGACACCCCCTATTCAGTGGACACCTCCTATTCAGTGGACACCCCTTATTCAGTAAACACCCCTTATTCAATGAACACCCCTTATTCAATGAACACCCCTTATTCAATGAACACCCCTTATTCAGTGAACACCCCCTATTCAGTGGACACCCCTTATTCAGTGGACACTCCCAATTCAGTGGACACCCTTTATTCAGTGGACACTCCCTATTCAGTGGACACCCCTTTTTCAGTGAACACCCCTCATTCAGTGAACACCCCTTATTCAGTGAAAACCCCTAATTCAGTGAACACCCCTCATTCAGTGAACACCCCTCATTCAGTGAACACTCCATATTCAGTGGACACCTCTTATTCAGTGGACACCCCTTATTCAGCGGACACCCCTTATTCAGCGGACATCCCTTATTCAGTGGACACTCTCTATTCAGTGGACACCCCCTATTCAGTGAACACTCCCTATTCAGTGGACACCCCTATTCAGTGGACACCCATTATTCAGTGGACACCCCCTATTCAGTGGACACCTCCTATTCAGTGGACACTCCCTATTCAGTGGACACCCCTTATTCAGTGAACACTCCATATTCAGTGGACACCCCCTATTCAGTGGACACCCCTATTCAGTGGACACCCCTATTCAGTGGACACCCATTATTCAGTTGACACCCCCTATTCAGTGGACACCTCCTATTCAGTGGACACTCCCTATTCAGTTGACACCCCTTATTCAGTGGACACCCCCTATTCAGTGGACACCTCCTATTCAGTGGACACTTTCTATTCAGTGGACACCCTCTATTCAGTGGACATCCCCTATTTAGTGGATACCTCTATTCAGTGGACACCCCCTATTCAGTGGACACCCCCTATTCAGTGGATACCCCCTATTCAGTGGATACCCCCTATTCAGTGGACACCCCAATTCAGTGGATACCCCCTATTCAGTGGACACTCTCTATTCAATGGACACTCTCTATTCAGTGGACACCCCCTATTCAGTGGACACTCCCTATTCAGTGGACACCCCTATTCAGTGGACATCTCAATTCAGTGGATACCCCCTATTCAGTGGACACTCTCTATTCACTGGACACTCTCTATTCTGTGGACACCCCTATTCAGTGGACACTCCCTATTCAGTGGACACTCCCTATTCAGTGGACACCCCTTATTCAATGAACACCCCTTATTCAATGAACACCCCTTATTCAATGAACACCCCTTATTCAGTGAACACCCCCTATTCAGTGGACACCCCTTATTCAGTGGACACTCCCAATTCAGTGGACACCCTTTATTCAGTGGACACTCCCTATTCAGTGGACACCCCTTTTTCAGTGAACACCCCTCATTCAGTGAACACCCCTTATTCAGTGAAAACCCCTCATTCAGTGAACACCCCTCATTCAGTGAACACCCCTCATTCAGTGAACACTCCATATTCAGTGGACACCTCTTATTCAGTGGACACCCCTTATTCAGCGGACACCCCTTATTCAGCGGACATCCCTTATTCAGTGGACACTCTCTATTCAGTGGACACCCCCTATTCAGTGAACACTCCCTATTCAGTGGACACCCCTATTCAGTGGACACCCATTATTCAGTGGACACCCCCTATTCAGTGGACACCTCCTATTCAGTGGACACTCCCTATTCAGTGGACACCCCTTATTCAGTGAACACTCCATATTCAGTGGACACCCCTATTCAGTGGACACCCCTATTCAGTGGACACCCATTATTCAGTTGACACCCCCTATTCAGTGGACACCTCCTATTCAGTGGACACTCCCTATTCAGTTGACACCCCTTATTCAGTGGACACCTCCTATTCAGTGGACACTTTCTATTCAGTGGACACCCTCTATTCAGTGGACATCCCCTATTTAGTGGATACCTCTATTCAGTGGATACCTCTATTCAGTGGACACCCCCTATTCAGTGGATACCCCCTATTCAGTGGATACCCCCTATTCAGTGGATACCCCCTATTCAGTGGACACCCCAATTCAGTGGATACCCCCTATTCAGTGGACACTCTCTATTCAATGGACACTCTCTATTCAGTGGACACCCCCTATTCAGTGGACACTCCCTATTCAGTGGACACCCCTATTCAGTGGACATCTCAATTCAGTGGATACCCCCTATTCAGTGGACACTCTCTATTCACTGGACACTCTCTATTCTGTGGACACCCCTATTCAGTGGACACTCCCTATTCAGTGGACACTCCCTATTCAGTGGACACCCCTTATTCAATGAACACCCCTTATTCAATGAACACCCCTTATTCAATGAACACCCCTTATTCAGTGAACACCCCCTATTCAGTGGACACCCCTTATTCAGTGGACACTCCCAATTCAGTGGACACCCTTTATTCAGTGGACACTCCCTATTCAGTGGACACCCCTTTTTCAGTGAACACCCCTCATTCAGTGAACACCCCTTATTCAGTGAAAACCCCTCATTCAGTGAACACCCCTCATTCAGTGAACACCCCTCATTCAGTGAACACTCCATATTCAGTGGACACCTCTTATTCAGTGGACACCCCTTATTCAGCGGACACCCCTTATTCAGCGGACATCCCTTATTCAGTGGACACTCTCTATTCAGTGGACACCCCCTATTCAGTGAACACTCCCTATTCAGTGGACACCCCTATTCAGTGGACACCCATTATTCAGTGGACACCCCTTATTCAGTGGACACCTCCTATTCAGTGGACACTCCCTATTCAGTGGACACCCCTTATTCAGTGAACACTCCATATTCAGTGGACACCCCCTATTCAGTGGACACCCCTATTCAGTGGACACCCCTATTCAGTGGACACCCATTATTCAGTTGACACCCCCTATTCAGTGGACACCTCCTATTCAGTGGACACTCCCTATTCAGTTGACACCCCTTATTCAGTGGACACCCCCTATTCAGTGGACACCTCCTATTCAGTGGACACTTTCTATTCAGTGGACACCCTCTATTCAGTGGACATCCCCTATTTAGTGGATACCTCTATTCAGTGGACACCCCCTATTCAGTGGACACCCCCTATTCAGTGGATACCCCCTATTCAGTGGATACCCCCTATTCAGTGGACACCCCAATTCAGTGGATACCCCCTATTCAGTGGACACTCTCTATTCAATGGACACTCTCTATTCAGTGGACACCCCCTATTCAGTGGACACTCCCTATTCAGTGGACACCCCTATTCAGTGGACATCTCAATTCAGTGGATACCCCCTATTCAGTGGACACTCTCTATTCACTGGACACTCTCTATTCTGTGGACACCCCTATTCAGTGGACACTCCCTATTCAGTGGACACTCCCTATTCAGTGGACACCCCCTATTCAGTGGACACCCCTTATTCAGTGGACACCCCCTATTCAGTGGACACCCCCTATTCAGTGGACACCCCCTATTCAGTGGACACTCCCTATTCAGTGGACACCCCTCATTCAGTGAACACTCCCTATTCAGTGGACACTCCTCATTCAGTGAAAACCCCTCATTCAGTGAACACTCCGTATTCAGTGGACACCCTCTATTCAGTTGACATCCCCTATTCAGTGGACACCTCTTATTCAGTGGACAACCATTATTCAGCGGACACCCCTTATTCAGCGGACATCCCTTATTCAGTGGACACTCCCTATTCAGTGGACACCCCCTATTCAGTGGACACTCCCTATTCAGTGGACACCCCTATTCAGTGGACACCCATTATTCAGTGGACACTCCCTATTCAGTGGAAACCCTCTATTCAGTGGACATCCCCTATTCAGTGGACACTTTCTATTCAGTGGACACCCTCTATTCAGTGGACATCCCCTATTTAGTGGATACCCCTATTCAGTGGACACCCCCTATTCAGTGGATACCCCTTATTCAGTGGACACTCTCTATTCAATGGACACTCTCTATTCAGTGGACACCCCTATTCAGTGGACACTCCCTATTCAGTGGACACTCCCTATTCAGTGGACACCCCCTATTCAGTGGACACCCCTTATTCAGTGGACACCCCTTATTCAGTGGACACCCCCTATTCAGTGGACAACTATTCAGTGGACACCTCCTATTCAGTGGACACTCCTTATTCAGCGAACACCCCTTATTCAGCGAACACCCCTTATTCAGTGGACATCCCCTATTCAGTGGACACCCCCTATTCAGTGGACACCCCCTATTCAGTGGATACCCCCTATTCAGTGGATACCCCCTATTCAGTGGATACCCGGCCGTAATAAGGCGATACATTCCTGTGAAACAAAGGTCAATATATGTTTAACCCCATTCGATTTAACCCCAACTTGATTGAACCCTATAATTTGTTCTCTTAATAGGGTTCTACTGTAACACAAAAGATAGTTGTGATGTTTCAAACAGGCTAATTTTCCCTGGACATTGCCCACCTCTGTATTTTTCCTCCTGGATACCCCCTCCCCAATTATTCAAATAAAATTCAAATTTCTCTTTGCAGATTACAGTAAGATATTTTTGGCCTACTATTATTAGTCGTTGTGTAAATATCTCTTGCTTTACTATTCAAAGACAGATTTGAATATGGGGGGATAGGTTGAAACGGTGGGTGGGCCTAGAACAGTTTCAATGTACTTATAATAATTCATTTAAAAAGAATAAACACATTACATTTAATAAATAATTTATTTTTCTGATTTACATGGAAACAATTGTCTGTACTTTTTTTTAGCTAGAAGTATTATACATTTATTGATCACCTAGTAGGAAGGAGGAACAAAGAGTGGTGCATATCACTGGATAGATTCACTATTCAGATATTGTTAAATCGTATGTAGAGCTAATATAACAATAAAATGTTAAATCCCTTAAATATGTATTTATTTTATATTATAAATCTTGTAGCATGTATCTCTAAAATAGAAATAAACCCCTGTTTTATAATATGCCTCAATGTAACAGCTCGTTGAAATATAGTAAATAATGCATGACATTATAAAATGTCATTTTTAGCATATAAATTTCATATTTGTGTATGAAGAATATACGTATAATGTTAAAGTAATTGCTACTGGACTATATGTCCAATATTCGACGGAGGGATGAGAAGTGGGAGGAGGGTGATAGGTGGGAGGAGTGGTGGGAGGAAGGTGATGGGTGGGATTAAGGTGTGAGAAGAGTGAGAGGTGGGAGAAGTGGTGATGGGTGTTATCAAGGGTATGATGAGGGGTGGTGGGAGGGATCAAGTGTGTGGGGAGGGTGAGATGTGGAGTGCGAGAGGTGGAGTGGTGGGAGGGATCAATGGTGTGAGACATTGGAGGTGGGTTGGGTCAAGAGTGTGAAAAGGGTGTGAGAAAGGATGAGAGATGTTTATATTATTAATATTAAAACTGGCATTACTTTTTATTGGTTAAAGACCTTCCTATCTCTGTTAAAATTGGAAGCAAATTTAAATATTACTATTATTTTAGTAATACAGTACTATTCAAAGATAAGTCCCATTTGAAACACCCCATTAGCAGTGTGCTCTGCAATCATATCATAAATAGTATGCCATAAATGTTTCAAACACTACAGATGATGGCTTAGTTTAATGATACACAATCACACGTCGCAATATGGTAGCCTCATCTACATTACAGGATGTACACAGTATGCTTTGTAACAAGATACTGCTCTTCTCTAAATAAATTAATTTAAATATTGTCAGTTGAATTTAGGCTAATTATCAGTGAATAAATATTAAGCAATCAACTTAGACCATTAAAATGTTCTTATATTTTTCTTTAATGACACATTTACTATTGTTCATAACTGATATTGTTACATTTTCATTAGATACTGTTTATGCAAAATGGTGTCAAATGTTGTAATGTCCCATAAATTTACATGAATAGGATCACATAGTGATAGCAAAGATAGACATATATTTAGTTTTCATGATTGTTAAATTCGTTATGATTTCTTTCCCATTCATTTTGAGTTAAAATATTAGTTAAATCATTATTATCCAACTTTTTTACGGACCATGCGACTGCTAAAAAGTTCAGCTTCCAAATAAATTATTATTATTATTGTACCAGCATTTTTGTCATGCCATGTGATTATGCTGAATTAAAGCTGGTCAGTCAGAAGGAGATTCGTTCAAACAGTTCTTATTTGCCTACACTATCAAAATAGTTGACAAAAAAATGTATTGTGCCCAAATATGGTAGCGATTTGCCCAAAAATGGTAGTGATATGAACTCACCATGGCCATATATGGGCACATCACATTTTTTTTCATATAAAGTTTGGTAGTGTAGACAGAGCTTTAGATTATCGGCACGATAGTCCAGAAATGTATTTCAAATGTAATCCTAAATTAGCTAACCGCTAATAATGTTATAATGGAATCAACCAGCATGGGAATGTGCCTACCCATCCCACAATCCACCCCTTAAGCTTGGTTCCCACTAGAACGTAACGCAAGGACGTAAACGCAACGCAAGCATTTTAACCAATGACAAGCGAAGTTTATAGACAGTTAGCAATCACAAGCGAATAAGCCATCGCTTGTGATAGGTCAATTGGGAACCACGCTTAATGAATCCGGTAAACATCCTTCTTTGTAATAAATAAATATGTATTAAACATTAAATATTTAAATAATTAATTAATTAGTAACTTGTTTGTCTATTTGCACTTATACTATTGGTCCTGATCCTCTAGGCTCTATAACAATGCTATCAGTTCAGAAGATAATGATTACTATAATATATCAACTATAACTATAAAGGTTAATTCTTAACAACATAATTTACAGTACATGTGTTATCTTAAAATAGATAAAATATAACAATCATATTATAACCATATTTTCATTGCATTCAGAATAAATTTGGTATTTTTTTCTACTACTAATACTATACACCCGTTTATTTTTGCACCTTCAATTTTCGTGAATTTGGAAAAAAAGTATTTCTGAATTTTTTTTCCTTTGTGATAAAAAATCAGTTTATTTATTATCTACTATAAAAGTTCTGTGTTTTTAGCATTTTGTAGATTGAATGAATTTGGTATGAACATTTTTATCCTTTTCTTTTGATCACATCATTTTAAATAAAGTGGACTGGTTCCAGTAAATATAGTTTTAAAATACTTTCCAAAAATGGAAGGCTTTTTAAAATAAGTGGTTTACTTTAAAAAATGTAAATTTAAGTGAATAACTTTATTAAAAATGCAAAATGGCATTTCAAATTCTGATCTTATTAATCTTCAGTTTCATGTTTTTGGATAACAAATACATCTTTAACATTTGAATATTTAGGTCGGTTCCTAGAAAATAACTGGTTAATGATATAGCGTGAATAAATACAGTAGGACCCTCTTTGGGACACCCCTATTCAGGGGACATCCCTATTCAGGGGACACCCCTATTCAGGGGACACCCCTATTCAGGGGACATCCCTATTCAGGGGACACCCCTATTCAGGGGACATCCCTATTCAGGGGACACCCCTATTCAGGGGACATCCCTATTCAGGGGACACCCCTATTCAGAAGACAACCGTTAAGGGGATACCTTGTTTGGTCTTGAAAGTCATTTCATTTATTTATTCGACATCACAAATGTCCTGGGACCCCAAAAGCAACAAAGTCACCAAATATATCTGGGGCCCCTTTTATAGAGGTTCTACCTTATACAGTACAGTATATTTGCATTATCTACAGTACTGTACTGTACCAAATCTAATTTTTCTGTTATATCAATTACAATTATTTAATTTAAATACAAATAAATATATTAAAATATTATATATAAACTTTCAATACATAATATTATTTACTCATAAAAAAAATGTTCCATTATAAATTATTTACAACTAGCAATATTAAAAATTATATAAATATAATTGGATATTTAAATTACATTTCATAAATATTTATTGTTCATAATTAATATACTAGATTATTATACAACATATTTGTCATTTAATTACCATATTAGGTAAAAGGCCACTAGTGCCAAGAAAATAACTGTTTTAAAGAGCAAGTGATAAACAAATTTAATTAATAATTATGTATTTATTATACAGACTTACTTACTCATAGATTTATTTATTTTTAGTAGCTCCAATTTTGCCCGACATATACATAATAATAATCTTTGCAAACAAATAATTTTAATTAACTGTAAATTAATCTTTCATTATAAATTAGAAGCATTGAAATGTGAAACCTGCATTTCACAAAGTATGATAAATCGGAATGAAACGACCCACCGCCCCAAGTTTCCATATCATTTTCAAAATAAAATTTACTTTTCTTTGAGCTAATGATGATTTCCAATTTTGATTCTATAATTTATTTAAATCTATTTATAATTATATAATACCTCCCATGATAAAATATCAATTAATTCACTGAATATAAGATCAAAAGTGAACTTAAACCTGGATTATTTGTTAATAATGTCATTAAAAGAGAATAAAAATAGCACTGAAGGCCAAACAATTGTGTCATATAATATAGATATCATTATGTCCAAACTGGTGGTATAAATTCATAATTAGCTATTAGGCTCATGCATGTGTAATATTCTATTTTTAAGAGAATTTTACAGCCCGCATTTATTTTGTTTAGTTGCCTCAACATGTATAGTACATACAAGTTATTTTTAATTTGTATAATATATTATTACAATTTATAGTAATTAGTATTTATAGGTTTTGAGAAAATTCAAAATATTAGAGGAGAAATATAGGTATTAAATATTTACCATACCATTTTGCAATGAATATTTATTTTACTTTTAAAAGAGAAATTCTGTTTTTTTAGATGGATTATCTCTCTCACTCTTATTATGGATTATAACATTTGTATTATACTAGTACGTCACACTTTAGGTCGTGGCGTAGCAAGTTTGCAAAACAAAGTTTCAGTAGAGCATGTATTGTAACATGGGGGGCTGCGCAGCCCTCTACACAGCCTACAAGTACAACGCAAACTGGATAAGGAGAGTTGTGATAGATCCTGTAACTACCACAATTTCCATACCCCATACCGTCAGGTAGGGGTTTCCTGATATTTTGAGCTTCCCTTCTAATGCTCACTACAGTACTTGGCTCTTTTCGTTTAATTAATAGCGAAAAATGTTTTGGAAAGCACCTGGTATCCTTAGTGGGATGGTTGGATGTACTGTATCTTAAAAATGATATGGTTTGGCAAAGCCTTTTTATAAAGTCTCTCAATGCTTAAATTTTCAAACTTGGGACTTCTACAATTCTTCAGTTATATTACTATAAGAAGTGAAACAACAGCACATGGGTTATCAGCAACCAGTAATTGCCATCTTCGGATAGTTGAATTGAAACTTTTTAAATACAGTAGGCCTATTTGTATCATTATGGTTTCATAGGGTATTTTTAAAGGTTAATATGCGACATGAAAAAAAAAAAAACTATTATCACAAAATTTAGGATTTTGTATCGTTGGATCAAAGACTTGTTTAAATACCTGTATTAAATTATGCCTTTAAAATTGGAATGCCATTATACTGTATTGCAGTCTCTCTCTATTCTACATCATAGATTTCACTAACAAACTATCAATAAGTTACAAAATATATTGTTACATCATTACAGTACAACACACATACAAGAAAATATTGTGTGATACGAATATCTTTACACTATTTTGGTAGACCATGCTTATTTCTACAGTATCCTCGTACAGTAGGTGAAATGCGTGTTGTATTTTCTCAACATGGACAGGGTCCGTCAGAATCTCGTTCAAATTCGTAATGCGGGTTATCCGCCATTCGTACAATCCTAGTTTTATGAGCATCTGTAGCCGGCGTTGATAATGACATCATTGGTCTATGCATTTTAAGTTTATATGCCAGAGTCGTAAATATCGCTTTGATATTGTCCGATTCCACTGAATCTAAAGCGGATGTTTCAAACAACGGCATATTGTTTGCATCCGCAAATTTCTGCGCCATACCGGTTGTGATTAAAACGTTATCTACCATATCGCATTTGTTTCCAACTAGAACACGTGGTATATCCGGAGCGAGGGAGTGTCTGTCGCATTCGTCGATCCACATGGGTAAACTTTCAAAAGTACTTAATTTAGTCATATCGTAAACAAACACAACTGCGTGAACGTTGCGGTAATAATGTTGCACCATACTTTTACGAAACCGCTCCTGCCCAGCTGTGTCCCATAGTTGTAACTGTGAATTCAAAAGAACAAAAATAAGTATAGCTATAGTATTTGATTAGCAAAGCCATCAGTGATCAGAGGGAACTTATAATGGGGATACTTTCATGAAAAGAGATAATACTGTATATAGATTTTTATACTAATGGCCAACCTCTGAGAGACACCCTTATTAACGCCCGTATTCTTAAACCGGACTTTAGTCGTAGTTCGAAGTTCGACTTGAAAAAGTCGTAGTTCGAGCTATTACTTCAAATTCGATTAAAAAACGAAGTAGTCGAAGTTTGCAGTTCGACTTAATGAAGTCGAGCTTTTAGTCGAGTTGCACACGTCTGGGTAACAAAGGCTATACATTGGCCAATGACAAGAGAGTATTTGAGGAGCAGACGAAATTTTGCGCATTGATATCACTTTCCATTTTCTTACAACACTTTTTACACATCAGGACTATATACATGAAAAATAATTTTAATCGTTAATTATTAGAACAAGTAGTATTAATTTAACAGTGAAGTATATTTGATTAACAACAAACAAAATCTTCAAAATATATTTAGGAACCATGGCGGTACGGTAACTTATATATTTTCTAGGCCCCCAACAAAGTATGATCGCGAAGAACCACGCACTTCATAGCGTGACAAGAAAGCGCTAGGCCCCCTAAACATTCCATCGCGTGGTGAATTTCTGCATCTGCCATTGTCGCTATGGCATGACGTAGTTCAAGTCGGACTTGCGCGAAGAAAATAATGTAATTTGTATACGGTTGTAAATAAAGATGATTTTTATTATTATAACTTATACCAATGTATATTTAATTAAGCTAATATAAAAATAGATACTTCATTCTTCAATACTGGCCAATATAACAACTCAATGACTGTTAAGTTTTTCATAAACATCGTTTAAAAACCATTTAGTCGACCATTTAGCATGCCCCCTCCAGGACTAAAAAAATCGATCAAAATCCGTCTCGATTTAGTCGAGGTTGGCCTGAATTAGTCGGCGATATAGTTGAAGTTCGGTTTATGAATTAAAATGACGTCATTTTTAAAGTTTTAGCTCGAACTACGACTAAAGTCCAGTTTAAGAATACGGGCGTAAGGGTCATGAAGCTGTTCCCCTTAACAGAGGTTGTAACCTTAAACTTAAATTTCTTTTACAAACAATTAAAATTTAACTATTTAGTATGCTAGGCTATAAAAGTTATAATATAAAAGGTAGAATATAAAAGCACCGTGTGGGTGGGGTGCATGTGTGTGCTATAGAAGGAGTGCCGTCTAAATACAATGGGAGAGTAAATATTCACCATGGTATTTTCTGTGTACAGGTAGATGAGCAGTAAAAGGTGAATTAAGTTCTTTACAAAAAATTGTTTTAGAAGCATTAAAGATACAAATTATATTGTAGCTTGAAAAAATGAATATTCCTTCCAATTTTTTAAGTTTATTTTCTTCTTTTCAGTAGACTAGAAAATATGTATAGAATACAATGCCGATGTTGTCACTTGTATAGGTGTGTCTCTCAAACAAGGACTATATTTCATACTAGGGTATTTGTGGTCTAATAATTGTAGTATCTTTAAATCACATTAATTGAAAGGATTAGGTCATTGGATCCACCGGCAATGTTTAGTATACTGTTATACACTGTATAGCTAAGAGCCTGCTCAGACTAATCTACTGTATGTGTTTGTATCATTCACAGCATACAAATGTTTGTGTCTGAACTAGACTGTAGTATATGACCTACTGTATTATAGTAACACTGTGAACCAGTGGCATAATGTAGAGGTCTGAGGCAGCTGGTTTACAGTGTCATTATAGTTGATGATACTACAGTCTAGTTCAGACACAAACATTTGTATGCTGTCTGTGTTTTTAGCCTTTTTCGACATATTTGAATGCCCGTTTTTTCCTCTGGTTTTAGCCAGTGAGCACTCATAGTTAAAAATGATGTGAAAATTGAACACATCGATGACGAAATCAAGCATCTTGACCTTCTGCTGTTAAAGACTAACCAATCAAAATTACTGTACACCTAAGACTATAAGTGCAGGTAGCCTTCTTCTAAAATTCCTAGTTCATACTGTAGTATTTATCGGCAGAATTGTTGATTTTAGTAAACATCGACACTACAAAGTGAGACAAATTTATGATTTGATGAATTAACACAATGACTCGATGAATTCAGGCTAAACCATAATCAATATGAATAATAGATTGGATTAAGTCGCCAGAAAAGGTTACTCTGGGTATATTAGCAATGGCTCAGTACACGTTATTAGATATGTTAAAGTCATCGATCATTGCGGCATGATAGGGTAATATTCCTAAATGCCATCATTAACATTAATATACTGGTCATGCACCACGGCAATACTATGATTACTTTCCACTAGGTACCATTATGCTCAATTTCTAAAAAAATTACTGTAGACTTTCATACGCATCCGACAGCGAGCACAAACTTGCCAATTACAGGATGGATAAACTATTTTATATTTTACCGTGCTTATAAACTAAGTCTCATCTGAGGCTTAGGTAGTGGAGTTGAAAGAGTCGCGAGTTACAACCTTGTCACTAGGTCAGGATTGAACCTCAAACCTTTGGATTGGAAGGCAAGCATGTTAACCACCAAGTTACAGCTCCACTACTGAGACATGCAGTGTTCTCCCGAAGCAGGTTTTGCTGGACTAAATTGGTTCCAACCACCGGTATTACAAATAGTGTAAGAAAATTATACAAAAAAACTACTAGCGGCAGGTTAGGCCGAGCCATTAAAAACATAGACCAACCCACTAGCAAATGAAGGCTATTTTTGCCCGGACATGATTTCTATATTGAGAACACTGAACATGTTATACTCTATCTTGTGTCAGCTTAACCTCACTTGTTTTCAGTGTTTGCAGTGTTGTATGGATTAAAACTACTAACAATTTGGTGGTCACGTAATAAATTATTATTATTATCTACAAGCAAGTTTTTAAAATATAACTTAATTACTGTATGTGTAATAATACATTGAAGCTATAATATAACAAGAAATATTTCTTACAAAAAAACGCCGCTCATCTCACGATAACTACTGTCTACATGCATCTTATTATCTTATTATTACTGTATTATCTCAGCAAATATTTTCATAGACTGTCTTGCCCAGTCCGAGTTTCGAAACACATTTTTTCACAACCGTAGTAAACTTACCGCATGGTAACTGTTTCTTAATGTTTCCGTTTGCTTGAATATATAACTGCCTATAGGAGCGGCGCAAAAATATAATTAAGTAAACTATGACCCAGTTTCATAATATTATGATAATTGAGGTAATTCACTTGTAGTAATAAATAATTCATAATTAAGAAGAAAACCAAAAGGTTTTTTAGCTCCATTTTTTAATGTAAACAGACTACTGTAATAAATTACTGAATCATGAATGCAATAAGTACCTATATAATGGACGACATCATTCATTCACCTAATAATTGATAACGCAGCTTTAATTTATACTCATCTCTGGTGATTGACCTAAAGCATTAAATGCGCTTCAAACAAAAATATCTAGAATGCTAAATTGTAATTGCGGAATGTTTGTGGTGGTGCATATGACTATGCTTTTACTGTATTTTATTATTTATTTTCATACAGTATAGACTTACTGTATCCATAATATTGATTAATCCATTTATAAGTTGTTTTTTTATTTTTTATTTAATGTTGTAGTCTTTTTTGTGGCCAAATGTACCCAGTATTGTGAAAAGCGTTGTGTGAATGATTTGTTTATCCACGCTATATAAAAATTAATATAGATGATGTTTGTATATTATTTGTTGTACTACTATTCCTGTTTTCCTAAAATGTTCATTTTCCTATTTTTTAAAGATAGAGGCTAGACATATATAAATAAATATGTGGATTTGGATTTAAAAACTAGCTTCAGTTTATAATACAGTCCCAAAATCTCATTAAATAATAAAATTAATATTTTCTTCACTGGCATGGCATGCTTTTTGAAAATCGATTTTATGGCAAAGAGAAAACCTAGGTGTTGCAAAGGATCAGTATATACAACAGTAACGTACAGCTTAGTACTGTACTGTAGTCCTTCAACTGAGAGAGAGCATTAAAAACCTGCCAAATTATCTATTATCACTCATAAACAGCATTAACGTACACCTTTGCTGATGTCTATATTTTTGCTTTTAATTTAGTTATTAACTAAGTGGTAAGATAGAGTTATTCAGATGGTCAGATAATAAAGACGTCACAATTGTGTATTGGCTATTAATTTGCTGTATGTCAATTAACACAAAACATGCCGCGCATTGAGACAAGAAGATGAAATGAATTTCTAGACATCCTACAATTCAAAAATTTCCAAATGCTAGATATACTTTATAGAAAGATTATCTGAACCGCTCCGGGTAGGGTTGAGGCTGCCCTACGGAGGGTATTTACGCTTATGAAATATAAAATAAAGATTTACAACACTGCATGTTATAGTTAGAATGTAAAGTACAGTATATTAATTATTATTGATAATTCTTAAAAGAAACTATATAATTATACTGTATATTCACAATATTACAATTATTCACAAACATATTTTATAACTAAAATGTTTTTAAGAATAATATTCAGTGACATGAATTTTCAATCTTAATGTTATTTTATCCAGAGGCAATGTATCTAAATTATGTTTTGCTGAGACATGACATCACAAGCCAATATTGCCGTCTACAGCTTGCCAATAATTAAGCGTGAAATATTGCTAATTATTGTTGCCTTGCGTGTGTGTGTTTATATGATACTCTTTTATTACAGTTTCAGAGTGGTTACCGCATGGCTTGACATCTACTGTATTTTTATTATTTATCAATATTTGTGTTCAATTTTATAGTAATTATAGTACAGACAGTATATGGCCTGTTTCTAGCACATAGTAATGCTGAATAGCTCATCAGGGCTAGAAATTTTTAAATCCAATAGTAATCTTTGTAAACATATTAGAAAAAAGAGCAACCTAGTTAAGCACATTGTTTTTACAGTCCTACAGATTTTCATTTATTTATTGGAATAAAAAAATTCTCGCCATGATGTTCAGTAGTTTTCTGTAGTGTTTTAACTTTGCATACTAGAGTTTTACTTAATATGTTAAAGCTTTACGAACTACTAAGTCAGGGTCCTACCCACAGTACCTACTTGGCACACATGGTACTACTGTATTATAGTACTGAAACGATTATAGTAATCCTACTTTAGTAACAACAGTATGATAGATATTGAAAAGTAATACTTTGTTTCAAAAGCGCTCTCAAGCGGACTTGAACAGTAAAGGACGACAACTTAAAAGTACTCAACATTAAATATTCAAGTGCGTACTTAAGTATAAAATTACATGCATGAATTTCATGAAAATGATGTCGAAAAATTAAATATGTGTAAAAAAGTATAATTTCCAAAATGTACTATTATAATTTTTGAAAATGTTTATTTAAATTCTATATTAATATAGGTAATATAATAGTCAAATATTAGTTTTTATTATTAAATTATCAAGTTACTTCAGCTAATCTATACATTGCATGAATACTTTGTAGGCCATCATTCCAATTTGCATCGACCGACGACGATGACCAAGCTAGGGAGTGGGCTACTTTTTGAACATTTTTGGTGGATTTTGGGACCAACAACGCCTCCATGCCTATCTAGGTCATTGCAAATTGAAAGCTGTATATCATTGATGTTAAAAATAAACTTTACACTAAAAAAAGAATCATAAAATATTAAATCTGATAATACATTACTATTTTTAACTGGTGCCATTGCTTCTACGAAAACAGATAAAAAGTAATCGCATTAAACCTATGGAACTATCTACATGTAGGATTAGGAGAGTATGAGATTGTAATCTATGATGTGGTATGATGGCAATAAAAATAGACACTGACAGATTGTAAATTTCTAAAGACCATGTATCTTTTATCTAGTGCTACAGTATTCAAATTTAATCACGTCATTGTAGACAACAAATATACAGTAACATACAGTATTATGAAAATAATAATTTTTTATGTGATGTGATAATGGAAGTCTGTCAAACAGCGCCCTATAATGGGCGGTGGCCTACCTACCCTTGAGCACTTAAGGGGCCTTCCAATGCTCGAGCTGTCCCGGGGCCACTGAAGCTCTGGGTCCCTGGGTTTAAATAAATCAGTAATTGGTTCTTCAGTTCTGTTTTAATGACTATCGAGTATTTGAAATTGAAAAAGCAGCGCCAAAAACAAACTATTGTACACAGTTCAGGTTCACATTCCACAGTTTATCGTAATAATCGTGTATTATACTTCTTTAGACAATCACACGTCTTTTTGATCACTGTGTGTATTCAACCAAATCAAGGCTTGTCTACCCATTATCTTTAACAGACGGAATCATCATTGTATTGTAACATTTCAGTAGCACTGTACAATTCACATGAGTTAAGTACTGTAGAATCTCTATTATGGCTTGGACGACGCAGCACAAAGACGTGAACGCAATGCAAGATTCCGTGCTTGCGTTGCGTCTCTAGTGGGAACCAAGCCATTTGGAGACATCTTTGGTACCCAACAAAAAGAATGTCCACAACATTGCATTGCCTACCACGATGAGCACACTACGAGAAATTCCCTATATTTAAAGTACAGTATACCCAGTTCTTTAGAAACAGAGTTATATCATCATTTACAAAAACAACAAGGATATAAATCTAGTGTCTATTCAAGTACAATTTCTACCAGTATATTTTCAATGAGAAATGTACTCTGTACTTTACTGTACACCTACAATAAGAGTATTGTCCTCACTTGTACTAATAGTATACAGTAGATACAATTATAACAGATTTGGAAAAATACAACAAAAACATTTATTTTATAATTAATATATTTTTTCTGTAGCAAACATGATATTACGGATGATACCCCAATCAAACAAACAATGAAGGAAACTAACAGGAAAGTGAAACGACCCGTAGGAAGACCAAGAAATAACTGGATGAATCAAATAAAGAAAGACTTACATTACAAGGACAAGTACCGTATATTTCGGTGTATAAGTCGCACTTTTGACACGCAAATTTGACCTCTAAATTAAGGGTGCGTCTTATACACCGAACATAAATGCCTCACCACCACACAGAGTGTACATATCGTCACCTCGTTGGCTAGCCTGAGTAGGCTAGGCCTAGCTACAATGTACTAACGTAACGGCAACCTGCTTCTGCCTAGTTTTCAAGGCATTTTAGCGTGATGTTATACTAAATATGATGAAAAGATTTGTTTATTATGGAGCTGTTTTAGGCGCTCCGATAAAATTTCATTTGTAAACGTTTACGATTGGAATAGGCCTAGGCTAGGCCTAGTATTTATTTATAGTTATACGCACGATCGCCGACCGCCGTACCCCCAGCGAAAGCCCTTCTTGGCGGCCACATGTTGTACGGTATTCGATTAGTATATTCACCAGGTGATTATAGCATGGACCTAGCGTACACACTTCTCGGATACATAGATACTAATCGAATACGATGGTCCGTGAAAACGTGCGCCCTCTCGAAATGATCGAGCGAGGCTAGCCCACCACACACGTGCGTGTTACGCACACGGTCATGCACTCGATGTTGCGGCGGGTGCGAAACTCATGAATAACAAGTTAGAAACAACTTGTTGAGGCTCGGCGCGGCCGAGCCTACTGTAGGTAAGAAAAAACCTAAATAAAGGACGCCGTTGTAGATATAACAAAATATATTATTACAATAATATTGATTACAATTTAAAAAAAACATTTTTTTGATGAAATATAAGGTGCGTCTTATACATCGACGATATAAAAAATACCGACATTTTACTCTCAGTTAGGGGGTGCGTCTTATACACAGGTGCGACTTATACACCGAAATATACGGTAGACACTAACACAATAACAAACCATCCTGCCATAAACAGAAAAAAAATGGAAACAAATTGTGGAAAGCGTAATGTCGGAAGACGGAAAACGTTAACAACAACAACAAACATTACATACATTCCATTATTGAGAAATAATTTGTTTTATTAGAATTTGTAATTAATTTGCTATAACAGCCTCAACATCGAATTTGTTGTGATCAACACTGTTATTTTTTTTCAAGAATTCTTTAACTAAAATTGCTATTCATGTTGTGTCAAGCATTAAACAAACGGCGGCACTAATTAGAATAAGTCCAGCACTGTCAGAACATTTAAGATAAACACTGTCAATACAGCATTGTGTAAATACCTACTGAACTGTAGGTTACCATTCAACATGGAGCATCAGTATTTGGTTTTTTAACGATGGCGATTTATTTGAATTAGCTCCTTAAACTACTGATTATAACATTCAGTTATTTCTCCTTTTTACTCTGTATTTCACTATTTGGTGTTTCTGAAATTAACTCTTAACTCTCTCCCGGCCTCCGTGTTTTTCACATTTTCTCCCGGCGACTGAATTTTAAATTTTTTTCGGCTATAAAATACTACAAAAAAGATCAAATACCGATTAACATTTAAATCCCTGCAAAAACATCTGCAGACGGTCATGATGATTCCACTCATATACTTCACCAGAGTTAGACGATGCGATCATCATCTGGTCTTGATGATAATAGAGAGCATTAGTGATGCTCTCAAAACCTATACTACACTGCAGTACGTCAATGGCGTGCGTTACCAGTAACTGTGTATGAAAGGACTCTGGTCCATGCCGGTATTTTACAAGGCAGATTTTAATATATAAGTACATAAATAAACACAACAAACATTGACACAAAAATCTTTTTACTTTAAAGTTTATATTAAAATATTAAATAATTTTTTTTAAAAACATGTTTACCTTAAGAGATTCACCATCAACATCAATAGTTTTTTCTCTAAAATCAACTCCTATAGTAGCCTCAGTTTTTTCTGGAAATTTTCCACCACAAAAGCGAAAAGTAAGACATGTTTTGCCAACATTAGAATCTCCTATCACTATAATCTTAAAGATACGTTTTTGTTTATCTGTTTCGTCATAAGGATTCTCAAACGTCGTTTCACCGCTGGTGGTGTCGCCGTTTTTATCACCCATCCTTTGGCCTAGTGTTTTTCAAATGACACTGCCAAACGCTTACAAATAAATAACTCCTGTATATTGTTTATACTTTCCTGGTTATTTTAAATCATTTACCGTGGTAGTAAAATGAATATAGACAACAATCTGTTGCGTTTCAAATATAAATCTCCACCCTAAATTTAGCCATCACGATGTTACAGTTTCGTTTTTTTAATGAAACACCCACCCTCGTCCAATGAAATGTTGGAATTAAATTTTTTAAAACTTCAAAATATTAAATAAAACGATATTTCTATACCTATTTGTAAAAATAATAAGCAAATTGAGAATTAAATAGTCTAGTTAATTGGGAGTATATTTAATAATATAAAATATCGACATAAAAAATTAAATGTTTTAGAGATTCAAAGAATCAGAGCAGACGACAAATCTTTCTGCGATTTCGCGATTATAAAAATAAAATGAAACACGGCGGTCGGTAAAGAGCATTCCCTATTTAAATATACGTCTTTTTCATATATGAACTCTTTCACTTTTTATTTCCTTAGATTTAAGATTTTCCAACATTTTGAATGGTATGGGTAGAAAAACAAAATCTACACTTATTCTTCCATTATTACAACACTCAACAGTATTTATAATTTTGTACTAAAAAAACCAGGTCAACGAAAATACTATATCTCTTGGTGGCGCTATTAATAAAACTTGTTTGCAATCGATAACAAAAGTTTTCGGCATATTATTTATTAAATCAAATCAATTTTCCATAGAGATTTTATAGCCGGCTATTAATTCTCTTGAAAATAAAAGTTACTGAAAAGAAACCTTCACGATGCGACAAAAGAATGCACTGTAAACATTGAGCGCATTGGCTGACCTTTGGTGTGACTTTCTTCGCGTAATACACGCACCTTCCACGTGAACGCGTCACGCCCATCCGATACTCATTTCCGGTACGCATTTCCTGTACGCTTGCGAATAAAAAAATAGAAACTAGGATTTTCAGTACGTTTGGTTCTAATGTGTACATTTTCCTTATACAGTATTATTATACCGCAAATAAAATGCAAAAATATATATCATATCAGGTGTTTCTTTTTCTATTTCCAGACCCGAAACACATGAAATTTCAAACATGATAATAAGCGCAGGTTTCACTCTATTGAATCAGTTTAAAAACTAATAATATAAAAATAGCATACATTAAATGGCATGATCACATAACCAAGTGCATTCAAAAAGCCCAACAACGCCTTTAACTTTTTGCATAACCCTATATTAAAACCTAAGTTATGTTTCAAGTCAGTCTTTGAAAGTGTCTGTGTCTGTTTTGTGGTTCACAGGGGCCACAAGTAAAGATAAGTCAGATCTACAAAAGTATGCATCACATACCATTGGAATTGAGCAGAGTTCTATTGAATCCGTTTTTGAAAATCAATTAAGAAAACATTCTATATTGCAAGATTCTTTTCATCCTATGTATAATGTATTTGAGGTAGACGTTACCAATCTATCATCTCTCGTAAAAATAGGTTTTCGTAACAGCTTTTATCCATCTGTCATTCGGGCACTGAAGCGGCTCGTCAGTATACTGTACGAGCGTGATGTGACACTTTGTAATTGTTTTTTAAATTTTTATTTATCTGTTTTTGTATATCTGAGAGACTCCTTAAAAAATAAGGCGTTTGACCAAAACTTTTATTAAAAAAGTTCTATAATTTTGAACACAATCAACTGAAAAATGAATGTACGCATAAGAAAGACATTTCATTTATTCAAATCTAGCAATCTAAACACACAGATGTGATCACATTATATATATATATATATATCATGTATTTTATTATTACAGTATATATTAAATCTGCTATAGTATTATAGTAAATCGATAGATAAATTATAAACTGCATATAACAAATATTACAGCAGAACCTCTATTAAGGGGACAATGTTGGGACCAACCAAGTATCCCCTTAATAGTGGTGTCACCTGAATACTGATTGGCCATATATTGGCTCTTTTTTTCATGGGAAAGTGTTCCCTCAATAGAGAATGAGAGGTTCTACTGTATTGAACATTTTATACATGTTTGCCATTCATAAATTTGATTAACAATGACAAATAAATTTAGTTATACATATAAAATTATAATCCTTCACACTGTACTATTTGATTTTTTTTTTGGAATGTTAACATTATATTTCAGACTTTGCAAGATCATCATCATCTTTAGTCATATTTTCCTGACTGTGACCCAACATTTATGGCAGTAAAATCTTCTATGAGATCATACACTGAAAATGGAGCAAATCTGAAAAAAAAAATAAACACCAAATTATACAATATAAAATATCAGTTTTATTATTTTAAGAAGTTAAGTAGAGATGTTAGATAATTTAATATTTATTGACGATTAAATCGAATTTATGATTTGCCACGAATAGAGGTGGTTTTCACATATTGTTTTACATTATATAAACATATACACGTCGTAGTGATGTATCGTTACATGTACTGTACTATTTCAATCGACTAGGGCGGTGATAGTTTCAACAAAGTATTACATCGCAATGTTTTACTGTGTTTAGTGGTATATTATTTGTAAAACATGAAAACAATTAATATTTCGTTACTACATTGATAAAGAATATATTTAAAAATAGATGTTAAACAGTATGCAAAAGACTTTTTTTTTTTTGAATATCAATTGAAACAATTCTAAAAAAATATATTTTAAATCAACACCCTATCTCCCACACTTTTTCAATCCCCAAAATATACACTGAATAGCAGGTTGTGTATTTTATTGGAAATATAAAGTGACTACAGTAGAACAGCTACTCTGGGACACCCCTAGCCAAGGGCAAGTCGTTTACACACCAACCCTTGAGAATTTTTAAATGTATACTAAAACCTACGCTTTGAACATTATCCTGATGTTGTGCTTGCTTGGAATGACAATTTCCCGCTTGTTTCTCAGCACACCATCAACAATTGTTGATACAGCATCATCTTGTTTTAATATTGAATCAGTCCTGTAAAAAAAAGAAAATTTAACTTTCTATTAACAAGAACAAAATACAGAATACATGAATTCAAACATGTATGTTCTAAAAGAAGAATCTGAAATGATTTTAACTCAGGATCATGAGAATGCTAGGCAAGGACCATAACAACGACATAAAAATGTTAATTGATTATTTACTAACTTAAAAGATAAGTTTGTGAACATCCCTGTATCGATGAAAAATGGGCAAACAAGCGTTGTTTTAACTCCTGCCCTTCCAAGTACTCGGAGCTCTGAATGCAGACTTTCTCCGAGCCCGACTGCTGCATACTTAGATGCACAGTAATCACTCATGCGTGGAGTACCAAACTTTCCAGCTTGTGAAGCAATTGTGACAATGTGGCCTTCGTTGCGTTTAATCATATCGGGGAGGAATGCCTTCAGAATCTGGAAAATAAATATGAATTAATAATTAGATTGGTTCAAATCATACATAATCATAAAATTGCATTATATTGCAACCCACAGTGTCAGTGAGATCCTGGAAAGATGTACCATCGTCCTTAGTTACTATGTTTCTTAACTACCTTACGACTTACCCAAAAATGCGAAATGGCATTCACTTCAAACGTCCTAACAATCTGAGAATCAGTCAGGTTGCAAATTTCTTCACCCGAAATCACCCCTGCATTGTTGAAAAGGATATCAACAGTGCCGACTTTATCCTGGACAGATTTTGCAGTTTCGTAAACCACGTCTTTTTTCCGAACATCCACCGTGAATGTATATGCTTCAGTCCCCAACTCTCTCACTTGTTTGGCTGTCTCTTCGTTGCCTTCCGTGTTGACGTCCCATAGCACCAATGTAGAACCTAGCCTGGCAAAATGAAGGGCAAACGACCTGCCTAAACCGTGCCCAGCGCCGGTGATGAGCACAACCTTACCGCTTACATCTTTCTTCGGATACGGTACAAATAAATGATAAAAATCTACTGCCAAGGCTGCAATAATTTTGAGTGTTAACAGCAGTACTTCTAATACAATGAACATGATGTACAATCATACGTTTTTTATTACTAATCTTTATACTATGCCCAACACCTACCTCTAGGCCTAATGTGTGTTTATAATTGAATACCCTGGACACCGCCGCCGTACCCTTTTATACATCAGAGGGTGGAACATCAACAAGCGTAACATTGACCTTCGTCCTGTGCTTTCTTGTATGTACTTCATCCAATCAGCGTGTTTAAAACATTGATTAAGAATCATTGAATAAATTTAACTTTTTTAAGTACATGTTGCATAAAAGATAATAGATGTAGCAATGTACTATCGGTCTGAGCAAATTTGGCATCCTTATATTTTGGAAATATCTAGGTTAAATGACCTTGAAAGTTAGCATGAAGGACACTTTCATATATGTGCGCTTTATAAATCTTAATATATCTTATGAGGCAATACATGTCCTTATAAATTTCAATATCACCCATGGCAAGCAGGAGATACATGTTCCCTAAATAGGTTAACTTGCTCTGAATGACGTTCTGAAAGAGTAAGTTAAAATGTAAAATATTCTGTTTGCTTTTCATATATATACAGTATATTCATATTCTAGGAACAAAAAACAAAAATGTATGTAGGCCTACAGAGCATATAAAATGTGATCTGTAAACTTTGCTATTTTCCGATTGGCGTGGTAAACTAAAAATGTCATCATTTGTTTGATAAAAAAAGAGATAAAACGTTTTGAAAGAATAACATAGAAGTATCAAGTCTGTAATAAATAAAATAAACACACAACAATAAATCCCAATTCCAAAATTTTTTATTTGAATTATTTCCGACATGTGTACACATATACAATGAATATTACCAAAAAGATTACTTTAAAACACTTTTAAAAAGATTGTTGTTTTTCAAATGGTATAAAATGTTTAAAATATTCGTTAAAATGGTAAAATGAAAACAATGAAAATGTGCATTAGTTTGCTGGACCTGACCAAGTTGAGCTACATCTACAAATTCAGTAAAAATAAATTTTAAAAATAAAACTTTTTTCAATTATTATACTGTAAACTGTTAAAAATGAACTCCCAAATTAATCGGTCAACTTAAATAATGCATGAAAATAGTTTTTTTTTCTTCGTTTTGAAAAATATAAGTGTAATTTAGCATTGGTCCTGTTAATGTAAAAAAACATCTATACAATATACTAAAACAATTCAGTTCTTGGTGCATAAATAACATATAGCTGAACTAAAATAATATAAAACATTATTATGCATTTTTTGCATATCAATAAATGAATAATTTACAATGAAATGTTATAAAAATTACGAAGGGTATGATAATAGTTTATTGAAAGACTACTGAAAGTGGATGTTCAGTTAATTTTAACAAATATATGATGGCATAAAAGTATGACATTATTAATATTATTACTGTACTATTATTGTACTATAAGAAAGCTCACCACATTTAAACACAACATTTGACTAAGTTGTGTATAGTTGGTCTGCCTTAGCCCATGGACCACTTGTCCAAATTTGGAGGTAAGTTTAAAATTGTGTCAAGTGGGTGCTTCAATACAAAGTGAATATATAGAAATATTGTAAAATTGATATCTTAGGCCTAATAGCCACATAGCAAGTTGAATATAGGTTAAATAGTGTTAGTGTTCAGCTGAATTACCCCTGCTAGTTTATTAAATTAACACTAATATAAAATACCAACAAATAATAGTAAAATTAACAATTGAATTATGCAAATTACTGTTCTACAACAATACATAATGTTTTTTTTTCTACAAAAATATCAATAAAATAATACATTATTCTGCAAGACTTGTGCATTTCAGCTTAAAGCATAAATAAGAGGCAAAAAAATAAACTTAGTTTCATTTTTTTCGTCAACCAAGATATGAAATAAAAAACAAAATCAGCTCAGTTAAGACTTAACTAACCAGAAACGTTAATAAATCTATATATTATATATAATAATATATATTATATTGTTATTGGTAGTTAATTTAATAAAATAAAGTACTAATATTCAACAAGATATCAGTTTTAATTTGCTGTTTATAAAATTAATAAGATGTTGTTTTATTTACAGCGTAACACAAGAATTGATGTCACTGTACATGCAGCAAACGAAGCCTCTTTCTATAAAACAGGAATATATAATTTATACATATTCCTTACACTAACAAAAAGCATAAATTTACAAGCAAAAAGTAGTGTATTTTTAATATTGCTTAAAATAACAAACACAACAAAAAAAGATTAGCAACTTCCAGGCACCATGATACAGTATATGCACTATATACGTTGCAAGTATAAAAACCTACATACTGTAGCCTACTGTATTTTAGAAAATAGAATCCAAAAATTTAATATAAGAGACAATATACAGATACAAAACTAGATGATAGAATTTATGTTTTATCAAATATGGTTTTTCTAATGTAGTTAAAATTCCTCTTTGTCTAAAAATTGTTAATAAAAATATAATAATTACAATAAGTTTACCCTATATTGTAGCTTCTTACACCAACGTTTTAATTTAATAATACGGTAATAAAATAAATCAGTTCAAATTTGCATGGATTTGCCATTTGGACGTCATTATTTTTTTAGTTTTTATACTTCGGTGTTATCGTCGTCATTACCAGATGACGCAACTACCTTAGCACTACCGTTTTGGTACACGGTCGTTGGTGCAGCAACAGGTGAAGCCTTTTTCCTACGTAAAACCAAAACTATAATAAGAACGAGACATAGAATAATAGCAGCTCCAACTACGCCAATGATTACAGGCATTATTGAATTAGTTGGGGCAATGTTATTGGCCCCTTTCTCGTAGTTTGAGCCAATATCGTTGTTGTCGTATGTTAGAATTCTACTGCCGCCCTTTTGTGACATAGCAATCCTGTGGATGTTTGTACCGAGCCCGTCGTTGCCGATTGAAGATAGTTCTTGAACATCTGCAGCTTCAACTTTTCGTCGTTTTCGTAGGGAGTTTTGGTTTGCATTACCGATGCTATGGTACTCAATACTTCTCTTGCCTATGCCACGTCCAGCGTTTTCAGATGAACGAATGGTGTATATGGCATGCAAGAAATTCTGTCTGCCAGCAGAGGCCTGAGAAAATGAAAAACCATAAGTTAGGTAATGTCCTTGGGCGTTGATTGTGGTTGGATCTCCTCATTTACATTACAGAAGATTTTACTATTTTCAACCTACAGCACTATTGGTTGGAAAGTTTACAGTTTCTTTTATTTGTGGAGCACTATGGGACAAACAATCATAAGCTATCAACTAAGCGCATACAAAGATTTGCCTAAAATATATGAAACAGGAATGTGAAGGAATAGGACCAATTTCACCTAATTAATATGTTACTCCCCACTAAAATGTATTTAATGAATTGATAAAAAAACAGCTTATCATATGAAAACAATATACAGTTTTTACTTAATGATTACGTAAATGTATCAAATTACCTCAAAAAGTGCTCTAGTACCCATACTGAACCCATCAGCATTTGGCATCTGAGCAAGGGCAGCGGCGTTTCTATCATCAATAGCCAGGCTAGCATTAAAGGTGATTCCACCCATGTCGGAAACAACTGTAGTTGGAGCTGCACGATCCTGAAAAATTGGAAATTTGAATAAAGTTAATAGGGTTATAGAAGTATATTTGGTTGCATGGACGAGGTGGAAAACTAAACTCACCTGATGTTGTGTAAGCCATATAAATTTAAAAAGTAATGTAAAATAATTGAAGTGCTCAGAAACTGAAAGAAATACTTGGCAACATCCTGGGATCAAGAGAGGGCATGCTATTAATATTTCAACTCATATTGATGAATCAGATAACTCAAGATTTTAATAAACTTTTGTGACGCATTGATTTTCCTGGAAATCAATGAATATGGATGATAACTTGGACGTATCATGCAATAAGTTACAAACAAAGCAATTAATAAAATTTGCAAATGATTTTTAAGCTTTTCTGCCAATGACAGAGATTTCTTACCAGGATCTTGTAGCTGTAGAGCAGGTTTGGTGTATCAGCAACACAGCCGTATTCATCATTGGTTGGGTTGTACTTTGGAATGTAACCATCGAGTCCACTGCAGAGGAACACTTTCTCAATGTTTAGGAAGAATCCATCTCCAAGGTTTTGGACAGGATCAACATGGATACGACCGAAGATGGTGTCACCTGATCAAATTTAATAAATACTAATTGTTTTACTATTTCTATATTTATCAATAAACATTTTCTCTGTTTCTCATATCTTTCTCATTGTTTTATCCAATTTACTTCTCAGATTAAGGTTTTTCAACATATAAATAAGATACCAAATAAAAAAATTGTCAGAATAACTAGATTTTACATATCTTTTTTAAGAGAGGGATTTTTTTCTATAATTAGCTATCCATCAATTCAATTAACAAATACATAAAAATACAACAAAAATTATACAAATTGATTAATAGAGAATTCTTTTTATTTGGCCTAAGTATTTGCTTAGCCCAATTTCTGTAAATACTCACCTGGAGCAAATGCAGTGTCGCTACCCTCGCCGAAGCCCATTGATCCATCTGATAACCACAGTGATTCTTTGTTCATCAAAACAAACTCGGAATTGAGGCTGAACTCTGCTGGTACAGGGTCGCTGACTTGCTGGAATCGGATCGGGATCTGGAACTCAATTGGGTCATTTGGATTGCAGACGATTGGCTCAGAGTATGTTGCACCAACAGGTGTTGAGCAAGGAACAAGACGCACAGTATATGCACCACTGTAGTCGGAAAGCTGCAGATAAAAATACATACTTTAGGTAAATACACCCGGATCTTAAAAATGAATAATTAAGTGTCTAACAACATAATAGGCTGCAACACACATTTTCTTGGCTTAAAAAACAGATTTTTCTGAAGTATTACCAATTCTATGAAAATATACTCTTTTATACAAAAAAACCTCTACTTACTGCAACACTTGATGTAAACTGCCACAATTGTTCAGGTTCAGCAAAGGTTGGCTCAGATCTGATCAGATCAAGGTCATAGGTCACTCCTGGATGATCAGCTGAGAAGACGTTTGATTCAATATCTGTATCTAAAAAAAAAGATATTAAATGTGATTAGCACACACTTAAGAATTGGACGTTCTAAATTTGTATCCTTTAATAAATTTGTATGAGATATTTTAGTGTAAGTAGTAGCAGATACGTACTTGGATGTGCAAGCACAAACTGTCCGCGGAATCGTGCTTCTGTTCTGAAGTCCACTACTAGACGTCCATTCTTTTCAATTCTCATGCTGGTTGGGTACAGGTATCCTGGAAGAAAATGAATACATGGTCAGAGAAATTAATAACTACTTTTATTTTTTAAAATGTCTCCCTCCAAGGATTATTTAACTTGATAAATAAGGAGCATAGTTCCAGCTTAGGCTTTTAACTCACTATTTATTAGCATAGGCCTAAGGCGTAATTTGACTAACTTTAGAGAGGTATAGGTAATTCACAAGATGTACCTCACTGCTTATTTCAACCTCCAGTATTGTACCATTCAGAACAGTGCCTAACAAGTACCCTCTACTAATTTTACTTACTTACCCTCTATTAATTTTTACTTACCTTGCAATGAGGATAAATCTGACCGACTGGTTCCAATACCATTCTCCCAAAGAATTGAGGTATCGTATACGAAGGTGAGACGGAGGTTAGATTGCAGATCAAAATGTTGCCATCCTCCGATTCCTACTGGTGAGTGGAAGATGTAAGATACGTACAGAGGTACATCCAAAGAGACGTATGATTGAACAAGATCAAGCACCTGAAAGTAAGTAAATTAATAAGTGATTTTGGTTTTTAACACAATTTTTTTAGTTCTTTATCTTAAAAATTTTTTATAAAAACCATTTTTTTGTCTGTGTTTAAGTATTTTACACTAATTTTACTTTGCTTGTTTTCTTTGTATTATTTTCCATTAAACTTTTTTGTTTGTTTTAAATGAAAAAATTTTGCTTATATTGTCTAGGGCCATGATGAGACAAATAAATCAATCTAATCTTGATTCTAATAATTGTCTAGTTTTTCATATAGTTGTTCTGTTCTATTGGTTTATCTATTTTTTAGAAAGAAATTTGAGTTTCTTTATGAAATAAGAAAAATAGCTTGTTATTTTTTTTTAATATGAATTTCTGTATGTATCAACATGTAAGTTTTTGTGGTGGAGTCATCATCAATTTCCATGTAATTGACTTCATGCATGAAGTGGAACATTGCTGCAAGGAAACTATGGTAAATTGGTTATTAGCGAACCATGAATGAACAAACAAATGCCCTAAGGAAAGTCTGTCTGTCGGAAGAAAACTTACTTGTCCATCGGTTCCAATCTGTCCACCGCATCGATCTAAAAGCTCAGACATGGTGTAGTAGTTTGTGAATTCCCAAAGGCAAGAGTCCATATCCAGGTTGCGGTAAAACCTAAGGGTACGGTCTGTTCTCATGTCACTGCTGAACTGGTAGTCCTTGGTTTCACCAACCACGTTAGGGTTCTTGGTGTCCTTGGTGATGAAACCGTAGTTGGTTCGGACCTCGTCAAAATCGAGCAAGTTAGAGCATTGATGAGTTCCGACACGGAGACCGTCCTCGCTGAGTGTCAATTCAAAGTTGGACAGTTGGCGGGTGGAGATAACGGGAAGCATACCATCTATTCAAAAAAGTTTTATAAAAATGAAATAATCGGTACCTAAGATTAAATCATGATTCTAACTTTATGTAAAACATTTTACAGGTTGGATTTTACTTTTACAGACATAGAGAGAGGTGAGAAAAATAATGTAGCCTGCGGAATATCAATATCACAAGTATGTTATATCATAAAGTATTGTACCTGTGTGAGGCATAGTAACTGTAAGTTTAATCATATTAGGATGATCGGGATCTGCAGGTCCTGTGTATCTAAGCTTGGCAGTGAAAGGATCTGCACCAACAGCTCCAGGGGTTCTTGGCATACAGAGTCCTTCTGACTTGCTTATAATTACTGGATCACTCATGTATTCACGGCCTGGGTCACCAAGGTTGCTTACAGCACGGGCAGAGCACTGAACTCTTGATCCTGGGGCAAAGTATATGCTGTCGAGTGTAAGCTGTGAATAGATAAAATTAATATTAGCATATTGTATTTTAACAGGTATAGCAAACAGATTAGATGGACTAAACATAATATTACGGAATGGACTAGAAATGTCAAAAAACCAAAACTAAAAACTAACCTGGTTGGTGCTTGTGAAGAATGTGTTGCTGCTGACTTCCCTGAGTGGGCTGGTGGCTCCGTTGGCAGCACTGGGTGCAGCTACCATCCATCTGAACTGAGTCATGGTATCATTGACACCCTCGGTGGTACAGATACTACCAGTGACAGCAAAGTCTGGATGTTTTGGGTTGCAAGGCTACGGAAAAAAGAGAAAAACCACAATGAATTAGGTGTTAAAATTTACAGTAAAAACACTTTATGAACTCAGGAATGCGACCCCTTATACAAATGTTCCCTGAATAGAGGTTTGCCATAAGTGTGTCAAAAAGGCATGGGTTCTTTTCTTTTTAGTTCTTTGTAATTTAAATCTGTTTTCTCTAATCTTTATTTTTAAGAACTTTAGGACCAACTTTAACTTTATCATTCAACTCAGATCATTTTTTGCCTTTGTATTTTGATCATTAGTACCACTATATGGTTACTAGTGATGTTTAATTAAGTAGAATAATTAATTAATTAAAACATTATACATTTTGTTCCGATTGATGGATTTTCACAACAGCTTAAAATAATTAATGAATCTATTTGTACATATCTGGAAAAAAAGTCCTTTCCATGTGGAAGTTAGCTATGCAACAGCAGTCATTAATGCCATTAATTTTTCACCAATTAACAAATTGAAAGTAACTTTTGTAGAACACGACTGTCGGAGTTCAAAAGAATGCATGCAGTCAATCATACTTAATTTATTCATAACTGTAAGTCATTTTAAAGTCACTATGGTTTTTTTAATCAAAAAATAAAACTTACTGTAACACAGACGACTGGATATCCAGGTACAGGTTCTACGATTCCGTTGGTGGCGTCATCATAATTGAGTAGTGAAACGACAACAGGTGGTGCTGGGAAAGTGATACCGGCAACATTACCACCGGTCTGATCAATGTAAACAATAGCCTTGCTATCCTAAAATACGAGAACAATTACAAACATATTTAAATTATTTTTCATTTATCCCTTTCTATTTTCTATTTTTAACTTTCTTACATAAAAATCGAATTAAAATTCAGTGATGTGTTCACAAGAAATAAAGTGGTGCGGTTTTCACAAGAAAAGGGAACAATCTCTGTTCAAGACAACAGATTATCGAAGGCCTCTGTGAAAATCTAGTAAGGTTGCTACGGCCCTTGTATTTGTACCCCAAATGTTACCACATTATTTGGTGAAGCATAATCGTGATATAAGTATTGTTAAAGTAATGCGGTTATGTTGCTTTGTATGGTATACTGTACTTACTCCAAGTTCAGCAATGTTATTTTGATCTGGGGTAAGGAGAACAGTGAAGGCTTCACGCATCTCATTACGGTCTGAATCGTACAGAATATCAACATCCACAGGTATTTCAGATACATTAAAGCCAAAGACAAGTCCTGGAAGAAAAAAACAACACAGTAAGTATTAAAAATGTTTATATATACAATTACAGTACAGACTTTGAGAGACTCATACACAGGGAACATTCCTATTAAGAATACACTGTACAAGGCAATACACTACAGCCAATCCCTATTTAGGGGGCATCCTATTAATTAAATACAGTTTTACAGTATATAATTATTGATTTTATTTCTGGAATGTTTATTTCCTTTCTTACTACGTATTCAAAACAAAAGGTTCCGTTATATTCGTGTGAAACTTTCGATTCTCACATCCTTTATACATAACTTTTGAAAATAACAAAAATGTCGACTCCCTTTTGTATTTTATCATTATCATGAATGACATCACTAGGGATATTTAACTATGTATCTAGCATTCCATATCACAGAAACAAAAGGTCAACTTTTATTGTTTTTTTGCGTAAAAACATGTTTTGTTGATATATAAACATCCCAGGAGTTGCTTATTTTTTAAAAGAAACAGACGAACAATTCGGAAGTTACACACATACGCAGGTGTGATATGAATCGCTAACCTACTGAACTTGATTATGAATTTGTAATCTGCGTTTATCAACTCGCGGGGCGACAACCTTTTGTGGAAATTCTTGTTAGTGGTTAACAAGATCCATGAGTTTAACTCGCAATCTTGTACATCTACCGCAGACCTTCGGAAGAGCAACATTTCTCGTTGATTTAATTACGAAGGAAGCGTTCTTTGAAAAAGGAAGCCGCGTACAATTTGTAATCTTGCATATATAAATTCTAATTATTTGATCTTATTCATTAACAATTGCGGCTTGCTGTTTTGATATTCGAATAAAAAAATAAATGTGTTTTTTTTGCATGTTAATTGAAAGTACACAACTTATGAATCTATTGATGAGTTGGTAGACAAATATTTCTTGCCAATTACTTTTTGCAACCTGATTCTAAAATTCTGATTGCTTAGCCCTGTTAATAGATAGGGAGATTTGAAATAGTATTTATAATTAAAAGTGGATATAAACTTGTTTATAATCTTATCTGTTTCCTAACCTTCTTGGCTCGGTCATTCAACAATAATTAAGTTAGCTCGATTTTAGTAGGAATCCAATTGGAATTATTATATCGTAACTTCAAATGGAATTTAAACGAAATTGATTAAATTTTAAAAATTCCCATAAAGATATTATAAGTATTAATTTATTATTAAATCCAATTGAAAACATCCTCCCAAGTTGTGACATCATTATTATTATCATTTAGCTTAACTTTGAATTATGTAGTTTGAGATGTTTCCCCGGCAATAACAGCCAGCATATTGAGAAAGGAAAAGGCTGTTATCATAATCAGACAGGAAATGAAAGACGATTTGCTTGGCGTCCATTATGCAGTTGCGATAAATTAGTTCCATTCCATTTGAAAATAAAGTAGAAGGA
Source organism: Antedon mediterranea (assembly GCF_964355755.1). Classification (NCBI taxonomy): domain Eukaryota; kingdom Metazoa; phylum Echinodermata; class Crinoidea; order Comatulida; family Antedonidae; genus Antedon; species Antedon mediterranea. The sequence goes on along the minus strand of NC_092674.1, from coordinate 23,045,587 downwards.
ATTTTGCTTTGTATATTTTGTTTAAGCATGGAGATATAATTTACAGTACCTAGGGTAATTGATTTTTTTTTAAGAGAAACATTTTAAAATGTATTTCTTGTCACCTTATTTAAAAACGGTTTTTCCATTTTGTAGTCATATCATATCATTATATCAGGTTAAAAAAAATAATGTAATTGATTTTTTTTTAAGAGAAACATTTTAAAATGTATTTCTTGTCACCTTATTTAAAAACGGTTTTTCCATTTTGTAGTCATATCATATCATTATATCAGGTTAAAAAAAATAATGAATCTTTAAAAATATTTATTTTATTTTACACCTAAAACTTGCTTTCCATTTGGATGCAATGCAAGGATGCAAGTTCGCCAAAAGTAATTTGACCAATCATGACATGATGGGAGCATCCAATCTGTTGCTTGTGATTGGTTAACTCACACGCATTGTGCCTATAGCTTAAACCTTCATATTTAAGAGGTGTGAACTATTCCTTATTGCAATTCTATTAGATAACATCTGAACTTTGCATGGCATTCCAAATTAAATTGGGCTTGGAAACTGAATACAGCAATTTATTTATTCAAAATAAATATCGCTTTAAGGTGTTTGTAGCGTAAAGATTTACATTCAATGGTTTTCCATTAAATTTTAGTTTATTGTTTAATGTGTTTCTTGGATTAATAACACAGTTGATACTTTGTGATTTTAAATTTATTGATGTAATCAAATAGTTTAATCAGCTTAATATAATTATAATCTTTTGAAGTTTGTGGGTCAACTTTTTAATCTAAAAAAAGATATTCAAAATTATTTTTAAATTATTCTATAACATTCATTCAAAAATGAATCTATAAATTTAGTTAACGTTATACTGTTCATATTTTTCTTTAAAAGTTAATTAATAAGTTTGAGTGTGAATGGGAGTTACACATGGTGATCTATTTATGTAAATGAGCAGATATGCATGATGCAGTACTAGAAAGATGATTGGTTGAATATTTATTTATGAATTAATTCATCCATGTCAACTAAAATATGGAATAGGAAGCGTTCAAAACAAGGAATCACAGGCAGTGGCACATATTTTTACCAGAACTATGTTACCTCTTTCAGGTATAGTACACCAAATCTGCCTGTTAACAGTTTGTGAAAATCCACTAGTAGACCTACAGAGTAGGCCTACCCTCACCTGCATGTGCAACATGAATTTTACGGTCGGTTGCATTCCCTATACTGTTGCACCACCTGTTTCGGAAGTGTGCAATAGACATGCTCAAGCAGACTGCCGACAGGTTTCACGTAATAAATTATGAGATGATCATGATCAATGTGAACTGAACTCAATTGAACTATGAGACAGACATGTGCAATCTCCTGAGACTCATTTGTTCAATAATTTAGGAATACTAATATAAACAGTATAAAGAAACCCCAAATGTAAACATAAATAAATGGGTTTAAAAGGGTACAGCATAATAAAAATAAGAACAACAAAGTTGCTTTCTACATCAAGGTCAGACAGGATTATTTATCTGAATAAAAATATATCAAATCTACAGGAACTAAATTGAATACATCAATCAAACAAAATCATTTAACAAAAATCCCGCACTAATAGAAGTTGAGGGATTACAAATTGTTTTTTTATCCAACTGCCTGAAGACAGGATTTAGGTAGCAAGTGTGTGCAGTGTAAAAGATCAAGTTTTCATTGGAAAATCACTGGTAATACTGCACTGGTTTAATGAAGAAATCTTTCATAATTTTTGAGTGAAAATTCAGAATTTAAGATAGAACCATTTCTATTTCACACCTCTCATGAGTGAAATTACATGCTGATACATTTAACTTGATATATCTATCAGATGGATTTGGTGGAATTGTCGGCCAATAAATGTAAATGAGACGGTGAATGCAAAGTGTTGTAATAATGAAAGTCTATAGAGGTCCCTTTTTTTCCAGACTTACTTTTTGAGAAAGCATCATAATCGTAACCACTCTTAGCCGAGCCATCTTTAGTGTACACTCTTACGATTGATGTCTTGGAGGTGTCGCCGAGTCGGACTACGGTAATCTTAACAGACACTTCTTCATCTTCATCTGTTGGCTCATCTGCGTTGTATCTGGTCTCCTTGAACTTGATAACAGGCTCTGAATCAAAAGAAAATTGTAATTTTAAAAACTGTAACACACAATTAATGCAGAGGCAAGTCCACTTGGGAATTTAAAATAAGGTCCATGAGTGTAAAATTAAGTTGTTCAATGTTCTATCTTTTATTTCTTTCCAAATTTAGAAGAGAGGCTTCCTCGTCACCCCCGTCCCCCTTTCTCTCTTTTTTTTTAATGAGTTTATGCAATGGGCAACAGAAAAACAGTGATTTGGCAAAAACGATTTAATGCAAAAATAATTACATTTTGTAACTTGACTCTTATGTTATAATGTTAAATGGGACATCTTTAACAATCATACAAAGTCAGACAAATTGAATCACAAACCTCTAATTTAGTGAAAGTAATAAGGGGGCTTGTTTTGAACTGGGGCACTTTAAATTTCGCATGAGTATACAGTATTAACATTATAATGTTGTAAACAACATACTGTACATGTTTAAGAGTATAACTTATGACATTTATTGCCTCAATATTAAATTCTTATGAGAATGTGAGTTTTATTTTATTTATTTGTGATCTTGACACTACAGTACTTACTGTCTCCATCATCAGTGATGTAGATAAGAGTCTCGCTCTGGTCACCAACGAGGCCTGGCAGGTTATTATTGGTACGGGCATGGTCCAACACCAGACGGAATTTCTCTTTCTCTTCATACAAGTTATCGTTCATCAGCAGAATTGTGCATGGCTTCTCAGATTCGCCTAAATAGCATAATAACACTATTTGTTGGTACTTTTTCAAAAATTAGTGCTATTACTTTGAATCCAATAGTACATTTGTAGAGTGGGCGGCCATAATGCTACTTGATTGATTACACTTCATTAATCAGGCATTAGTGAATTATAATTTGTATTATCATGGGCACTATTTTTCAATAATGCCCTGTCAATTGCTACACTATTTGGTACATACATTTAATTTGACTGATCATTACTGTACAATCTGAATTCAGATAAAGGAATTATCAATGTAAATCAAAGTATATTTTCATATATCAGTTAACTTTCTTTATACAAGATTATTACGCTATCTCTTGAAGACAGATAATTTAAATGTTGATGCCGATTTATAGATTATGTACAAGTATGGTCATAATAAGTGTGAATAACTCGAGGAAATAAACCTAAATTAAATGTGAAAGAAAGAAAAGAAAATGCAAGATCATGATCGTGAATTCCTTAAGGAATAGCCTAGAAGAGAATGTCAATCACACAACAAAAGAAAGTAAAGATAACCCCATAAAAGAAAACAAAATTGAAATCTCATGGGATTCAACCTTTCCTCTGTCGGTTAATTCAATGTATCCAGGTTTAGAAACAAAACAATGCATCTTACCGGCTTCAAAATTAATGACCGATACATCTGTGTTTGGTCTCTCATCATAGTCCATCATGACCTGTGCTGACCCTTGTCGTGAGTAGCAACGTACAGAGCTTGGTTGAGTGATGTCTCCAGTCCTGACGACCATAGCAGTTGCGGAACCGTCATTTTCATTGACAGTGTAGGAACCGGCTCTGAATGAAACCTTTGGAACTGTTGAAGGAAAGCATCAGGATTGTGGAATTTGAGTACGTTAACAAGTATTGCTAGTAACAACTAACTCTCATTGTAAATTGTCAGAAATGTCACTAGACATTGTCACTAATGATACACTGTACATTGTCATTAGAGTGATACAATTGTGACGCCAATGGTGTTAATGAAGACAATTGTCCGTAGTATGACTACAGACATCCTCAGTAGAGTTTAGATATATTGTCAATAGTATCAATAAATCATTGTCAGATATCTTGTAAAATATTATAATTGTTACAGTTCATGAAAACTTAACTTTCATTTTATCTATCATCAGCATCTACACTCAACAACACTTTGAGTCATGATTCGCATGAATGATTTCATTATTCAAGTCATGTTCCTGTAGCCTAAGGCAGACAAGGAGCTTAACTCGTTTGAAATTCTCATTTCCGAATATGTTGTTACTTTAATATATTTCGACAAAATGATTACGTTTGTCTTTTCTTTTAATTTTTCCTTATGGGTATTACAACGAATCCTATAAAACTTACGATCTGAAACTGTATCGTTGATGATAATATTAACATGGTTTGGTCCTCCAAGAACTGCGTTCATTGGCATACGTAGAACAAGTCTAAAGGTCTCAAGACCTTCAAGTACTGGCTGGCCAATATCGTCGAGCACGTTGATTTTCACGGTTTGCTTGGTGACGCCTGGTGCAAAGTCTAGGTTGGTGCTGATGCCATTGTAATCTTCTCCGGCTGAGAAAAAAGAATATATAATTTAAATTATGACTTAAGAAGTTTTAATAATCATCAGTTCTATAAACTATTAGAAAAAAACAGTTTTAGAAACCTAACCAAAGCTAAAAAGTTCAATTCAATTAAAACAAATAAAGTAAAGCAATGAATGAATGAATATGGAAATTTTATTATGGTTAGACATGGCAACTAAAAAGGTAATTCAACTGAAAATGTCCTAAATTTTAAAGTATTCATAGAGATTCTAATAAACTATGTTATTTTACCAAAATATCACATTGTGTTTGATATATATGCTAACTTGTCATTATTTACAAAACCCTTGCCCCTGAAATTTTTTTCATGCAATTCTTTGATTCATTTATACCGTATCCTCATAAATTTTTCACAGACATATCCTTCATTAGCTAATATAACACATCCTCCTTTATAGCAGGTTTATTTCACTTAACATCTGATTTTTTCATGGCCTTCCCCCTACACGTATCGACTGATTTACTATGAGAAACACATTAGTGAATCGGAAGTCTAACTTCTAATCCAATTCGCATTCTGTAGTTTGATGTTAGTGGCAGATTGTTCAACTAACATACAGTACGTCATTCGGCCGGTAAAACACAACAAGAATGTATGAATACGAGTTTTGCACATCTGTGTTGGTATATCACTTTTAATTATATGCTAATATTATGCAGATATAGGAAATAAAAAATTGCTGATATCATCAAAAAATGTTTTAACAGCAGATGATGCTTGAAAATGTTATGGGGAAAAAAAAACTTTCACTTTAATATATGGAGCAATGCTACATATCCTAGAAAAAATCCTAGTAGAGGTAATTAATTTATACCTAATTATTTTTTTTAATACATTGGACAGAAATTAATTACTGATCTTTTAAAGGGATAGAAATTAATTTATCTTTAATTTCCCAAATCTTCCAATGTGGATACTTTAATTAATCTTACTTCCATATTTGAAAATTGTTTGGATAATTAATTATTAGTCAACTTAAATTCATCATAAGAAATTAGATACGTTTAAAAAAAATTTTCTATATACTGTAAATAAATATTAAATTTATTCCAATAAAAACAACATTTGTTAAAATGTGTTACATTATGAAGTATATTTGACAATTAATTTAATTTATGAAAGATTTTCAATGTTAAGATTTACAATTTATTATTAAATTAGTTATACATTAATGATTTACCAAGTTTATAATCAAACTGAGAGTGGTTGATTGTAATAATTATGATAATAATAATAATAATAATAATATTTATTCGGCAAAAGTTCATGAAGTACATTTTACAATTCATCTTGCCAGGAGCAAGTAATAGGCATGAGCCCAAACAGAAAACTGCTCTCACTCCATCATTACTTATAAAATACAAAAATAACAAAACTAAGTAGCACAAATTAAGTCAAAATAAAACAAAACAAAACAAAGTTATAATGAGATACACCAATTAAGAATAAGCTGCATTGAATAAACAATATAAAAAAATTACAACTTAATATTTTGAGATCAAATGTTTGATGAGTTGGGCTTTAAAGTCTGAAATTGTAGCACATTGTTTAATTTCATTGGGAAGTTGCTCCCATAATCTAGGGAAAATAACAAACGATGAATTTAAAAATGTATTGGTCTTTGCCTTCCAATGTATTAACCGCCCTTCACACCTCTCACTTGATCTCACAAACTCATTAAAGGATGATGGACAGAGGCCATGCATTATTTTAAAACCTAATGTGAGTCTATACACTTTAAATATATCTTCAATGAAACGAAGAACTCCTTTTTGGGACATCCCTATTCAGCAGACATCTAAGGCTACTTTAAGTCCAGAAGTCTACTGTAACCTTATTCTATATACTGTACTCTGATTGCAAACTGGTTTACAAAGAAAGGAAGTGGGCCCTCAGATTATTGCATCCAAAAAAAGATATGTTTTTATCATAAGGCCTACTTCTTTCAATCAATGATCACTTATTCATAGGAATATAAATAAATTATATATTTGAATTTACGTGACAATACTTAAAGTACATAGTACAACATTATGAGAACTCCCTGAGGATAACCAGGGTGTGTCCAGCTGCTAGTTGCCAATAAATAAGAAGCGTTTTGGATTTATCAAAATTGACAAGGGGAAAGTGAATCACTAAAATAATTATAATGATGATAATTTGCTTAGCATTTCCATTAAACTTCCTTAAACATGGATAATGCTGATGAGTGAAAGTTATATCATGTATTAATTATTACATTAAAAGACCACTTAGCATGTTTTCCAAGGCAAGTTTGTTTATCAGAAGCATTGACTATCACACATGCGTATTAATATTTTCACTTATTTTTTTGTGACATTAAGAAATTCAGTCAATAAGAACTTAGAATGTGCAAGTTATACAAATGTATTCGCTAATGAAAAACATGTTTTATGTTGCTGGGAAAAAGGTTTTAACTTTTTCGTTTAAAGTTTGTAAGGATATTGGGTTTTCAATCTTCAACAGAATTGCGTGCATTATCGCCAAATTTTTTGTTTATCATATTAGGCTTAACAATCATATACTGATATGGTAGGTATTTCCATTTAGCAGTTTTAAAGATGCAAGTAAAATATGTAATAAGGCATAATAAGAACTGCTAGAAGCCTAGAAAAAGTTGGCTCAAGACTTCAATGAAAAAGCTGTCTGCCATTTGATTTTAAAATATTAAATAGATTATCAAAAAAACATATCAATTAATTTTTTTACATACAAAGTATTTAACATTTAATTTCCATGTGTATTATGATCTTAACAGGCTGTCAACAAAAGCAATTTTCATAAAGTTTTTGCTTTTCAAAAAAACACTTTTAATTGGAATTCAGTCTTGGCCATATATCTAAAAATTATGTCATTAAAACATTAAACTTCCAAAATGTCTATAAGTTAACAGAATGCATCTCATTTATTTATTATTAAGTCTGACTGAGCAAAACAAGTTGGCGTCTAAAACTAAGGAAGTTCATGACATTTGGTAGACAGATAAAACAGACATTTTGTGTTCATCTCATCTAATGTATCTAGACAGTTATTGTTCAATATCATTTTACAAGTGCTTATTGTCAACAAATCTTTATAACAACAAATCATTAAAATTATCAATAACACTATTATTTCAAATTTTACTGGTATGGTATGTATCCAATTTCAAACTGAAGGGATAAACAGTTTTTGGCGTTTGTGTGACAATCACATTTTCATGCATGTCTTTTTATAGCTAGTTATAGTATAAACTATCCTATTGTGGTCCCTTGCCACTAAGAATGGTTCTTGTGAAAAAAATTGAGTTAAAGAAAAAAAACCCTCATAAATTTTGTTGGAAAAAAACGTTTATGGACTAGTCCATTATAATAGGGGGATGTTGAGGAAACTTTTATTATTTTGTATCATGGTTTGGAAGAGCACAGGCCATTGTTGGTTTATCCGGGTATTAAAGCAAAATGGAAAACAATTACCAACTAACACTGCCAGCAACACAACAACATAAAAAAACATGCTTTATAAACAGATCATGCAAAATTAAAAAAGTAAAAGAAAACTGACACCATTTTTTGAGAGAAAAAAACAATTTCTAAAACACATTTTTTAATATCAAATTAAATAAAAACCGTTTACCTTTAATCCTCTGGTTCAAGATAAGAAAGAAAAGTAACAAATAAATACTAGTATTCTTTGTTATAATTTATTAATTTTATTTAAATAAACAATGACAATTTGTCATGTTTTATCTCAACTATTTTCAGATGTTGTTAAATCAAATGTATACAGTATCTGTACAGATAATTTAACCTTTATGAAAATTATATTATAATTTATTTTATTATTATATTTTTCTGCTCAAAGTCTTTGAACAAGAGCAAAATTGTATCTAGGTTGTATACTAAGAAGAGAAAAATAAGTCCAAGAACTTACCGACAGCTGAAACAGGATCTGATTTGTGCGAGCGTACAGTGACACTAGCCATTTTGGTCAGGTCAGTACCTGTACGCCACACGTCAACCTCAACGTATCCACCACTTTCATCAATCATGTACTCTTGTTGACCGAAGTAGAATGATGGTTCTGCAAATAAAAAACAAATTGTAAACAAATTTAATTTATGATAATAATAATATAATATACACATTCAGTACAAGCTCAACACCACATCCCGCAGGGTGGGCTTATTATTGACTCGACTTTGGTAATAATTATGCAGCGACTTCCAATATAATTCAAAATGGGTCATTGATATAGCATTTCATAAAGCATAAACACTTAGTATGAGGAAAAAAAACCATTTAGTACACCCAAAGGGGTACAGTGCAGCCCCTTGTTGACACATATTATGTAGTAGTTTGCTATGCTAATATAGGTGATGTCTATTGGGTCTATTTGTATGTAGTTATGATAGTTAATTTAGAAACATGAAATCATAAATATAACAATATAAAATATGTATTACTATATTAATCCTGACATATCTATTTTTTAAATATTTTAAGCAACATGTGTTTTTTCTATGTTGTTGGGTACCATAACAACAATGTTCTCTGATGAACCAGATGTTTTAGATGTGGAATGTTTATTTCTGACGTATGTATGTATAAGTAACTCTATGTCTATGAGTTTCTTAATTTTTATAAATGACAATGGTGATGACGATGATGATGACAATAACCCCCTACTCGTCTTGAATAATGAACTGGGTTCTTTAAAGTACACACGGACAAACTGTGTACGCTGGACCAGGGGGATGTAAAAAACAAATTATATATCTCCCTGACTGGACCTTATCTCTACCACCCTGCCAATATTGTTGGGTTTGGTAAACGGTGCCCCTGCCTCTCAACCATTTGACTCGCTCTAATTCAAATAGTTTGCTTTCAATTTAGCAAAATAACAGTTTCATGAAGATTTTAAATTTATTTAAATAAACATTTACAGTTTAAAAAAAAAAATCGTGAAAATCATAGACCAATTATATTTTGATGAAATTGCTAAAAATAACCTGAATGTTGGATTGGTTCCAGTTAACAGGATGTCATGATTATAACCACAGTCCTATAGGTGTAATTGTAGTGAAATAGGTTCATATAAGGTGCTTCAAACTCATTATTAAAGACAGGATTAAGTTTGAGTATTATTATTTCCTGTAGGTATCACTTATGCTAGTTGAGAGCATTGTGGTTTTGATTAAGGATTTGAAAAATAGGGAAAAATTACTCTTGAAAAAGCCTGGGAAAAGCCCTATTTTAATGTGTATTTTTTAGTTTATGCATAGTTTCATATCTTATGATTACATCTTTTTTTTCCTGCCTTAGATTTAAAATGTTGTTATTTCTGTTACCATACAATTTGGGTATTTTACATTAACGAATGTACCAAAGATGATGCACAACATTTTACAAGGAAGCAAAGAAAGCATCAAAAGATTGAGTTAGATGGAAAGACATGGTGTCTAAACCTTTGTATTGACAAGGAAGCAGAGAAAGCTGCAAAAGATTGAGTTTTAGATCACAATGAAAATGTAGGGTTACAGACCTGCAATCTACTTCACATTATAAAACTCTGTCTACAATATCAAACTAGTTTGACAAAAAAGGTGTATGTTTCAAAATATGGTAATGATATGCTTAAATATGGTAGTGATATTACATCATCGTGTCCATATGGGCACATCACATTTTTTTTGTCACATAAAGTTTAATAGTGTAGACAGAGCTTAAAACTTCACTCAATATCAAATGATATAGAGTTTTCCAACATTTCACACTTCTAAAGTATTACAATTAACACTTTGTTTAATTGGCGCATTTCCAAGAAAAATAGACTTTTTAATGGTAGGAAACTTCAATTTATAATAAATTTATGATCAAAGCTCAAATATTTTGATTGACGGCAATCAGAAATATTTCAAATAAGGAAGTGCTAACAATCTAAATGTCAATCATACAATTTCTCTTTTATTTAAAAACTGTTTATTTTGTAGTTTTCTTTAAATTTTAATTAATTTATAACTCATGAATAATTTGATTGATAGGTTGACTGATTAATGATATGACAAGTTTTGTTTTATTTAAAAATATTCAATCTACATTTTTAAAAATGTTTATTTTATGCTTGCATTGTGTAGAAATCACGTGATTGCGGGGCGCCCTCGCAATCAGCTTTTGACAGCGCGAGCACCTCATCTTTTTCAACTCACGCTGTCAACAGATTACCATGTCAGTTTAATCATTTTAACTTTTACAGTTTACCAGTCCCTTTTATCCTCATAAAATGATCAATTACTTAAAGTTACATGAAATTGTTTTTTAAAAATGAAAGCCAACAGCAAAACTGATGTAATTTGTGCAAAAGGAAACAGAATAAATTTGGAGAATCAAAATCACAGGTGCAAGGGTACAAGATGTTCCAATATGCAGCCCAAGGTAATGACTCTTGTGTGACTACCAAATCATGTTGGACAGGACAGGCCAATCTTTTCACACTCTGGAGGGGTGACAATGTGTCCTTTGGTTTCGGTTTAAGCCTTTATGGTATTACAGTATAGTGCTTATAAAATTTAGTAATCCTAATTTAAGGTCGGCTGAAAGGGATTGAATATCATGGGTACAAATAAAGGGTGGCTGACTTTACACCAAAATCCTTGACTTAACACCTAGAATTGGGATATCATTGCCCCTACCTAGGGCTATTGCATTTTCAATAGTTTAAAGTTCTTTATTTGTTTTCACTGCTTAGAATTGAGTTCAATTTTTAAATATCTTACTTATTGGGCCTTTCATATATCTGCGAAAAACCTTGGTATTTTAGGATAAATAAAACACTTGAGAAAGGGCCCAATAGACACACTTCTATTATCTTTAACAGTCATATACTGTGTCAATTAAATTCAATCTCTATGTATAAGAAACTATTTACTATACTAATAACCCCAAACCAGGTTTTATATTAAGGTGATAAAAATAATGCCAGGAGCAATATCAAACAAACTAGCAAGTCAATCAATGATTACACTTTTATTCTTCTAAAAACTGACTTTTGTTAAAAAAAAAAAAAAAATTAACCTGGTGGTCAAACTCATACCTTCTTGATGAATTTATTTTACATATATTTCACAGACATCCTTCCAAAAGGAAGAAAACTGGAAATGGGAAAAGTGAATGTAAAGGTGGAAAATTTGATATAACATTATGATTATTAATGGCATCATATCTTGTTCCGTGTGGATTAAAACTTGGCAGATCACTTGAACATTATCGGATATGCACACATCCATGATGAGGAATGGAGGAAGGATATGACTGGTCATATAACCCCCTTCACACAACCTACACTTAGCATATTTCAATCTTTTTTTTTTAAATACATGACATTGTATTGAAGAATATGTCAGTGCAAAATGATAGGAAACCTCCCCCATTGCTGAATTTGCCTTGTCATATTCAATATATTACTTTTAACAAAATGCGTACCTTGTTGATTTTTATGATGTGTTTAGGATGGGCAGTTGGCCATAAGATGAGTTTATGAAGGGTCATGAGGATCATATAGGTGCAATAGTTTGCTCCCTAGATCATGAATTGACTCAATTTTTGATACTGTGACAAAAGTGAGGTTAAGTTTTTTAGGTTGTTGAAAAAGAACTAATATTATAGCATTGATTTCTTTTTCATAATAATATACACCTTACAAAAAAAAAGGTTTTTGTAGATAGACACATGAGTACCGTTTGGTGTCAGAACGCGACGCGAAGAGATCTTAGGTTGGAATGATAGTTGACTTTGAGACAGTTATCTTATAAAAGTGCAATGAATATATGAATCCATTATGTATACTGTATGTGCTAAAATGCATGTCAAATATATTCAGTATAACATATGAACAAATGTTCAAACCATTGAAATTAATACAAATTCTACTACTGCACCAGGCATTATATAAGTGCTTTAAGTAATTCAAATCCAAATTCAGTAAACATATCTTTAGCATACAGGAAAAGTATGTTTTATTTATTAAACAGCACTAATGACATCACCAGGATTTGAACCCCAACCTTAGGATAATGAATCAAGCAGATTTATTACTTTCAACCAACACACCCCAATTAACAGTACTAACAGAATGATTGTTTTCTAGTAAATTGAAAAGACTGGGAAATGGGTTACAGACAGGGCAAGGTAAATTGGCAATTTTCATTGTACCAGTACCCTTTTCTCCCCTCTGTGTGGTCCTAAAATGTGGGTCAAACGTTTAACATTTTATTTATATAATGTGTTTTTATTTGTGCAATGTGATGGAAATTTTCAGTGAAGTATTATTATTGTGTATGTCAAACAATTTTAACATCTTAAACTTGTTAATTAAAAAAAAATGTCATAACATATTAGCAGTTTTTTTTCCTTATTGATATTTCTTTTATCTTACTTGAAAAGATCTTTTCAGTTAAAACATGTCAACTTTTTAGATTGTTAGAAAGAAGTACAGTCAAATTGTGAGGAGATATTTGTGGATGATACCATTAATTGGCAGGGTGTTTTGTTACTGTTCTCTTTGAAAATATTACTAAACTGGGGTCATTGTCAGTTTATTCAGGTAAGATAGACACAAAATAGTATTTGTATATTTGTTTAAAGGTGTAACTTTCTTACAGTGATACTGTCATATCATAAGTTAATGATAGTTATCTGTTTAAAAAATAAAAGAAGGGCCTGCTAATTTGACATTAAATGTATTTTTTATTTTTCTCCTTTCATCGAAACATAGAATATTAGATTATTTTTCTCCTCTGACCTTTTTTGTATGGTAATCTAAACGAATCTCATTACTTACATTATTTCAGGATGTAGCCTTAACTTGACTCCAATGAAAAGCAAGATTTAATTTAATTTGATATGATGGTGTATACAATTTCATTGATAACATACATAATATTTTTGCATATAGGATTTGCATTTCATTTCTGTTTTTAAAGTGGAGTGAATGACAAATTTTGAATGAATGAATGAAATAAAATGAATTGATGAATTTCTTTTCATTCTAAACAAATAACAACCAGAATATGTGGGAAGAAAATAACTTAGCAAAAAAAAAAAAATTATTGTTTTGTTTTTCTTTATATAACACTATAAGGTGGGCTTTTGACCTTGTATTTCCTCAATCAATACCGAATAATCCTCAATCAATTCACCTTTCTCAGACATATTGTAGTCGTATAATTATTTATGATGTTTTCTCCACATGAAACTGTTCTCCAATCGGAAGCATAACCCAATTTTATTATATAATTGCCCCACATATTGTTATGTAAGAGGGAAGTACTTTTAAGTTCTTTTGAGGTGGAAACATATACAATGGATTTTATACACGCGACTGGAAGATTATGTGAACTATTGTAGATTTCATTGACTGGTATTTGAACTAATTTTCTTCAAAGCTGAAAAGCCAATTTTTGCACATGCCTACAAACAAGTCAGAGTTGTGATAGATCCTGCATCTAACCTCAACTTTAAAAATTTGGACTGGTTGTGAAAGCTATCACAACACAAATTTGTTTGTGATCATGCCCAGATATTTGTTATGCTCTATTCAATTGTAGTCTTAGCCATACTAAAAGAATTCCTATTATAAGAATAGATTACTTATAGATTCCTGAAGAGAATAAAGAGATTCCTTTATAAATTTGGTGTTTATATTAAGATCAGGTATTGACAATTTTAGGGCAATATGTACAGACTGCGGTGGCTTCTGAGGAAAGGCTAAAGGGGCATGTGTAGACCTCTGGGCCTAAGAGGAAGAGCTTAAAGGAATAGTATATTTACATTGCTATCGGAAGTCATCTCTAGAGGGAATGTGGGCACAAGTGCAAACCTTATAATGACATAGCTGTCTAGTGAATATGTTTAATTTAGAGTTTGAGAGGTAGACTCCGAAAAGAAAGTCACCATTTTCAGATTAAATAAAAGTCGCTTGTATTGTTTAAAGGATTTTTGAATGAATTGTTATCTGAAAAGTAGGTTGCAACGACTGGGGCTGGGTTATATCAACCCCTCGAGATGTTTAGTGAACAAAATTCTTATACAAAATGTCCACAATGCTATTGTTGAAGATGAGATGTGAGTCTAGCACAAACTTTGTGTAGTTCAATAGTTTAAATTAATAGGACAATTAACAATGTAAGACCAGTGACAAAAAGTCTACAAGAAAACTTTTCGTGGTACAGTAATAATTTCTGATATTAAGAGATGAAGTAAAATTACATATAGTAGAATTCCTATTAAGGGGATCAAACAAGGTGTCCCCTTAATAGAGGTATCTCCTGAATAGAGGTGTTCCAAAAGAGGGGTTCAATCACTTATTATTGATATTATATATAAAGTCACTGTACTGAAGATATTAAGATAACTAAATAAAATAATGTTACTTCTCACAAAAAATGTAATGCAATTTTTTTGAGATCAATTTATTTACCTTGAAAACAGTGAAAATAGTTCAATGACTTCTTACTGCAGCAGGTTAAAAGTTTAAAAACTTTTATTTGATTTTTATTTGAATTAAATGTAATTTATTTTGCATTAAATGTATTGGGTATATTGTTATACTTGTTAACATTTCATAAATCCAGCTGTTCTAATTTTATTGGATTATTTGTAAAAAATTCTCTGATTGTATCATTTATTTATGTTCATGGGAAAGATGCAATCATTGTAGACAAAATACATTTGGAAGTCCAAGATAGGAAGGTAACTTTTCTGGCTGTTTTACTTTATCGTTTTGATTTAGCTTTTCGGTTTTTTGTTTGTATCTCCATTGAGATCCAGCCACTGATACCCACAGCATTGTCATTTTTTCAGTTATTTGCCTTTGGATTTATATATATATATATATTTTTCTTCATTTTATTTTTAGTTTAAAAAAAATCTTGTAAGAGCATTCAATAGAAACTTGCACCCTGTACTGTCTGAGAAAATCTGGACTCTAATTTTGCCAAGCTCTTTTCATCTGGTTCTTCGTAGAATAAATAAAACTATAATGTTTGCAAGTTTTGATATCAAGATTTAAGTTCTCAGAAATATATTGATATTGTCATGTTTAAATTCAGATTGATGTGTAGAACGATAGTTTGGTTTTCTTGTGATCAATTCAATACGTTCTTACAACTTTCTTCTCCCTAAAGTACGGTATCTCCTTTTGTCAGATGAAAAGCGAAGCAGCTAGTTGGCTTGGTTTGGGAATTACAGATATCAATTTAAATTTTGATATGATTTTTTATGACAACTTTGATTTATAAACATCAATGTTTATTCTTCATTCTACTTGTTTAATGGTTTCATCAGAATGAAATATCAATTTATACTTGGTACAGGCATATTGTATTAATGTTTTTTTCACTTTAGTGAGTCATATGTCTTTAAGGCATGGAAGGTGTGATTTTTACAAACTCAAGGATAGACAAATAAAAGGACCAAATTTTTAGAAATTTGTAGCGGTAACCAAAAGGACCTAGGAAATTTGAAAATAACTAAAAGATTAACCGAGAAATGACTTCACAAATGGGAAGTGATATATTCAAATCAGAACAAAAAAAAACCCCACAACTTTTGTTTATGTCACGATAAGGGAAGTCATAAGACATTCTTGCTAACATTATTTTCCTCTTAAAACTGTAATCTTTTGTAATCTGTTTTTTTAATGGTTAATAAAATGGGTACCGAGGTAGTGATCGGTTATGAAGTAAATGACTAGCTGCTTTAAAGTGTTCATATGCAGCATAATATGTACAGTATTACAATAGCTTTTTGGGATGGTAAATAGGAGATGGGGTATTTATTAAAATATTTATCTATGCATACAAAATATCAATCTGAAATGAGCTTAAGAAAACTTTCTTCATATCCAGTACTAATAAAATATGCTTTTAAATTTTACTTTTTAAGAATTTTGTTCTTTGTATAAGTTGTTCTTGAATGCTTTACGGTTTAAATGGTTCAAACTAAGCCGACCCTGTCATCTTTTGGGACGGGGGACGGGATGATACATGACTCAAGTAAAAGACCGGTACTTTGAACATGACGATTTCTTTTTGATGGGCTTCTAAATGACTCAGTGACTAGACATTTTGATATGATATTATGCAGCTAATTGAATTAGATAGCTGTAAAGTGTTCTACTGCATTTTCACAAGTTTTTTTTGCAAAGTGACAGAAGTTTCAATTAGACAGTACATTGGCAAAAATTGGTCCTAAAGGGTACCACTGTACGTAAACTGATATGAACTAGTTTAACTTTAGCTTTTCATATTGTAAGCAAAGGCAATGTACAAATGTGAAATTTAATCGAGGCCTAAAAAATTGGCTCACAATATTTTTCATGGTGATGTGTCAGACAACAGGCCTGAAATTAAATTCTTTGGGTTGGCCCAATCAGACATCAGTTGTCTGTCTGTCATTTAAGGTATCACAAAATACTTATGATTAGGGTGGCTGGGATGGATGAGTGGTGTCAAAATGTCTGACTGACCTGGGGTTAGGAATAATCAGCATGCCTCAATCCATTTTCTGCATAATATTATTAAGTATGCATTTGAATAAACTTTGTTTAATGTTTTATATATCTCTGACCAGGTAAATGTAAATGGACGGATGATGGTGATTGGACCATTATAGGGATGAACCCTGAACATGTATATAGTTTACTGAAATTGATAGCTCTGAACATGTATTACACTATTTACTAATAAGTTCAAGTGGTTCCTTGGGCATCTTAGCTCAAGACTCCCTTGGCAATCAGATTTCTTTGAATGAGAAAAGGAACTGAAATATGTCTTTATATTTAATAGTGGCTGGCTAAAATTTATTGTATTTAAGAATACAGGTCACTATATCAAAATATCTTGGGTAAACAGAGTCACCATTCTTGATGTTTTATGTGAAAGATCATGATAGGTGGTTCAGATGTTTATGTCTACCTCCATCAAGGTAGTGCAAACCTCCTTCTTGTAAAAGTTTGTGAATTGTGAACAGGTGATTTAAAAGTATGCAAATAAAAATATTTTTGGAATTTTCATAAACTCATAGGGGTTTTATTAGTGTCAGTTAAATGACAAATATTTCCTGATTTAATAGTAATCATTGTCCATATTTTTTTTTAAAGTTTAACATTTTAATTTCTAAGTTTTGTAAGAATGTAGACATTTTCTACAGTATGGTTTGTAACTTTTTTTTTCTCTTCGAAAGTTTAAAATTTTATTTTGTAAGTTGCTTTTTTAAATATGCAGAACTGTTACTATAAAATGAGTGTACATTTTGATAATGTCTGTATTAAGGAAATAGCTACTGGTTCACACTACAGCATTGAAGCTATATATTTGTAGTGTATTTTATGATACTGTATGGAATCAAATGCTTAGTGCGTGTGTGTGTTATTAGATAAAAAGTAATTCAGAATAAAAAATGCTATTCTCCACCTACCATCATTGGTATCAGCTTCGATCTCAACATTCATAACGGCTGGAGAACCAATTCTGCCACCCATTGTGTTTGAGAGTTTAACCTGGAATATCTCTGCATCTTCATAGAGAGAGTCATCAATGATTCTAATACGGCAGAAAGCGAGGGCTTCACCAGATTCAAACATAACAAAGTTGGCATTGTCATCAGCAACACGACTGATGTAGTCAGAGAAGGATGTCACAGGAGATGGTTCAGATCCAGTAGCAGTATCTAAGAAAATATTGGAAAGCTAGTGACATAGACATTTTTGAAAAAGACAAATTGCACTATTTTTACTCTAAAAAAATAAATTGAAATTTTTAAACTGTAATTTAAAATGAATTCTTAATCATATACTGTTAAAAACTGGTAGATTTTGATGAATACTTATTATTAACTTGGTAACAAATAGGTTTAGAAATCAAATTTCCAAACTGGTTAATTAATCATTCTGTAGTGAGTTTTTAAAGGCTGTCTTGATTAGCAGGGCTTTTGAGGCACACAGAAGTTTTACAACTCAAATAAATAATTTATTGAATGGAATAAATAAATAAAATTTCTTTTTTAGAAAGTACATTTACAATAATTTATTGGTTTGTACAGT